>NW_022436954.1:22549671-22622566 GCF_009761245.1 Sapajus apella
AAAAAAAAAAAAAAAAAAAAAAAAAGTGTTTTAATTTGCATAAGGTTGAGCTTTTTTTTAGATACAGTTTCACTCTAATTGCCATGGCTGGAGTGCAATGGCACAGTATTTGCTCACCTCAACCTTCGCCTCCTGGGTTCAAGTGATTCTCCTGCCTCAGCCTTCTGAGTAGCTAGTATTACAGGCTTGCACCACCACACCTGCCTAATTTTGTATTTTTAGTAGAAACAATGTTTCTCCATGTTGGTCAGGCTGGTCTTCAACTCCCAAACTCAGGTGATCTGCCTGCCTTGGCCTCCCAAAGTGCTGGGATTACAGGCATAAGCCACTGCACTGGTGCAGGTTGACCATTTAAAAAAATATATCTAGGGCTATTTGGATTTTATTTTTAGTAAGCTGCCTTTTCATATTCATTGCTTATTATTCCACTGAACTTTTAGACTTTTCTTCCTGATTTGCAAGCTTTCAAATACATACCTAAGCTAGATATTTTATCTAATCATGTGTTATATATGTTTCTCAGTCTTCAAGCTATTTATGTAATTTTTGCTGTTGAGAAATTCTAATATTTTATGTGGACTTATTTTTAAAGCTTTTCGTTTTCCTGTTATATCTATGAAGGCAATCCCTATTCCAATATTAGTAATATTTTTAATACATGTACTGTTTTCGTATCTTTTATTTTTGTTTTTCGGCCTCACATCTTGATTAAAATATAATTTATTGTCAAGTAAAGCAATAAGAATATATATTTAGTAGATCCATCCTGTGTGTTTTACATGTGTGTGTATGTATACTTCCCTAAATTAACAGTTAGTTGTTCTAGTGTTTTCATTAAATAATCCTAAATAACTTAATAAATTTTAAGTTGTTTAAAATGACACCTTAATCATATAACAAAATTTTCTAAATTTATTTATTTTTGGACCTTATACATGTTCATTTAATTGTTAGCTTGTTGTTGTACCAATGCTCTTATTTTAATTACAATGAAATTATAAGATACTTTATATCTTGTAGGACTAATTCTATCCAACTTCTTTCCTAATTTTTATGGCTATTTTTATGTTATTTTCCATATAAACATTAGAATTTTTTTCAGATAAGAATAAAAAGGTAGCAGTTAAATGAAGATTTTCATGATTAAACTTTGAGAATACAGAAGAGAGCAAATACTATTTCCTTTGGCCACGTTCCCATTGGCTGTTGGAATAGATAAATAGTTTAGATTTTCAGCAACTTGCCTTATCTAATTGTTTACAGTTTTATTCATTAGTAGCTACTTCACTGATCAGAGAAAGTTTTCTTGTAATGAAATAGGCTAATTCCGTTTACTGAAAATATGTGAAAGGAGTAAAATGACAAGTTTTCATTCAGTAGTTTTAAGATTTCTGTTCATGTGAAAAGCCACACAGCTGCATATGGTCTGCTATCTCTTGGATTCTCAAAGAAACTGGAAAGGCAAAGAAACAGCCTACATAGAGAAAATTGTGAGTCAGAGCATGTAGTAACTTCTACTTCAACTCACCATTATAAGTTGTATTAAGTTGAATAAACTGAATTAACTGGTACTCTTAAGCTCAAATTTCTTAAAATTAGAGCCATTAAATGCAAGTCAAATGAAGAGCATAGGGAATGAATGACTACCTTTCTAAACATAGAACATATCTAACTTATGTCATTTAAGATCTAAAAGTTCAGTGTAAGTCTGTAGTTTGATCCTTGAGTTCACTATGTACCAGTATGTTAAAAATGAAGTTTCCAGGAAAACTTCAAGACAGAATAAATGTGAAATTCTGAGGCCACATTTCCATGTGTAGATTTTCAAAGAAATTGGGAAAAGTCACTTTCAGCCTTCCTGGAGTCCCCCAACCAGCATAAATAGAAATATAAGGAAAATAGGACCAGAATGTGAAAAGGGGGGAGGGAGTTGAAATGCTATTTCTTTGAAGAGAGGTATTATTGGGCTTTGAGCTCCCACTTCCTCTTTGAGATAATAACTTTGCAACTTTCCTACTCCAAACCTAGTAAAGCAAGTGTCAAGAGAATCCCTCAGACAAAACTGCAATGTTTTCCTTGCATTTGGTGGCCACAGCCTGACATACAACTGAAATACAAAGTCAACTCTTGGGTGGAATTATGCCCTACCCTGTTATCCTTTCATGACCCAAGACTCAAAGGTTGACACAAACAAGTAAGCATGTTCTATGTCTACTTTCTTTCTTGATTCACCGTTTTACCACATTCTTAAATTTTTATTTCTGTTCTTTTAGAAGTTGGTCTCAGTAGACAGTAAGGATTAGAGATAAAAGAGTTAAAAAGGCCTTATTTTATTAGTGTGGTTTTAATCTGAAGATAATGGCCTCAAAAAGGTGGATATCTAAATGCTGTCCTTTTCTTTCATGATGTCTTTTGTGGACTTTTTTGATATGTTTGGATGAATATCTCTCTGCAATGTTCCAAGGTGTTGTGTACTATCTAGCTGGTCATTATAAACTCACTTCCAGAGACCAGCAGTAAACTGTGGCCTCTTGAAGAGAAAAAAGTGACATGGGCAGCCCTCCAATAACCCTCTCCAAAGAAATTGTCATTGTTAATCTTCCTCATACATCCCCCTATTTACATGATGAAAACAGGTGACAAACACTTATCTGTTATTTTTGCCCACAATTCCAAGTCTGCAAACCTTTCATTTAGCATTTTGGAGTAATTTCATTGCTCCCATTTGTTTTTAACATTTGTCATCTGGCATGTTGTAAAGCATAAATTTAAGTGAAGGATAACAGGGAATTAAGAAGCTTTAAATTGAAAGACTGAAGCTTTGGTATTAGATTGCATTGGGCTTTATAATATCTAAAGATGGGCATAGATAATATAGTGAAATTATTTCAGGGTTTCACAGTAACCAGTTTAGCATTTTCAATAATTTGGTTATACAGTATGTTTAAGGAGCTTAATACCTAGAAAGATAAAGAAGCTGCATATAAATAAAATGCAATTCATTTATTCAACCAATATTTATTGCCCATGTGCTATATGCTAGGTAGGGTTCCATGTACTGGGAATATAGCATGAACACTGTGTTAGATGCCTTAATAAATATTTAAGAAAAGGTACTTTGAAATTAAAGAAGTTATTAATTTTGTCCTGAGGTCTATGGGAAAGCTTTGTGAAGGTAATGTTTTTATATATCTTCACAGAGGCAGAAGTTTGTCAACACAGGAAGCATACAAGGCAGCAAAAACAGTGTGTTTAGAGGGAAAAGCTTGAAACAGTGTTGTAGCCATGTGCTGCGAGTCAACATAATGTCTTGGGGAAAGCATGAATATTGAGTCAAACAGAGCTAAATTTACATCTAGGTGAAATCTTAGCTGAGTAACAGCTAACAATTATATGAGCCTATCTGAAGTTGTCAAGGTTGTGGGTGGTATTCTGATCTTTTCTAATATGCACTTTACCAAAGTTAGAATACTTCAAGTAACACTTTTGCCTGATAGGAGAACATCTTACATTACAAAAATCACATACTTTTTTCTAAGCAGGAATTGTTTACCTGTAATTTTTATAAAGACAGAGAAATAAACCAAGTAGTGATTAAAGAGTAAATGGTGTCATAGATGATAAAACTATTAGTCATAATGCAGAGGTACAAGTTTATAGAGATGCATGCTTATATAGTTTGGCTCTATGTCCCCAGCCAAATCTCATCTTGAATTGTATTCCAGTAATTCCCACATTTTGTGGGAGGGACCAGGTGGGAGATAATTGAATCATAGGGGTCATTTCCCCCATACTATTCTTGTGGTAGTGAATAAGTCTCATGAGATTTCATGGTTTTATAAGGGGCTTCCACTTTGCTTCTGCCTTATTTTCTCTTGCTGCCACCCTGTAAAAAGTGCCTTTCACCTCCCACCATGATTGTGAGTCTTCCCAAGCCACGTGAAACTGTGAATCCATTAAAGCTTTTTTCTTCCCAGTCTCTGTTATGTCTTTATCAGCAGCATGAAAATGAACTAATACAGTAAATTGGTACCAGTAGAGTGGAGCACTGCTGAAAAGATACCAAAAAAATGTAGAAGCAACTTTGGAACCAGGTAACAGGCAGAGGTTGGAACAGTTTGGATGACTCAGAAGACAGAAAAAGATGGAAAAGTTCGGAACTTCCTAGAGACTTTTTGAATGGCTTTGACCAAAATGTAAATAATGATATGGACAATAAAATCAAGGATGAGATGGTCTCCAATGGAGATAAGGAACTTGTTGGGAACTAGAGCAAAGGTAACAATTGTTATGTTTTAGCAATGAGACTGGCAGCATTTTACCCCTGCACTAGAGATTTGTGAAACTTTGAACCTGAGAGAGATGATTTAGGGTATCTGGTGGAAGAAATTTTTAAGCAGCAAAGCATTCAATAGATGACTTGTTTGCTTTAAAGGCATTCAGCTTTAAAACGGAAACAGAGCACAAAAGTTCAGAAAATGTGCAGCTTGACAATAGGATAGAAAAGAAAATTCCATTTTCTGAGGAGAAATTCAAGCTCACTGCATAAATTTGCATAAATAACAGAGTGGAATGTTAATCACCAAGACAATGGAAAAAATTTCTCCAGGGCATGTCAGAGACCTTTGTGGAAGCCGCTCCCATCACAGAACCAGAGATATGGGAGGAAAAAATGGTTTTGTGGGTTGGGCCCAAGATCCCTCTGCTGTGTGCAGTCTAGGACTTGGTTCCCTGCTTCCTAGCCACTCCAGGCATGACCAAAAGGGGCCAAGGTACAGATCAGCCTGTTGCTTCAGAGGGTGCAAGCCCCAAGCCTTGGCAGCTTCCACTTGGCGTTGAGCCTGTAGGTGCACAGAAGTCAAGAATTGAGGTTTGGGGAACTCCACCTAGATTTACAAGGATGTATGGAAATGCCTGGATGTCCAGGCAGAAGTTTGCTGGAGGAGCAAGACACTTATGGTGAGCCTCTCCTAGGGCAGTGAGGAAGGGAAATGTAAGATGATGCCCCCACAAAGAGTCCCCACTGGAGCATTGCCTAATGGAGCTATGAAAAGAGAGCCAGTGTCCTCCAGACCTCAGAATGGTAGATCCATTGACAGCTTGCACTGTGTGCCTGGAAAAGCCACAGGCACTCAACACCAGCTCGTGAAAACAGACAGAAGGGAGGCTTTACCCTGCAAAGCCAGAGGGGTAGAGCTGCTGGAGACCATGGCAACCTAGCTCTTGCACCAGCATGACCTGGATTCAGGATATGGAATCAAAGGAGATCATTTTCGAGTTTTAAGATCTGACTGCCCCACCGGATTTCGTACTTGCATGGGGCATGTGGCTCCTTTATTTGTGCCAATTTCTCCCATTTGGAAGGGCTGTATTTACTCAATGCCTGTATCCTCATTGTATCTAGGATGTAAGTAACTGTGTTTTGATTTTACAGTCTCATAGATGGAAGGGAGTTCACTGTCTTGAATAAGACTTTGGACTGTGAACTTTTGAGTTTATGCTGAAGTGAGTTAAGACTTTGGGGAACTGTTGGGAAGGCATGATTTGTTTTGAAATGTGGCAGGGACCAGGTGTGAAATGATATGGTTTGGCTCTGTGTCCCCACCCAAATCTCATCTTGAATTGTACTCCCATAATTCCCTTTTGTTATGGGAGGGACCCAGTGGGAGATAATTAAACCCTGGGGGCAGTTTCCCCCATACTGTTCCTGTGGTAGTGAATAAGTCTCATGAGACCTCATGGTTTTATCAAGGGTTTCCAATTTCACTTCTGCCTCATTCTCTCTTGCTGCCACCATGTAAAAAGTGTCTTTTGCCTCCATCATGATTGTGAGGCCTAATGAGCCACATGAAACTGTGAGTTCATTAAACCTATTTTTCTTCCCAGCCTCAAGTATGTCTTTATGAAAGCCAGCATGAGAATGGACTAATACACAATCATACCTTTAAGTAATCATAAATATTCTTTATTGAACAATGGATTATATATATCAGACATTAGGCTATGTGGTCTAGATACTTTACCTTAATTCTTCCAAATATCTTATGCCATTGGTATTATAATCCAAACATCTTATTATGTTGAAGATGAGACAGGTTAAGTAACTCATCCCCAGTTACGTACCTACTAAGTAACATACCAATTTTCTCTGATTCCAGAATGTAAAACCTTATGCACCATTGAACACTGTTCATTATTTGGATTAGACTTTATTACAAGTATTTCCATTTTAATTCCCAGAATTTTATTGTAATCTCTGGGAAGCTAGGCCAGGGACAGAGGATGGGTAAGGGCTCACCATGAAAAACACCCAACGACCCCTTATCTCTGATTCCTACCTTTTGTCCCTGGCCTGGATCTCACTAGGTTTCTTAACTTTCTCTCCCATGATGTTGCTATTGCTTCATCTGATACACTCTTACAAACATCAGAGGCCAACTTTGTTGTTGATCCAGCCTGGTTGTTGAGGTTCTCTCAATATAACTACTCATTTCCCCTTTCATGTTTCTTTGGCTTTCCTTTAAATCAATCCTTTGGTGTCTTCTTAATATGTTAGATTATATCTAAACTCTCAATAGTTACCCAATTTAGAGATTATAATCTCAGTTACTATTTTCATCAACATCAACATCATTATCATTATCTGCATAATTATCAATATACTGGTTAGATATTGAGAACATCTTCTGTGGCTCTTTTGTTGATGTCAACAATGTAGGAATTATATGAAAACGTCACCTAGTAGGCAAATCTATGGCTTCCTTCCTAGTGGTGGAATATACTGTGGACTGCAGGATTCACTCTCTCCAGTGGTCAATTACGTGGTCATTTTTACCCAAAGATTTACTTAGGAGTAGAGACCAGGTGTGTAATGTGATGGTTCCCATATGACACTTGCTGAGCAGCATGCTTGGATATGCAGATGCATTTTCTAACTCTGTCAGTATGAGGATATTTTTTGTTTACCTGGTGGCCCTATGGAAGTTTTACCAGTTCGATATAGGGGTTTGACAGGTTATTTCTTTGGACAGCACAGCCAAGACATGCTGTTCACCTAAGTGCTGTCAGTTTCAGCTTCAAATGTGCATAGTTTCTGCCAAGACTGACATCTCATTTTCCCATCCTCTCTCCAGCAGGGTGGCTCTCCTGCCAAGCCCACTTAAAATAGCTTCTCCAGTTGTGACTGGTAGTTGTTAACTCCTTTGGGGCAGACAACTTCTAAATTCGAAGTCACGATGTCGCCTATTATAAAATTAATGTACAATGAAAAATCCCCTGGTAACATGGGCAGAAGGAAGGAACAATTCTAACCTTCTATCATCTCAAGGTTTTGACAGTTACTTAAACGCACTCTGTAGGGTCCTTACCCGCAATCACTGAGATCATTTAAAGGCTATTTTTCCAATAAATTCCACTTAGTCTAGTAAAAATGTTCCAGAGCTCTCACTGGAGCATTTGCATACATAAATTGCTGTAAATTTGCATACATAAATTTCTTGTGAATGACATAATCTTATGAACATTCCTGAGGGACTTAAGTATTTAAGATAATCATTGTTTAAGAGTAATATTTAAAACAATCATTGTGAATACTTGTTTCATGGGAAGCATTTTGCATTTATTCTGAGTCAGTTCTCACGACAACATTGCTAAGTAGCAATTATTACATTTTATGAGAAAACCAAGAGCCAAATATACTAATTTTACCTTCCAAGACCATAGACCTAAGATGGATAGGCTTGTAATCTAGATTTGCTAATGCTAAAACCTAAATAATTTTCTTTTCATATTTATTTTCAATATTAAAATGAACAAAAGTAATAAAACCATTTGAAGAATAAATGCACCTATATAATGCAGAATATTATTCAAAATTCACCTAACCTTCTCTTTTTTTGTGGCATCAGTAGCAGTGGGAGCAGTGTAAGAGTAATTGTGTACAGGAAGGTATTTTTAATTTGGGTGCTATATTTGGAAGATACCCTAGAATTCCTTCAATCTAATTCACTTGTAGTGTTACTTCCAGGAGTGTGGTCTAGGGAGGTTAACTCACTTGCCTAGTTCTACTTATTATTTGGGGGGGCAACTTTAGGAACAGAATGCATTCATTCTGACTTATGAATAGTCAGAATGGAATAGCTACATTTGCCTTGATTTCGAACTCCTAGCAGTTGGTCTCCATAACCACTCAAGTAATTGCACAAGATGAGATTGTTAAACATAAGGAATTAATCCTGTAGATAAATTTAATATTTTGTTTTGTTAGTTGACAAATAAGATTTACAGAAGTGTTAAGAGTAGCACAATTTTATTAAAGGTACGTTTTCTTGTACCATAAAATGAAAAATCGGAAATAATGGTCTATAAATGCAAAATTTATTTTTTAGAGATTTTTTAGGGGTTGTATTCGGTTTTTGTGAGAACTGAGATCTTTGTCCTGGGGATTAGTGCTTAACTTCTGACCTTTGGCCTTTATAGGAGAAAATTAAATGTCAATAGAGACTATTTGCGACTTCTGAGGATTTCTGCTTTGGTAATTCCAGGTGTTAAGAGCACAAAACAATCCTGAATAAAGTCCAAGGTCAGCTGCTGTGCAAATGGGAGCCACATTGTTACGGCCTCCCTTCCAGCCAGAAAATCCAGCTGTAAAGTTTGTGATGGAGATGTAGCATGGTGACATTTCTTTTGTAGCTTCACCCTTTCAAACTTATTTATTTTTTTTAGATTATGCAGTCTTCAAATGTTTCTCCTCGCCCTTATCTTTAAGAAGCAAATATGCAGTGGAGATATTAGTATATCCATGAAAGTTATGTGTTTTAGTTTATTCTTTCTACTTAAATAATTGATCACTTTTGATGATTTAGTTGCCTATCACACTTCTCTCCCTTTCCCTGCGATCCTTCTCTGCTACTTTCAAATCAATAATATTTAAATCAATTGTTCAAAGCAAGACCTGAGCAGAAAATGGGTTTTGACGGGGATGATGATCTTCAGGAGCCATGAGAGGACACTAAGATAGCACAGTTTGTGTAGCACTTTGTCTCCAGGACAATAGCCATCACTTTCCATAGCATTCATATAAATTATTCTGAAATTGATTGGAAAACTGAACTTTTGGAATCTTCTAGTATATTCAAAATAGACATGAGCACATACGAACTCACTCTCAATTGCAGTTTCTCACCTTGGGTCAGAGGGTGATTGTGTTGTATTGGATCGAGTGTAGAAAGTTAGCACCAAGACAAAAGTATGCCAGATTGCAGGGTCATTTATTATGCCGGCGACCACAGAGGACTCACATCTCTCCAACCAGTGGCGTCCAAAGGAGGGTGCCAAGACTTTTTATATCCGAAAAACCACCTTGGGAGTGGGGTTGAGGAGCGGGGATGGGGATGAAAAGGTTTCGGACATTCCAAGGGCCAGGGGACTTTTGTCATTCTGTTTGTTACTTCAGTGGTTTACAGAAGTCAAGATAAGCATTTGTTTACACACAGATCGTTATCCTGGGCTGCTTATTTTAGTTATTACCGGTAAGCAAAGGCTAGCAATTCTGGCACAATATCACATTCCCCCCTGTTCTTTTAACATGTATTAAATCTTTAATAGGTTTCCTCTTTTTGACACAAGGGCCCATGTTTGGATTTCAGAACCATCAATTTGACCGAGTCTATTCCTTCCTGGATAAATTTGAGGAGCATGTTTAAAAGGCATGGTCCAAATGTTAACCCTAGGACCATTAGTACCAAGGGTCCTGCTAATCCAGTGAGCAGGAATGTTAGCCAGGGGTTTGCGGGAGGGTCTCGGGTGAAAGAAATGAAAGAGTTTCTGTTTGCAGTATATCCTGTTATAGTGGAGATCGTCTCACAACCCCAATGGGAACAAAAGAATTCATTTAAGTCTCCACAGTTCCATCTTTTTGGTGGGGTGGATCCTGGGCACAGATATAACCCCATGGTCTGGAGTTGTCGCTCTGCCCATAAACTGCCGCACCCAGCTATACCTCCACTTGTCCTGAAATTTAAGTGGGGGCCCAGGAGGGCACAGAGGTTACGGGAGAAGGTAATGGGGGTCTCCGGAGTGTACTCCAGGGTTAGGTTGACTAGGGCGGATCCCTTTCCAGTTAAGGGACTAACATATGCTCCAGTGGAGCTCTCGGTGATGACCCATTGATAGTAGCTGGGTGCCAAGGAGGGTCCCTTTCAGAGGGTGGTTGCAGGAATCAGGGAGATTAGGATGATGATCGAGAACGGCACAATAGTCTTAGCTTTAGGGGGTCTGTTGAGGATGGAACCGCTTCCCATCCTGCATCCGGGGGGGGGGGCAGTCTTGACGTGTGAGTGGTGAATCTAGGCAGTCAGTCCATCCACCTTGATTGCCATGGGGGTGACAAGGATTACAGTGTAGGGTCCTTTCCAGTGAGGAGTTAGGCCGGAGGCAGTGACTCTCTTCACCAGGACTTCGTCCCCTGGCTGGAAGGGGTGTACCGGCTGGTCAGTGAAATCCACTGGGGTAGGTCAACTTCCCCTGATGAGCGAGTGCACCTGGGACTGAACAGACTGGAATGCCTGCAAGGACTTAAGGAGAGTATGGTTATGGACTCCAGCATGTAAGGCGTCCACAAGTCTGGGGAGTAAGGGAGGGGGACTTCCAAACATAATTTCAAAAGGAGTAAAGCTTTTTTATAGGGAGTACATCGGGTACAGAGGAGAACAAAAGGAAGCAGGTTGACCCAGTTTTCACCGGTTTCTAGAATGAATTTTGTCAAAGTTTCCTTTATGGTCCGGTTTATCCTTTCAACCTGCCCTGAACTCTGGGGGCGATAGGCACAGTGCAGTTTCCAGGATATGCCCAGGGCCTTTGCCAGGCCCTGTGAAACCTGAGCTGTAAATGCAGGGCCATTATCTGATCCCAGTGTCAGGGTCAGGCCGAACCGAGGAACCAGGTCCTGAAACAATTTTTTCGCTACTACCAGTGTGGTCTCTGATCTAGTAGGAAAAGCCTCGACCCATCCAGAGAAAGTGTCTACAAACACAAGGAGGTACTTATAGCCGCACGCTGAGGGCTTTACTTCAGTAAAATCTACCTCCCAGTGTTCCCCTGGGCTAGTACCCCTGAGTCTTATCCCTGCCTGACTAGGCCTACTGCCTGCTGGATTTACCCTGGCACATACTTCACAACGAGTAGTAGTTTATTTAACAATTTCATGCAAGTGTGGAATGTAGTATCTGGCCCTCAGCAGCTCAGTGAGTTTTGTTTGTCCTAAGTGAGTGGCCTGGTGTGTGTCCTTAACTAGAGCCTGTCCTAGATCCTCGGGGAGCATAATCCTTGTGTCCAGTAGAATCCACCATCCTGGAATCTTGCCATCCCCCCTGTTCTTTAGCAAAGTTTTCTTCCTCAGGCAAATACGTTGGGGTAGGAGGCAGGGTTGGGGCCAGCAGAGTCACAAGAAGGGTCAGAGGTTTTACTAGCCCCACGGCTGCCGGTCTGGCCTGTAGATCAGCTGCCCTATTTCCCCTTGCCTTTGGTGAATCTCCCTTCTGGTGTCCTTTGCAGTGCATCAATGCCACTGCCTTAGGCTTCCATATAGCTTCTAGTAGAGCTAGGATTTCCTCTTTGTTTTTGATGATTTTTCCCTCTGAGGTAAGCAACCCTCTTTCTTTATAAATGGCACCGTGCACATGGGCCGTAGCAAAGGCATACCAGCTATCCGTGTAGATGTTAACAATTTTTCCCTCCGCCCAGTCCAAGGCCTTTATTAAAGCTATAAGTTCTGCCTTTTGGGCTGAGGTTCCATGTGGAAGAGCCTGGGCCCAGATAACCCACTCTAGAGTGACCATAGCTGCCCCAGCGTACCTGACTCCGTCGACCATGAAACTGCTGCCATCTGTATACAGTACCTCCTCGGGGTTCTGCAGGGGGATGTCGGTGAGATCCGGTCATGCAGCGTGGAGGACATCTATTGTCTGTTGGCAGTCATGCATGGGCTTCTCTGGCTCGCTGTCAGGTAGCAGTGTGGTGGGGTTTAAAACTGTGGTTTTTGAAAATTTTATGCAGGGCTGGTCCAAAAGTAAGGCCTGATACTGGACAATGCGGGCATTAGATATCCATTTTCCCGGAGCTCCACGGAGTAGCGACTCCACCGCATGGGGTGCCACTAAGTTCAACTCCTGCCCCAAAGTCAGTTTGTCCACCTCCTTGACTAACAGGGCCATAGCTGCCACCGGCCTCAAACAAGCTGGCCACCCAGAGGCTACGGGATCAAGTCTTTTTGAAAGGTAGGCAACTGGCTGGGACCAGGGTTCCAATGTCTGGGTGGGCACCCCCTTAGCGACTCCCTGTTTCTCATGCACAAACAACTGGAAAGGTTTAGAGATGTCTGGCAAGGCCAAGGCTGCAGCTGCAGTCAGGGCAGTCTTGAGCTTGTCAAAAGCCTGTTGCTCCACCTCTGTCCATGTCAAGGGCTGATTTCCTCCAGCACAGGCATACAGGGGCTTGGCTATCTCAGCAAATCCCAAAATCCATAGCCTGCAGTACCCTACTGCCCCAAGGAATTCTCGAACTTGGCATTTCGTGGTGGGGTTGGATATTTGCAGCACTGCTTGGACTCGGCTGGGTGCCAGTGCCCGGTTGCCCTTCTCTGTAACATAGCCCAGGTAAGTCACTTTTGGCTGGCAGAGTTGGGCCTTTTTATCTGAGACCCAGTACCCCAAAGTCTGCAGGGTTTCTAATAATGACTGGGTGGTCTCTTTACAGGCCTCCTGGGTTTTTGTAGGCAAGAGTAAGTCCTCCACGTATTGGAGTAGGGTACACTCTGGGAACTCAGCTCAGAAGGCAGCAAGGTCTTGGCTAAGTGCCTCATCAAACAGAGTGGGGGAGTTTTTGAACCCCTGAGGCAGTCTTGTCCAAGTGAGTTGCCCTGAGACTCCAGTATCAGGGTCAGTCCATTCAAAAGCAAATATAGGCTGGCTAACAGGGGCTAGTGGGATACAAAAGAATGCTTCCTTAAGATGTGTTCTGGGTCCAAGAGACTTAGGAGGGTGTACGGATTTGGAACTGTAGGATGAACAGCTTCTACCCGTTTATTCACCTCCCTCAAGTCCTGCACAGGCCGATAGTCCTGTGTGCCTGGTTTTAGCACGGGGGGGTAAGGGGGTGTTCCAGGGAGACTTACAGGTAGTGAGGATTCCTCCCTTCAAGAGTCTGGTGATGTGCAGAGCAATTCCTCACCTGGCTTCCCGGCTCATAGAGTATTGCTTCACCTGGACTGGAGTTGCCGTTGCTAATAGCTGGACCACGACTGGGGTGCGGTGACTTGCCAGCCCTGGGAGACTTGTTTCAGCCCATACTCCCTGTACACTCTCTTGAAATTTGCGGAGGAAGTCTGGTGCAAGTGGTTGATCCACATCTGAGGATAAAGCTTCCCGCAAGAGATACTCGTCTGACAGAGCACAGGTGATGAGGATCGGCTGAGGTGGTCCTGTGGCTAAGGGAGGAGGAATTGAGAGGCAAGCTTGACCCTCGCTGAAAGAAATATTTGCTTGCAGTTTGTGGAGCAAGTCCCATCCCAGGAGTGGATATGGACACTCAGGCAATGGGTGACAGTGGCATTTCCCAGATCAATGAATCGATTTGCGGTCCAGGGGCTAGCTGTGGTTTTTCCTGGAGTGCTGCTATCACTGCCTTAGTAACTTTTTATCTTGCTTGGCCTCTAAGGTGTCTCTATTGTTAAAGACTTTTTGGGCAATTTTTAACAACTGAGTTAAATTTATTTTCTGGAACCTCTCTAATTTTTGCAATTTTCTTTTGATGTCTGGGGCAGACTGGGAAACAAAAGCCAGATTGATGGCCCACTGATTCTCCAGGCCTCAGGGTAATAGGCGTCCAGTAAGCACTCAAGGAAAGCAGCTAGCAACTCCTGTGGACCCTGAGTTACAGTTCCTACCTTGGAGAGTTTAGTGGGCTTGTGGGCCACTCCCCTAACCCCTTCTATAAGATACCGGTGAAAAGTGTTCAGAGCCTGGCGACACCCCCCCAAGGTGTTGAGGTCCCATTGGGGTCAGGTAGAGGGAAAAAAAAAAAAACTTTTTCCTCACCCTGGACCTATGATGGCTTTCAGGGCTCTCTGTCTAATTTTGCCTTTTTCCTCTGTGGTGAACAGAATTAGTAATAATTGTTGGCAGTTGTCCCAAGTGGGGCGATGCGTCTAGAATACAGATTTTAAGAGTCCTGTCAAAGCCTGGGGCTTCTCAGAGAAGGGGGGATGTTGAGTTTCATTGTAAAACCTTGGCAACATCACCGCCTTAAATTCCCCGGCCTCCCAACACTACCCCCTCCTGGGGAACTTTCCATCTGGGCAGGTACCTAGCCCTCCCCCTCTCCCGTCTTAGCAGTTCTTCAGTACAACCCCCTCCCAGGAACTCTTAGCAGTTCCCCAGCACTTCCCTCCTGCACAGCCCCTCACACTGGATGCATCTCTGCTGGCTTGCAGGCCATAGAAATCCCCTTTGCCATGCCATAGGTGCTGCCAATTTTGGGTTTAGCCCAGCAGCTTTCCCTTGCTCTTAATAAAGCTCGTGCCAGCAATTGGTGTTTCGACCCTCTCTTTGATCTCTATCACCTTCCAGTTATATAAGTTACTTGACAAGAAGGGGTTGTGAACAAAGAATGGGCGACCCCAATTGTCTTCTGTTGGGGGTGCCTCTTGGAAAGGGAGGACTGCCGGTGGGTGCAGGGGCCCTGCTACGGGTGTTATGGGGGGACAAGGTTTGGTTAATAGTACTGTCGAGGGGGGTGCTGAGGTGCTGGTTTAGAAGGCCTTGAGTAGGGTGGAAGTAATTCCTGATCCTCCGCTGGGGTGGGGAGAATGGCTGGCCCAGAAGGGACTTTCTTTTGGGCCGACTAACGTGACCTGAAGTCTAGCCTGTTTTATGCAGCGCTTTAGCCATGGGGGAGGCCATTGGACTAAACCCAACCATTGGTCGATGTATGGAAACTGCTCAGGGTATCCAGGAGTTTTTGCAACCATTTTCCATACAGCCTGGGTAATTTTTGGGTCATAGGTCCCAGTATCTGGCCACCTAATTCCAAAAGATGGCCATTCAAGTTCACACAAAGAGTGGAGTTTTCCAGGGGTTAATTTCACCCCATATTGGCCTAGGAACCCAACCTTGAAGTTGGCCGTCATGCATTGGAGGGGGATACAAGGCCGGGAGCTAGACGACCCCATTTGCGTTTTTTTGTTGTTGTTTTGTTTTTTTTTTTTTAATGCCAAATTTTCCTCAAGAGAATTCACTAATTTAAAACTGATTTCCCTAATTTAAAACTGGCTTCACTGAGGATTTGAACCAACAACCTTGCAGTTGCAGGCCCCACACCTTAACAACTGTGCTAACAAGTCACTCTTGTTACAAAAAGTTAGAAAGCTTTTCTTAAACCCAGATTCTGGATGTAAATGCTACACCCTGAGGCAGTGTGGCCTGCCCCAAAGCTGGGCAGGGCTGACTGCTGGCAGAGAAAGGAAAAAAAAAATGCTCTTAGTGTCAGTTTAAAACTGAACTTGCTGGTGGCAAGTTTTCCGCCCCTGCGGCTTCTGGTCCCCTTCTCTCTCTCTCTCCTCTGTCTACTTTCTCTTTACTTTCTCTCTTTCTCTTCTGTCTCCTTTCTCTCCTCTATCTACTTTCTCTCTCCTCTCTTTCTGTCTGCTTTTTTTTTCTTTCTCTCTTTTTTTTCTCTTCTCTTCTCTTTTCTCCTCTCCTCCCTTCCCTACTTTCTCTTTCTGTAGTAAAGCTAATTTTGGAAAGCCTCAAATTTACAATTTGACCCTCTTTAAAGCAGGTTTTAGCAGCGTCTCTGCAGCCAGGTCCTGCAAGGACCAGACAACTGGATTTTAGGGTTTATTCCTAGTCCTAGTCAGAGGAACAGGGGGTAGGGGCCAAGGTAAGGCAGCGGTCTTTTTCCCCCACAAACCACAACTGGCGAGAATAAGCACTATGGAGGTTTAGCGCTGCCCGGGCATAATCCTCCCTCTTATACATTTTTAATGGCCAGTTGCTTCGGAAAGGTCGGGAAGTGACAAACAGGTGGACTAAGAGGTCTACCGGATGTGTGTTTTGGACCCACCACACCCGGTAGAGTGTGTAGAAGTGCTGCCAGTCAGTTTTTACTGGGGCGGTGACATCCTACCTCCCAACATCCAGGATAGTGCCAATATGCCTCTTTGTGATGCACCGTCAGGTACTGCCCATAACATTGGACACTTTCCTGGCAGAATAAGCAGTTACCTATTTTCCATCCCAGCCTAAGAAAGAGCACCCGTAAACTCTGATCTAGGGTTTTGTTCCACAGAAGCTCCAAAGAAACTACCTCCAAGGTGTTGAGGGCACAACGGCCTCCCCAACATGGAATCTGACCCAGCACGGGCAAAAGTACTCTTTCCCGGTGGAGGTGGCTGGGAGAATTTACAGGCTGCAATGACCAAAACAAGGAAGAGAATAAAGACAACTAGAGTTAAGACTATCTGCCACATGGCAAAGGCAGAAAGAGTGAGGCCTCAGTGATAGAAGAAGATGGGAAAGAAAGAGAAAAGAGTAATTTTTGCTGGGGTGTAATCAATAAAATTTCCCTGCACCCAGTGGTTCGTTAACCACTGTAAGATATCTCCTACCTCAAGGGAAGATGGCCTGAACCAGTGTATGTCTGCTAGCAGGAGTTTAATAAAACTGACAAATTTACAGATGAGACAGGACCACATACAAGAGTGACAGACAAAGGGTGGGTGCCCCCCAGATGGAAGACCAGTCAGATACCTGCCCGGCCACTTTCTCGGAAGAATTTTCAGGGGCGTCTTGGCTAAGGTGTACCCATATAATCCCCGGGCCTGGTCACCTCAGGATGGAAGTCCAAGTAGGACAGCTCTGAGGTGAATCACCGTTATGCCCTACGACGCTCCAGTGGAACCGCGGGTGAAGGCCCACACAAGCCCCGTAGCCTTTCAGCCATGGGACTACATATAGACACACTCACTCTCTCACTCACACAGAGGTTACGGAAAACAACCAAACACTGCCACCCACTATGCCAGCTACCAGAAGGCGAACGCTGGTACCCACTGCACCAGCTACCAGAGGGCTGCCACCCACTATGACAGCCACCAGAAGGCGAACGCTGGTACCCACTGCACCAGCTACCAGAAGCCTCAAGCGATGCCTCGGTGAGGCTTGCCAGGTCAGAGTTGCAATGACTCGTCAGTCCCCCGACTCAGGCCCTTCCTTTGAACTAGTTCCCAGACCAGACTTACCTCCGGAGGTTTTTTTAGGAACCTGAGGAATTTCGGGTGAATGTCGGCGGAGGAGAGGTCGCTTATCCTCCACGGTGGCACTCCGGGGCCCTGGGAAAGAATAGGGTGCTCCTCCCCAGAGGCCCCCGAGGTGGGAGTGGCTGCCCGGGCGAGACTCTGAGATGGCTTTTGTCTGGTGATAACAAAAAGAGAATATCTTCCTGAGGACCTCCAAATGTTGTTTTGGATTGAGCGTAGAAAGTTAGCACCAAGACAGAAGTATGCCAGATTGCAGGGTCATTTATTATGCCGGCGACCACAGAGGACTCACGTCTCTCCAACCTGTGGCGTCAAAAAGAGGGTGCCAAGACTTTTTATACCCGAAAAACCACCTTGGTAGTGGGGGTGAGGAGCGGGGGTGAGGAGCGGGGATGGGGATGAAAAGGTTTCAGACATTCCAAGGGCCAGGGGACTTTTGTCATTCTGTTTGTTACTTCAGTGGTTTACAGAAGTCAAGATAAGCATTTGTTTACACACAGATCTTAGTTATCCTGGGCTGCTTATTTTAGTTATTACCGGTAAGCAAAGGCTAGCAATTCTGGCACAATATCACAATTGGATTAACAACTCTAAGCGTCAAACATCTAAACACATGGTCTCAGAGTCTCCCCATGTTTCCACCTCCCTAGTGATCATCTCAGTCATTCTTCCTGTCACTGTTGAATGTGAAGACATAATTCGCGTGTGTATGAAGGCAAAAAGATGTTTGACAGCCATAAATTGAGATCCATTTGCCTTTGTCTGGTATATTTTCCCTCCAAGTCTTAAGAAGGATGATCTGTGTGTATTTAAGTCTCTGATGAAAAAAAAAAAAAAAAGAATATGAAATAGGTTTTCCTATATTCAACGTAAAATATTTAAAATAACATCTCTTCATGTGACTACTTACAAAATAAACTCTGTGGGAAAATAGATAGTTAATACCTTTGACTGTGGTAATCATTTTGCAATGTACATATATATCAAAATATCACTTTATACTCCTTAAATATATATAGTTTTTGTTACATTTCACAAAGCTGGAAGAAAATAAGTTTGTGATCAAATGAAAGACAAATAGTACAGTCCACGTTCACAGAGCTGAGTGACAAAATCTAAAATAATTCATGTAGATCAGGGAGGTAAAAATGAAATAAATATTTTTTCTGTCTTCTGTTCTTCACCTTGTGCTTTAAGACACTTTGGCCAGGCACAGTGGCTCACGCCTTAAGCCTGTCACTTGAGAGACCAAGATGAGTGGATCACCTGAGGTCAAGAGTTCGAGCCCAGCCCAGCGAACATGGTGAATCCCCTTCTCTACTGAAAATACAAAAATTAGCCAGGCGTGGTGGCACATGCCTTTTGTTCCAGCTAATTGGGAAGCTGAAGCAGAATTGTTTGAACCCAGTGGGAGGAAGTTGTAGTGAACTGAGATCAAGTCACTACACTCCAGCTTTGGCAATAGTGTGACAGTCTCTGTCAAAAAAAAAAAAAAAAAAAAAAAAAAAAAGACATTTTACATTTTTATTGAGAACTTTAATAAAATCAATGTCCCAAGTTCTAGGGTTTCCAGTACTATTTTCCAGTAGTGGATATTAAGTTGCATTCTAACACAGACCCTGAAAGATTACCAAATCTCTTAAATCAAGTATTGACTAGCAACAACAATTCAAAGATTACTGGTAGAAAGTCATCAACTAGATAGGGTCTTACTTGCTATGTTGTTAATGATCTGTCAGGATTTTAACAGTCATCTCCTCCCTTCCAAGTGCATCTTGAAGGCATTTTCTAGGCCTTGAGCATCCAGTTAGGGAAATAATTTAACATGTAATATCTCAACTTGGAGAATTTTCTCTTTTTTTATTATACTTTAAGTTTTAAGGTACATGTGCGGAATGTACATGTTTGTTACATAGGTATACACATGACTTGCTGGTTTGCTGCATCCATCCCCCCATCATCTACATTAGATATTTCTCCTAATGTTATTACTCCCCAATCCCTCCACCCCCTGCTATCCCTCCCCCTAGCCTCCCCACCCCCTAACAGGCCCCAGTGTGTGATATTCTCTTCCCTGTGTTTATGTGTTCTCATTGTTCAACAGCCACTTATGAGTAAGAAAATGCAGTGTTTGGTTTTCTGTTCTTGTGTCAGTTTGCTGAGAATGATGGTTTCCAGATTCATCCATGTCCCTGCAAAGGACATGATCTCATCCTTTTTTATGGCTGCATAGTATTCCATGGTGTATGTGTGCCCCATTTTCTTTATCCAATCTGTCCTTGATAGGCATTTGGGTTGGTTCCAGGTCTTTGCTATTGTAAACAGTGCCACAAAAAACCTACCTGTGGCTGTGTATTTATAATAGAATGATTTATAATCCTTTGGGTATATACCCAATAATGGGATTGCTGGATCAAATGATATTTCTATTTTTAGATCCTTGAATCACCACACTGTCTTCCACAATAGTTGAACTGATTTACATTACCACCAGCAATGTGAAAGCATTCCAATTTCTCCACATCCTCTCCATCATCTGTTGTCTCCTGATTTTTTAATGATTGCCATTCTAACTGGCATGAGATGGTATCTCAAGGTGGTTTTGATTTGCATTTCTCTAATGACCAGTGATGATGAGCTTTTTTTCATATGTTTGTTGGCTGCATAAATGTCTTGTTTTGAAAAGTGTCTGTTCATATCCTTCACCCACTTTTTGATGGGCTTTTTTTTTCTTCTAAATTTATTTAAGTTCTTAGTAGATTCTGAATTAGCCCTTTGTCAGATGGTTAGATTGCAAAAACATTTTTCCCATTCTTTTGGTAGCCAGTTCACTCTAGTAATAGTTTCTTTTGCTGTGCAGAAGCTGTTAAGTTTAATTACACCCCCATTTGCCTCTTTTGGCTTTTGTTGCCATTGCTTTTGGTGTTTTAGTCATGAAGTACTTACCTATGCCTAAGTCCTGAATGATATTGCCTGGGTTTCCTTCTAGAATTTTTACGGTTTTAGGTCTTATGTTTAAATCTTTAATGCATCTGGAGTTAATTTTTATATAAGGTATAAGGAAGGGGGATCCAGTTTCAGCTCTCTAGTTATGGCTAGCCAGTTTTCCCAACACTGTTTATTAAATAAGGAATCTTTTCCCCATTGCTTGTTTTTGTCAGGTTTGTCAAAGATCATATGGTTATAGATGTGTGGCATTACTTCTGAAGCCTCTGATCTGTTCCATTGGTCTATATCTCTGTTTTGGTACCAGTACCATGCTATTTTGTTTACTGTGCCTTGTAATATACTTTGAAGTCAGGTAGCATGATGCCTCCAGCTTTTTTTGATTGTTTGTTTTTTTTTTGTTGTTTTGTTTTGTTTTGCTTAGGATTGTCTTGGCTATGCAGGCTCTCTTTTAGTTACATATGAAGTTAATGTGTTCTTTTCCAATTGCGTGAAGAAAGTCAATAGTAGCTTGTTGATGATAGCATTGAATCTATAAATTACTTTCAGGAGTATGGCCATTTTCAAGATATTGATTCTTCCTAACCATGAGCATGGAATGTTTTTCCATCTGTTTGTGTACTCTCTTATTTCCTTGAGCAGTGGTTTATAGTTCTCTTTGAAGAGATTCTTCACATCTCTTGTTAATTGTATTCCTAGATATTTTCTTCTCTTTGTAGCAATTGTGAATGAGAGTTCACTCATGATTTGGTTCTCTGTCTGTTATTGGTGTATAGGAATGCTTGTGATTTTTGCACATTGATTTTGTATCCTGAGACTTTGCTGAAGTTGTGAATACTTTGCTGGACAGTGTGGTATCCAAATAAAAAAAGATGTAGTAGCTGCTCAACAACTCTTCACTATTTTAAAAGTAGCAGGAATGGTTCTTATTCCCCCAGGAAAGCAGAGATCCTTATTTCCTATATCATAAATGTATCATCCCCTTTATCAACACATGCAATTTATTGTTGATCATGTCTATATGTGTGGTTTAATCTTGAATTACTGCTTCTGCATGCTAGATGTATAAACAAAGCCTGATTTA
This sequence comes from Sapajus apella, assembly GCF_009761245.1. Classification (NCBI taxonomy): domain Eukaryota; kingdom Metazoa; phylum Chordata; class Mammalia; order Primates; family Cebidae; genus Sapajus; species Sapajus apella. Next base: position 22,571,016 of record NW_022436954.1, read on the forward strand.
TGTCATATGTAAAATAGAAATATAGAAAACTATAATACCATTGCATAAATGAGATAATTTATGCAAAGTCCCTAATGTGGTACCAATATATAAATGTCAACATACATTAATTCCTTTCCCTCAGAAACCATCACTATTCTGTATCTTGAAATAAATTTCTGCAAATGTTTATCAGGTATATTCAAATAAATATATTCCAACATTATTTGTTGTTAACTGATTTAAAAAGCAATGCATGAACTTTGCAGAATATTTGGAAATTACAGAATGTAATATAAAAGACAAATAAAAATAACTTTTTCAGTTTGAGTACTGTCAGAAAACAGATGGCACATTCAATCCAAGTAATTTTGCAATGCTTAGAGAAGTTAAGAAGTTTCCTAGAGGACCCATACTGGAGAGCCATTACCACTACTAAGCCTGAGAGGAGAAGTAGAGGGAATGGTAACTGGAACCCCGCGATGGTGGTGACATGGAGAGGGCTGCTCAACAGAAGCCTTGGTCTTCGTTAGATAAATGTAGCTAAACCACCGTGGCTTGGTGGGATTAGAGAAAATTAATTCCCTGGTGTCATCTTTCTACTACCTCTGAAAGTTCTTTTGATAACTTCTTTTAACTGAAACTTAAGCCAGAGAGCTAGGAAATCATAAAAAGGAGAATGTAAAGGTCAGTCTCCCAAGATTTAGAGTAGAATGGAGAAAGGTAAACAGTAGATTTAGGGAGGCTGAGAGGAAATAGTCAGGACCCAGAATGATTTGATCTTTCTAACTGGTAATTCAGCATTCCATTTAAATGCACTTTATAACCTTAGTTGGTTGGTATTGCTGAGGATTAGGCTCAACATTTTTATGCAATCATCTTGTATCATATTATAAAGAGTACCTCTAATTCACTGCTTATGTTATATAGTTGTTACTATTTATTTTATTTTATCAAGCTTCTAAGAATTTATAGTGCAGACTTAGAGAACTTATCTCAACAACTTGAACAATTCTGAGTATACATCAATCACACTGAATTTGTTTTTTACCTTTACTCATTCATTCTGCAAAGCTTCCTACCATCTTCATAAGCATATCTGTGATTGCTGTAATCATTTCAGTTGCACGTTTACATCCCTTTTCTTATTTCATTATATATTTGTGTTCTAATGACCAATACACAGTGTGATTGTTTTATTAGGACTTTCTTGGTTGCAAATATCAAAAATGAAATGAAAACTATTTTAAGCAAAAGACTTGTTTAACTCATATATCTGTAGATTACACAGGTATATTTTGGGATAGGTATAGACAAAGCTGGATCTACAGGCTCAAAAACTATGTTGTATGAGCTTATCCACATTTTTATAATAGAAAGTTACCATTTTCTTATGTAATTTTCCCAAAATACTCTTGCAGTTGAGGCATAGGTGAAACCTGTTGACATCTCACTTTTAAATATCCCCCTAAATATTTCATAACTTTTGTATGTGACATACATACCTAAATATTAGGTTTCAATAACAAGACTCTATTACCTAGAAAGATTTTTAAAAGAAAAGATAATGTCAGCCTGAGAAGAAACAGTTAAATTGCTTGAAACCAGCCATGTCAATAGCCTAGGTGCAGAAAGAAGAGACAAGAGTCATTTACTGAAAGATGCATAATAACGTGTAAGGTGGTTTAGATACTAGGGGAAATGAAACATGATTTTTAAAAATCAAAACATACAAACAAATCATCCTTGAAAATAAAACATTTCTCCAAACTATTTAAAAATTAAATGGAAAGTAAATAAAAGCACATTAACCACAGCAGCTGAAAGCAAAATGATCTTTCATAATCATAATTTCTGTATCTGTGGGATCTACTTAAAATGAATCGTAACCATTAACCAATCATTAATGAAAGGTTCTAGAAATATGACTCAAGTAATATTAAAGATTTGACAGTGTAGTAGAGTGACAAATGTGTAAATAAAAATACAATTTAATCCAACAAATTTTCAAGCAAGCCAAATAAAAGTATGGTCTTGCATGTTTAGTAAACACTTGCAATTATATGTGTAACAAGTTGCTTACTAACCTCTTCTTTTGTATCTGAACTCTCTGGTGCCATCTGTTTAAAGAACGTTTCTAGAAAAATTATGTGTATGTGTAAGGCATCATAGTCTCTAAGTCTAATAAACTGTGTCAATTCAACATATAAAGCTATCTGCTTTGGGTAGCATTAAACCAAGCTCTCTGAATAATTAAAACTTGTGCTATAATATGATATGGTAGGTTGAATTATAGAATGGCCTCCAAGCTTCCTGTCTCCTGGTGTATTCACCCTGTGTAATTCCCCTCGGTGCGTATGAGTGGAACTGTGAACATGAGATACATAGTCAAGAGAAGATACACTATATAGCAAAAATGAAAAGGTTTTTTAGATACATTAAAGATCACTAATCAGTTGATTTTGATTTATCAAATAGGAAGCACATTCTAGCAGTACTTGACCTAATCAGATGAGTTCTTGAAAAGATGGTTTAGAGGTGAGAAACAGATGCATTCATTATCCTTGAAGAATCAAATAGCCATGTTGTGTAGAGAGCTGTGTGGCAGGAGGTGATTACCAGCCTCTAAGAGCTGAGGTGCTCATTCCTACGACCACAAGAAACTGAATTCTGTCAATAGATGGTGAGATTGAAAGAGAACCTTGAGCCTCAAGTGAGATTGCATCCCACCCAACACCTTGACTGCAACCTTATCAGTGCCTCTTCAGAACACTAAGGTAAGTTGTGCCCAGTTTCGTGACCTGTAGAAATGGCAAAACTATAAATGTGTGTTGTTTCAAGCCACTAAATTTGTTGTTACACAGCAACAGAAACTATTAAACGTGGCTTCTCCACATTTATTTATTTTGTGTGTGTGAGACAGAGTCTGGTCCTGTTGCCCAGGCTGAAGTACAGTGGCATGATCTCTGCTTACTGCAGCCTTCACCTCCTGGGTTCAAACAATGCTCATGCTTCAACCTCCCTAGTAGCTGAGATTACAGGTGTGTGCCACCATGCCCAGCTAATTTTTTTGTATTTTTAGTTTTGCTATGTTGACCAGGCTGGTCTCTACTCCTGTAATCTGCCTGCCTCAGGCTTCCAAAGTGCAGGAGTTACAGGTATGAGCCACTGTGCTCAGCCTATCCACATGATTATTATTATTATTATTATTATTTTGAAAGTAAGACAATTTATGTGAAAATTAAAAACCACAACACTATGTATTTCTATATATACACATATACATATATTAATGCATAGCAAAACAGGTGTTTGAGGAGTATATACTAGAGACCAATAGTTACTACCATCTTGGAGTACTACCGAAAGACACTTAAACTACATATATATAATATTTTTCTAGAACATTTTCTTACATAATTAAATACAAAATGAGGAGCCTTTACATTTCTAAGAAGAACTACACATGATGATTTTCTTAAAATAGCTTGCCACTAAAACTACAGTTTAGCAAATACCACTGCTTTTTATTTTTCAACATTATCATACTTTATCCTTGCTATCCCTCTCCTTTCTCTCATTGCTCTACACATGTTCAAATTCAAGGAAATCATCTTAGCTTTTTCTTAAGTACTTGATAGTGAAGAGATGATACAGTTGCCAGGAAGTATTAAAATCAAGAGTGAGAACTGGTATAGTGGGAATAAAGGCCATTGAAGCAGACAGCACCACCTCTTGACTTGTGGCTTTAATGTGATGCATTTGAAAATACGTGCAGACTTTTAAAGAGAATAAGATCCTTTAAGAATAAGAGTCCTAGCTGGGTATGCTATGTAAAATTAACTCACCATGTTTACTCATCTACTGAAGAGACAATGTTACAGTAGAAAGGTTAACACGCAAAAGCAGTTTTCCAGAAAAGCAAAAAATGTATAAATCCTAGAGGGCACAAGCCCTGCTAAAGGTCTATTAATTAAAGTGGTATTTATTTAGAAAAGAAGCATTTCTGCTTGACATTGAAAACTCTCTTAGAAGTATTTCTAAAATTTTTCCATTATATGACACAATTAAAATGTTACAACTAGGAAAATTTCGCTCAAAATTGCAGCTGTTTTCTTGAAAATGTAAAGGCCATCAAAGTCAGACATATGTGCAGCATGAATTTTGGTCCAGAACACCAAATATATTACATAGAAAGTTACCATTTTCATAAATATTTTTTCCCATTCTTAAAGTAGTCTGTATTTAGACAAGCAGTATAGTCACTCAGGAGTAATCCATATGTCAAAAAGAAAATAAAACTCTTCATGAGCTTCCTTGTAGAAAATAAAAATTCTCCTATTTTGCATCCCCTAAACCAGATTTTTTAATAATCCTGAGAAGTTAATGCAATATAAATTATGCTTCCACATTAAAGAATATCCCTTACTTAAGAAATTTGAAATGAAGGGAAGGAGGCTGCTGAGGCGCCATTCTTACTATTATTCCCTTCCGTATCTTCACCAGTGGGAAAGGAGAAGCATTTTCCATCGATGTTGAAGTGAGCAGCTACATCAGTACAATTCACTCCTCAGGCCCAAAGGTTCAGAGAGAGTCGACACCAAAGTTAGAAAATAAAGAACTTTGAATGTCTGTTTTTCCTTTAAAACTCTCTCCTATTAGCAATATAAAAATCTAAGTAATTACAGATGAGGATTTTTGGAAAGAGATACGTGCAACAGGCATACATTCACTACAAGGCCAAGGTAGAGATCATCCCAGAGATATTCAGAATTTCATTACAGAAGCCCAGCTTGACATTGTGTCATGTCCAATGTTCACTGATATAAGGTGATGCCTTTAGGTGCAAGAGTGATGAAAAGGCAGATGAGTGCTTTATCTCATAATAACGAAAAGATTAATGTCAGCTTGGCCAAGCACTGCTGAAAAGCAGAAGAAAAAAAAATCCACAACTTTGTGAATAAGCTCCAACTTCTGGGACTGAATATGGAGAACCTACTACATTTTGTTTTTTGTTATACATTTTCTTTATTATAAACTGTATTTAACAAATATTGATTAGACATATAGCAGGCATTGTTTGACACAAAGATGGCATGACACAAAGATGGCATGGCCCAATGATGAGTAGTTCCTTTTCTAAAACGCAATTAAGGAGGGAGTGTAGGTATTTTCAGTATATTTGTGCTAGACTATGAACTTGAAGTCCTGTATTTTCCATTTTTTTGTACCAGTGGTTTCTGTCTTAACAGAGGTCCAGACACACAGTGAGTGCTTTTATGTTAAATGCATACATGGATAAAGGATCGGTTTGCTCACTACTTATCAGAGAAGAATTTTACAAAATCAAGTCAATAAAAATATCCTCCTTGTCCATCTTAATATTCATCTTCAAATTTAATACAATAGTAAATGGGAACTGACCTATTAGACTCTCTTAGCTGGAAGTGAAAAAAGGAATAATAGAGAAAACCCATGTTGCTGAACAAATAAAGGGGAGCTCCATTTATTTCTAGGAAATAAATTGTTTATTGTGTCCTCAATTGTTTATAGGAAAAACAGTGATAGCTCCAACACTTGTATTTTTGAGGGTATTGAATGTATTCCAGGTACTAGAAACTACAGAGATAGAAATAATAAATTCCTTCCCTCAAGGATAAACTCATATATAAATAATGATGACCTAGCAGGGTATTCATATATTTTTTGGAGCCATGTGGGATTACATGAGAAAGAGGTCCTCTTGACCCAGAGAGTTGCGAGTATGTGTGTGGGTGAGGAAAGAGGGTTATGCAACTGGTCATCTAAAGATTCCCAGAGATGGTAATATCTAAATTGAGTTTTGAAAATGTGCTGGAGTTAGCTCTCAGGGGAGCTGGGGGAGGGGGCACATTGTAGGCAGAGAGTGACTTACATAAAGATAAGGTTATGAAAGCACTGAAGAGAATGGACTTTAAAATAACCAAAAATTGAGGCACGATGTTTCTTAAAAGTCTGTACATGACATGGGTGGAAAATTACAAGAACCTGGACTAAAGCAGTGGCATAGGATGGAGTGAAGTGGGAATTGACAGAAATTAAGGGGAAAAATAGACAGGACCAGGTGATTGTAAATGTGGAGGATAATACCAACAGAGAAGAAAGGGACCTTTTCCAGGTGGCTTCCTCAATTATTCAGTGAGTAAATTGCAGGGCCAGGAATCACCCCAGCTCTGTCTGAGCCCAAAACCTTTTATGATGTCTTCCATTATATTATACCCCATTTTTTAAAAAAATAAAGGAGAAATCATAATGTCACTGGGGAGGCACAAGAGCATTCACTGGAGAAAATTAAAAATAGAAGTTAAGGTAGATAAGGATAGTTCATGAGGTGAGGATGAGCAAGTGGGCTGATATGTAGAAGTGGAGGCAGATAGAAAACTCTAGTTGAAGATTCAAGGCACAGAAAAAGGGAAACAGGATGCATCAAGTCCAAAATGAACAGAAGTCTAAGCCGTAACCCAGAAAATACATTTAGGATTTAGTCATGTAAGAATCCAAACAGCACGGCAACTCAGGGAATATCTAGCTGCTAAAAGACAAGATTCAGTTGCAGAAAGCCACAGGGCCAAGAACAGCAAGTCCAAATGTAGGAGAAATAAAATACTAGATAAGGACCAAATCTCTGCAGAATAAGAAAGATCTTATTCTTAGAGAACTAGAATACCATAGTCGAAGCAAAGTTTGTAGCAAGGTTGATATACTGTTACTTTATCAGTTAATGCTGATAAGAGAGACTCTATATTTCCCCCTTGAGAATGTGTGGTCTTATCATCTGAGTAAGGGTCAAATGGCCCAGAGAAATTTGGTGGACTCTGCTGTATAAGTTACAAAGGCAAGGTGCCAGGTAGGTCATTGAAGATATTTTCCTTTAAGGAAAAAAAAAAAAAAACCCTGTATGTGATATGGGTTTGGAATATGGGGAAAAAATGGTGGTTATATAATTATTACTACTCTTCTAATATTACCAATAATAAAAATATTACTAATAGTACCAATAGCAATAATTATATTACCCACCATATAAAAAAATCCTGTGATTTTAAATGGTTTGAGTTAAGCCAGAAGAATTGGAATTATATCTGCCAAGTGCTTACGCACATGCAAATCTGTTTGTCATTTTCCTAGTTAATATATGCTCCCATCTTTGAGATTTTCTTGCAGCTCCCTGGTAGTGTGTTGCAACTAAAATTCGGTGTAGTCTTTGAAATCCGAAAAGATCTCAGTTGAAGGGCTAATTTAACATTTACTTTCTATGTGACTATAAAAAACTATTTAAAATCTTGAAATTCAGTTTACTCATCCTTATTGTGAATGTTGTTGATAATATTCACATCTTACCATGTGGTGAGTTAAAGATTATATAATTTGTGAGAATTCTAAACAAAATGCAAAGCACTGAAAAAAAAATAGTAGATATATCAGTTATAAGTAAACAGCATTAAAATCTATAATTGTCATGTAAATCAAGATAAATCCTTTTTTAAAGCAATTCTTGCACTCAGGAGCTCAATACAAATTTTTAAACAAGACCAAAATCTGTGCAATTTAACTCTTACATAGAGGATTATGGATAAGTTGACCTTTTATACATATCCTTTTTATCACTTTTCAATGAGCTCTATATATATATACTTGAATAGAAATCCACTTCTCACAACCAAAAAGGCAGGTTTTATAATCTGTTTCACTAGTTGACAAATTCTCCAAAATTCCCTACAACATAATGCATCTTGGATTTTTTTTTCTTTGCTCTCTAACTCTTCAGCAATACCTATGATTGCAGTTAAGGCCCACCCAGATGGTCCAGGATAACCTCTTCATTTCAAAAGTATTGCTTCAATCACATTTGCACAGTCCTTTTTGCCATACAAAGTCTGTTTGAATGCTGGCATGTTTCTGGTATTAAGACATGGATATCATTTGAAGGATGTTAGTTGGTCTACCTTGACTGCCCATGAAAATGTTTCTTGCATAACCACAACCAGAGTCAGGAGAGGAAAATTTATTATAAACGCTTTGTTTGTTAAGATTAAGTTAAACTGTGAAAAAACAGAAGCCTCAATTTCCAGTGACTTAAACAGAAAGATTTTGGTTTTCTCTCATTAAAATCACGTTAGAAAATTCACACACACAGAGGCATCAGGAATCTTTGATTTTCCAACTTGGCATGTCAGTTCATGAGTAGTAGCTAAAGCTTCAGCCATCAAGTTTGTGGTCCAACTAATACACAGAAAATAAAAAGGAATAAGTCAACGGACGTCCTCGGAGCCCCACCATATGACTTTTCTCACCCTTATCGGCTTCCTCTATTTGCAAAGGAAGGTTTCAGTGGACTCAATTTCCAGTTTCCAACACAAAATAGATTGCAAGAGTGAATATTGGTTAGAAAGTTAACCAATGCCAAATTAACCAGGAAGAAGTTCTATTTTGATCATTATCCAAACAAGATTTCATTTCTCCTTAGCCCTGTTTACAATATAGGCAATCATAATAAAAATTTTATGAAAATGTATAAATATTGAAAGAATTTTAAAATATTAGAAGAGTAGCAATAATTGCCCATCATTTTTCCATATTTGCTTTATTACTCTAATCTTCTAAAATTACTCTAATTTTACAATTGAAAGGTCGTAAATAAGTTGTACGTGTCATAATTGTTTACCCCTAAACACTTCCGCAGGTATCTTCTACATAAGAATATTCATCCACACTACCTCAATATCATCACATCTAAGAAAATTAACAATTTCCTGATATTAGCTAGTGTTCATGCTCATATTTCCTCTTTTGCCTTAAAAATTCTTACACAGTGTTTTTTAAAGCCAAAGAGCCAATCAAAGTTAAGCCCATGCATCATATTTGTTAGATCTTTTTGATTTTTTAACCTACAACAATTTTCTATTTTCCCCCTGATGTTGACTCTGAAGAAAATCGAACAGTCGTCTTTTACTTTGTCTTGTATTTTAACTTTGTCAGATAATTTCCCTGTGAATGTTTTAAGTTTTCCCCCTGTACCCATTGTATTGTAGAGTATAAGTTTTGACTAAAGGCTTGATTTTTGTCTTTTGGCAAAAAGAAAAGACTTGAAAAGATAAAGTTATTTGTAATTTTCATCCTGTGAGAAGGTCAATATGGTCAGATTGCATCAATATTAGTGATTCTAACTTGAGCTACTGTTTTTTAATCGTAAGTTCAGGGGTACATGTGCAGGTTTGTTACACAAATATACTTGTGTCATGGGGGTTTATTGTACAGATTATTTCATCATCCAGGGGTTAAGCCTCATATCATTTGTTATTTTTCCTGATCCCCACTCTCCTCTCACCCTTCACCCCCCCCCCGTAGGTCTCAGTATGTTGTTCCCCTCTATGTGTCCATGTGTTCTCATCATTTAGCTCCCACTTACGTGTTATTTGGTTTTCTGTTCTTGCATTAGTTTGCTTAGGATAATGGCTCTCTCCATATCCCTGCAAAGGCATGATCTCATTCTTTTTTATGGCTACCCAGTATTCCATGGTGTATATGTACCACATTTGCTTTATCCAGTCTATCACCAATGGGCATTTAGATTGATTCCATGTCTTTTGTGAGCAGTGCTGCAATGAATATACACATGCATGTGTCTTTATACTAAAATGATTTATATTCCTTTGGGTATATACCCAGTAATGGGATAGCTGGATTGAATGATATTAAGGTGTGGTTGTCAGATCACTTTGAAAAGCTTTGTGGGGTGATTCTTTGGTACCCTGTAACTAGCCATTTTGGGTGGTTTTAGCATCCATCTTTTTCTGAAACAGTGAGTTCATTAGGGACTTGAAATGGCATTTCTCTACTATTAACATATTAATTTCATGCATTAGCTGGTATTCTTCTGAGAAAGAACTTTTTCAAAAAAAAAAACAAGATAAACATGTAACGTTAATATATGAAAGAGGGAGATAGAGAGAAGCTTAATTATTTTTATTTTATTACTAATTTTCAGATGAAGCGATTGGTATAGCAGTCACACTGATGGCAAGTACGTATGTGTGTGTGTGTGTGTGTGTGTGTGTACGTGTGTGTGTTTGTGTGTGAGTTTTCCCTCTTTTGTTTTAATTATTGCCATATTTTTATTCACTGTTTTAAAATGAAGTATAGTCATTTTTTTAATGTTCAAATTATATCAAATTTGGCTAGTAAGTGCTTCTTTAAGCCTCCTTCTGCATCTTATTGAAATACCCCTTGTGATTCTGAGTTGTTCCTGCTATCAGACACAGTAAAAACTCCCAGGTTCACCTTCTAATTTTCCCACATAGAGTAACCAAGAAAGATCTAGATGCCAGGTGCTACAGTTTCTAGACTCTTCAAACAAATAATGATAGCAAAGTTGCATGTCATTTCTCTAACACCAAAACCTGTTCTCCTAATAATATTTAAACATTTACATGTGTATTTTATTTTGTGAGATTCAAAAAATATTTCCAATTACCCTGTCAATAGTACATTAAATCTTCAGAGTAAATTTTCTTATTTCTTAGCAGGTTTTTGTTGTTGTTGCTCTGCATATGTCTTACAGAGAACTATATTTATGTTACTTGGAATAATTCTTTATTTCCATGGATATATTAGAAATGTGATATGCATTTGGGATGAATTATTCAGTTGTTTTTAAGTCTAAGTTTCTTATGTTTAATTTAGTTTTTTAAAGCATTTAAATAGTTCGATAAAGCATATGCGGAAATGTCTTTTTAAAATTTATTTACTTCCATCTCAGTTTTCACTATTTCAACTCCTATAACTAATAATTACTAGTTTCTTGTTTATGTTTTCTGTAATTTTTCCTGCCTAACATATCCTTATTTCCATCCTTTTCTTGTATTAAGAAAAGGACTACCAGATACAGTAGTCTTCACCATACCTTTTTTTCTCTTGTATATCACTACAAAACAGTACACGCAAAAAAAAACTTCATTTGTTTGCTGGTTTATGTGTTTATATTTTAGGATGCCATAGTACTCCATTGCTTTCATGTTCACTGTTGCTGGACATTCGCATTTTTAAAATATTTTGCTATTACAAATTAATGCTACAGTGAATAACTGTATACCATTTTATATTCATAGAGGGGTGTCTTCAGGGTAGAACTATTTGATCAAAGGGAAAAAAGTATTTTTATTAGATATAAAAACATTTGCAAACACTGAATTAGTACATTTTGTTTTCCTACCAGAAACATATGACAGTAGCCATTTCTCTCTAGCCTTTCCAACTGAGCATATCACCAAACAAAATTTTTGCCAAATTGATAGATATGGCATGGTATTTCAGTAATGTTTTTATTTACACATTACTTATTATTGATTAAGTTAGGCATCTTTTTATACATTTGGGGCCATTTGCTTTTCTTTTATAGTGAATTGTCTTTGTTTCTAAAAATGATTTTGGATTATTGTTTTATATATCAGTTCTATTTAAGTGTTGAATTTTGTCTCTTGACAAAATCAAATTTGATATGTATATATTCATATATATATATATAGGCATTCGTTTCCTATCTTCTAATTAGATTACATTTAAAAATCATTTTACCAGTGTTTAGCTTTGATTTCATTCATTTGGGATTCTTTTAATACCTATCTTCAATGTCCATATGCTTTCTCTAGGTTATAATTGTTATTTATTTTAAAGATAATTTTGTCTTCTTCCATTTTTTTCCTGCATTCAGTCATCGGCTATTTCAGTCTTTCTAGATTTTGTTCATTTTTATTCAGAGTATTTCAACTTCTGATGTGTGCACTTTTTCACATCTGTAATTGCCTACATCATACCGGTTGTTTCCATTGATTTTGTTATTTAAATCTTGTTTCTTTGCAGCAAGACTTGGGAGAGCTATTACTTTTGGTCATTTCACCACAATCCCAAACCTAAAAGATTTCTCTTTTTCTCTACTGCAATCACCAGATATTTTTAGCCCATGGGGAATTCTTTTTTCCTCTTCATTTCCTCCCTGACTTTTCACTAGTGCAAGGGATCCCATCCCTCCCTCTAGCTTTGTCTGCATCCTCACGACAGTTCCTGTCGTGCATGAGATGATGCCCAGTGCTCCATAAGATTTTTCTCTCGGCTTTCAGGCCCTAATCCCAGACAGAGATGGTCCGTTTTCTTAACTACATGAAAGTCTCTCACACCTGAAAAGGATTTCCCTTGTGCCTAGCCTTGTATATGTTTTGGCTGTGTACAAAGTCAGGGATCAATGGGGAAGAAAAGTGCACGTAAATGGGAACTTTCTTTGCGAGTTAGCCTCCTTGAGATTGCAATACGCATGCGAAACCCATGGAGATGTTATAAAAGTTTACTAAGGGTTTGGCTTATTTCTCATTCCTCCCACTGAAGGTACATTTACTCTTCATTGCGCTATTCTATTAGGACTGAAATCAGACAGACGTCTTTGCTTCCTAAGAAGATTTGCCCCTTTCTGAAATTCATTTTATTTAGGCCTTTTGTATTCTTAGCTCTCTGATGTGTTTTTAAAAGCGATCATTGTTCAGCCAGGTGCAGTGGCTGATACCTGTAATCCCAGCACTTTGGGATGCTGAGGTGGGATTGAGCCCAGAAGTTTGCAACCAGCCTTGGGCAACACATTAAAACCCCATCTCTACAAAAAATACAAAAATTATGTGGGCCTGGTGATGCATATCTCAAAAACCAAACAAAACAATACAAAACAAACAGAAAAATCCTATCATTGATGTTTCTATTAGCTTATTGTATTTTCTGATTTCTACCGTGGGAGCAAGTCTCATTTAATTTCCTATACTCTATTTGAAAACTCATAGGACTTTATTTTAAAGGATTAAACTTGCCTCCTCCTATAATACAAAATTAACCTGAACATCCTAAGCGTTTTGCCTGAACCACTGACCCAGGATTTGTTCGCCAATCTACTTGAGTTGCAAATTTCTTTTTTTTTTTTTCACCTGTCATTATTCCATGTGATGACTCTTGGATCTGCTCTATTGGTTATGTAAGATGGACTTCCCAGCCACAGAAGACCATTCTTGAGACAAAGACCTACATGATTGTTATTAAACTAACAAGTGAAAGGTACGTCTCTGAAGAACCAAGTGGTAGATGATAAAAGTGACAGAGCTTGTATTATTATCATTCTGAGTATTAATCATTCATTTGTTTGGGCTTTCTAATCTTTCACAAACATTATTTAACCTCATGTTCACGATATTCCTACCAGGGAGTCAATATTATTCTTATATAATAAACTTGATAAAATTGATATTTGCCCAGGTACACCAATAACCAAAAAGCTCTATCTTTTCATCATCTGATTTTTAAAACCTTTTATTTGTTCAAATTTATGACTTATCTGATAATTCTTTCAAAATAGGCAAAAAAAAAAGAATATAGACCAAATAAGTGAATACCTACCAAAAATAAAAGAACGTATCAAAGAGAAAGTATCACAGTCTTGCTTCAGTTACCATAGAGGGTACATTCCTCAAAATGGAAGTATTGAATGAATCAGTATTATATGGGGTCCTTAAAGCCTAATTCAATTTCTATATTACTTATATTGAACAGAAATTTTAAAAAATGTTTACTCCCTGGTCTTTTTTGAGCATTCATTAGATTATCCTTATGGTGACTACTTCTAAATTTAGAGTTAGGTCCCCATCTACCTGACATTCAACAGTCTCTGACAGTAAAAAGATTAAATTTTAACACCAAGTATGTATGTTAAGCACTGAAATAGTGTTATGTTTGCTTATTCTTTAGAAAATCATCAAAATGTTTGCTCATATTCATGACCATTGGCCAGAATATGAACTATTAATGACAGATAGAAAGATGACTGTGTTGTAAACAAGGAAGCATGTTGTTGAATGCCACACAGAGAGGCAAGAAGAGTTAGCTGTGATAAGTGATATTTTATAGGAGAGTTCACTTTCTGTCTTGCTGGTGCGATTAAAAAAAAAAAAAAGCACCCTCCCACACACTGCTAAGTGAAATACACCTGCAGTTAGCATTTACTGAGTGCCTCCTTTGTGTTGGACATATTAAAAACACCATCTTATTTATTCCTAGCAAGGATTTCCGTTGTTTTTTTTTTTGTTTTGTTTCTGTTGTAAAAAACATTTATTTCAACTGCATAGTGTTGTTAACAATAGACACAGTGCTCTACATTAGGTTTCTCAAACTTCTTCCATTTTACAACTGAAAATGTAGACCCTTTAAGCAACCTCTCCCCACATTTCCACCTTCAGGTCCTGACAAACACCATTCTACTCTCTGCTTCTGAGTTTGCCTTTTTAGATTCCCCATCTAAATAAGAATATGCAGTATTGGTCATTCTATGCTTGACTTACTTCACCTAGCATAATGTATTTCAGGTCCATCCATGTTGTTTTAAATGGCTGAATGTTCTGACTTTCTTCTTTTTTATAGTTAAATAATATTCCATTGTACATATTCTAATGTGTATATAGACACATTAGAATATGTACAATTATACTATTGCATGTATATATACACATGGTATATATACAAAGAATATACACATACACTATATTTTCTTTCTTTGTTTTTTTTTGTTGGCCTTTCTTCCTAAATAAGAATCAGGAGAGGGAGATTAGTAGGATGAACTATTGCCTGCTCTTTGCAATTGACCTTAGGCCACAACTAATATCATTTTCCCCTTTCTCCACTGTGCCTTTTTAAAATATTTTATTATACTTTAAGTTCTGGGGTAAATGTGCAGAACATGCAGTTTTGTTACACAGGTTTACATGTGCCATGGTGGTTTACTGCATCCGTTCCCCCATCATCTACATTAGGTATTTCTCCTAATGTTATCCCTCCCAGTCCCCCACCCCCTGCTATCCCTCCCCTAGCCTCTCCACCCCCCAACAGGCCCCAGTGTGTGATGCTCCCCTCCCTATGTCCATGTGTTCTCATTGTTCAACACCCCTCATGAGTGAGAACATGCGATGTTTGGTTTTCTGTTCTTGTGTCAGTTTGCTGAGAATGATGGTTTCCATTGATTCATCAATGTCCCTGAAAAGAACATGACCTCATCCTTTTTTATGGTTGCATGGTATTCCATGGTGTGTATGTGCCACATTTTCTTTATTCAGGCTATCATTGATGGGCATTTGGGTTGGTTCCAAGTCTTTGCTATTGTAAACAGTGCCACAATAAACATATGTGTGTATGTGTCTTTATAACAGAATGATTTATAATCCTTTGGGTATATACCCAGTAATGGGATTGCTGGGTCAACTGGTATTTCTATTTCTAGATCCTTGAGGAATCACCACACTGTTTTCCACAATGGCTAAACTAATTTACACTCCCACCAACAATGTAAAAGCATTCCTATTTCTCCACATCCTCTCAAGCATCTGTTGTTTCCAGTTTTTTTAATGATCACCATTCTAACTGGCGTGAGATGGTATCTCAGTGTGGTTTTGATTTGCATTTCTCTAGTGACCAGTGATAATGAGCATTTTTTCTTATGTTTGTTGGCTGCATAAATGTCTTCTTTTGAAAAGTGTCTGTTAATATTCTTTGCCCACTTTTTGATGGGGTTGTTTTTTTCTTGTAAATTTGTTTAAGTTCTTTATAGATTCTAGATATGAGCCCTTTGTCAGATGGGTAGGTTGAAAAAATGTTTCCCATTCTGTTGGTTGCTGGTTCGCTCAAATGATAGTTTCTTTTGCTGTGCAGAAACTCTCGAGTCTAATTAGATCCCATTTGTCCATTTTGGCTTTTGTTGCCAATGCTTTTGGTACTCGTGAAATCCTTGCCATTGCCTATGTACTGAGTGATATTGCCTATATTTTCTTCTAGGGTTTTATGATGTTAGGTCTTTATGTTTAATTTTTTAATCCATGTAGGGTTAATTTTTATATAATGTGTAAGGAAGGGATCCATTTTCAGCATTCTGCATATGGCTAGCCAGTTCCCCAACATCATTTATGAAACAGGGAATCTTTTCCCATTTGCTTGTTTTTGTCAGGTTTGTCAAATATCAGATGGTTGTAGATATGTGGCATTACTTCTGAGGCCTCTATTCTGTTTCATTGTTTTAACTTTTATTTTAGATTCAAAAGTACATGTGCAGGCTTGTTATAGGGTAAATTACATGCTGCAGGGGTTTAGTGTCCAGATTATTTTTCACCCAGGTAATAAGCATAGTAGCTGACAGGTAGTTTTTTGATCCCCACCCTCCTCCCACTGTCCACTTGCAAGTAGGCCCAGTGTTTGTTGTTCGCTTCTTTGTATCCATGTGAACTTGCTGTTCAGCTTCCACTGTTAAGTGAGAACATGTGGTATTTCATTGTACTTCATAGACGGGAGAGGAGAAAACTGAGGCTCAAAGTAGATTAAAAAAAAAAAAACAAGCAAACAAACAAAAAGCATTCTGAATGTTACTTAGCTGGTGTCAGTTTCAAGAGTTTAAGTCATGTATATTTGACACAGAAACCCCCATCTCCTGCTTTTTCCTCTATATTAGGCTGACTCAAACATGAGCTCTTTTAAGGAAAGAACCTCTCTAGTTAGCTTTATATCTCTGTTTCATTGAGGGTGGCTTTCCTATGGTACTTCAGCTTGCTTTAATCCTTGTCCTTGCTTTCAGCTTAATTGCTTTTCAAATAAAGGATTAATTCTCTTCAAGGAAAACCAATTTAAATAGAACAACTATTTGTTTATACTCAGACTCATACATCCAGTAGAAGCAAGGAATAATAGAGGTCATCTTTTCAAATGCTTTTGTTATACAGAAACAGAAAATAAGGCTTCCCAATGTTACAATTAGGAAGGCATCTGCTCTGAACCAAGATCATCAATATCATAAACCTGTGTTCTTTCTAATAAAGAAAACTATGCAGTTACCTCTTACCTCAAGCTTCCCACTGATTTTTTAAATGAAGACCTTGCTAGAAAACAAATATTAGGTTTTCCTAAGAAATAAAATGATCAGTCAATATCAGTTACACATGAGCATGACTCTCAAGAGATTCATGAGTGATGGTCTCCCATAGGAACATGGCACTCTTTAAAGCAGCTGTCTCACTTGGGAGCTTAACCTGATCTGGCTTACTCCCTTCATTTTATCAGGGATGAATTTGATATGATTCTTCCATGACACATATATACCATCTGAATTTGGCCTATCATGGTCCCTCCCTATCGTAAAAGTTCTTCCCTGCTGTCACAACAATCTGTAATTTTCAGTTCATTTACTCTCACATTGACACTCTTAAGCTCCAGAAGGACAGGTACCTTGTCTGGCTAGCTCAAAATGGACTACTTTCTTAAAAGAGAACCCAGCACACAGCAGACCTTTTTGAAGCTCACTTGAATAACTATTTTTTAAGAAAAATATTAATTTCAAATAAAAGATATTTGTATATCATACTCTAGGAATTATGCCAAATAATATCATTAAATTAATGGGATTATAATGTAATACTTCCACAGGGTGGATTTAGAAACAACAGACTCTTATATTTTAATGGCATATAAAATTACAAAATGCTTTTATGTTCACTGTCTCATTTGCTGCTTGTAATTATTAACATTGGACGTTCCAGTCCAAGCCCAATTCTTTCAAATATGTAAGAATGGATAAATGATATAATTGTAAGAAAACAAATATGGATTTCAGAGTACTAATGATTTTGTGTAATAAAGCAAACATTAAATAAAAGTATTTTAAAAGTTAATAGTTTCCTTCTCCCCCATACCAGCCAATGCAATTTCAGTTCTCCGAATTAACCAATATTAGTGGAATGGCATATACCTTTCCAAAGCTTTACTAGTATTCCGAAAACCTCCTAATGCCTATTTCCTCCAATACTGTCACTTCCACCTTGTTGCACATCTATATTACAGTGAAGAGGAAGAAGAAACAGAGAAAAAAAAAACACAAAAAACAAACAAAAAACAATTTTACGGAGTTCTTTGTTTAGGGAAGCCTATTTTTGCCCAATGATCTTTTAATATTTGGTTTTTACGAGATTTTTCTGTGCCCCAAAGTAAACATTAAAATTACTAAATTAACCAGACAGGAAAATAAACCTTAGCTTGCAATTTCACCAGCCTCATTCTCAGGGCCATACCTGACCCTAAAAAACTAATCTTCAGCATATAAACTCAGTTGCATGAGAGAAGCTGAGGAAGCCATAGCACGAACTGGAGATTCTTAAACCACCCTTCATGTACACCTTTTGTCATGTAGTAGTTCTGGCCAGAATTAAAAGGATAACTTTCCTTAATTAAAAAGAGGAGTTTAGAAGCCCGTTCTTCGCCAGGCGCGGTGGCTCACGCCTGTAATGCCAGCACTTTGAGAGCTGAGGCAGGCGGATCACAAAGCCAGGAGTTCAAGACCAGCCTGACCGATGTGGTGAAGCCCGTTCTCTACTAAAAATGCAAAAAGTAGCCAGGCGTCGTGGCACATGCCTGTAATTCCAGGTACTCAAGAGGCTGATGCAGGAGAATCACTTGTACCTGGGAAGTAGAGGTTGCAGTGAGCTGAAATCTCCCCACTCACTCCAGCCTGGGTGGCAGAGTGAGACTCCATCTCAAAAAAAAGAAGATGTTGATGAAAAACAAAAGCTCATTCTCAGAGAATTTTACTCCTTTAGCCTAGATTATTTTTCAAGTTCCATCTTTATTTAGGCTGGCAAGTAAAAACATAGGTAAGTAGGGAATAAGAGAATTGGTGACTTTTTCTCAGTCTCACAGTGCATTAGTCCATTTTCATGCTGCTGATAAAGACATTACCGAGAGTGGGTAATTTGCAAAAGAAAGTGATTTAATGGACTTAAGTTGCACGTGATTGGAAAGGCCTCACAATAAAGGTAGAAGTCAAGGAGGAGCAGGTCACATCTTACATGGATGGCAGCAGGCAAAGAGAGAGAGCTTGTGCAGGGAAACTCACATTTTTAAAACCATCAGATCTTGTGGGACTTATTCACTATCAGGAGAACAGCATGGGAAAGACCCCATGATTCAATTATCTCTCACCAGGTCCCTCCCACAACGTGTGGGAATTACAGGAGCTATAAAATGAGAATTGGGTGGGGACACAGAGCCAAACCACATCACACAGTAAGTGTCAAACCAATAATAAAATCCATTTCCCCTGATATTTTCCAAAACTGCTCTTCATTCCAGGGTATTGTACTGAAATGGTAGCTGCTAAGTTCTTCACAAGAAATGAGGTTGTTGGACAAACGCTCAGAGCCACGTGGGATCTAGGCAAAGGAAAAAGTTAAATGGAGGTCAATGTAAGGGGAAGAGGGAAATAAAATCAAACCATATTTTAAGAAAAGGAAATGAATAAGCAATTAGAGGACTATCCTTTAGAAGGGAATGATGCAAAGGAAGGTAACAATGAAAATAATTGTATTATTCTTAAAAGCATGTGGGTATTGAATATATCGATGCATCCCTTTTAAGTAGAGAATACTTCCAAGAAAAGCTAGATTATACCAAAGCCAGATCATCCCTCTCCTAACCTCTCCTAATTAGTTTCTTACAGAGAGGAAGTAACTATAGGATAGACGACCAGGCAGCTAGTTCTGAATCAAGGAGTTTGATTTTTTTTTCTTGACATTGCCTCTCAAACTCAGTAGTACCATCTTTGAGCAGAAAGTGGGTGACATTCTTCCTTTCCATGTAAAAGTATATTATTTATATAGCTAAAAATTTTTAAATCCAATTTTTTTTTTGTTTAAAGTGTAAGAAAGGGGTCCAGTTTCAGCTTTCTGCATATGGTTAGCCAGTTTTCCCAACACCTTTTATTAAATAGGGAAAGTCCTTTCCCCATTGCTTGCTTTTGTCAAGTTTGTCAAAGATTCAATGGATGTAGATATGTGGCATTATTTCTGAGGTCTCTGTTCTGTTCCATTGGTTTATATATCTGTTTTGGTACCAGTACCATCTTGTTTGGGTTACAAGAGCCTCATAGTATACTTTGAACTTAGTTAATGTGATGCCTCCAGCTTTGTTCCTTTTGCTTAAGATTGCCTTGGCTACACAGGCTCTATTTAGTTCCATATGAAATTTAAAGTAGTTTTTTTCTAATTCTGTGAAGAAAGTCAATGGTAGCTTGATGGGGATGGCATTGAATCTATAGATTGCTTTGGGCAGTGTGGCCATTTTCACAATATTGATTCTTCCTATCCATGATCATGGAATGTTTTTCCATTTGTTGATATCCTCTCTTATTTCTATGAGTAGTGGGTTTGTAGTGCTCCTGGAAGAGGTCCTTCACATCCCTTGTAAGGTATATTCCTATTTATTTTATTCTCTTTGCTTGTAAGTTTATTTTATTTATTTTTTTAATAAAATTTCATTCTCTTTGTAGCAATTGTGAATGGGAGTTATCTCATGATTTGGCTCTCTGTTTGTCTATTATTGACGTATAGAAATGCTTGTGATTTTTGCACATTGATTTTTGTATCCTGAGGCTGCTGAAGTTGCTGATCAGCTTAAGGAGATGTTGGGATAAGATGACTGGGTTTTCTAACTATACAATCATGTCATCTGCAAACTGAGATAATTTGACTTCCTCTCTTCTTATTTGAATGCCCTTTGTGTCATTCTCTTGCCTGATTGTCCTGACCAGGACTTCCAACACTATGTTGAATAGGAGTAGTGAGAGAGGGCATCTGTGTCTTGTGCCAGTTTTCAAAGGGAATGCTTCCAGTTTTTGCCCATTCAGTATGATATTGGCTGTGCATTTGTCATAAATAGCTCTTATTATTTTGAGATATGTTCCATCAATACCCAATTTGTTGAGAGTTTCTACCAGGAAGGGGTGTTGAATTTTATTGAAGGCCTTTCTGCATCTATGGAGATAATCATGTGGTTTTTGTCATTGATTCTGTTTATGTGATGGATTATGTTTATTGATTTGCATATGTTGAACCAGCCTTGCATCCCAGGGATGAAGCCTGCTTGATAGTTGTGGATAAGCTTTTTTATTTGCTGCTGGATTCTGTTTGTGAGTATTTTATTGAAGATTTTCATATCAATGTTCATCAGGCTTATTGTCCTGAAATTTTCTTATTGTGTCTCTGCTAGGTTTTGATATCAGGATTATGCCGGCTTCATAAAATGAGTTAGAGAAGATTTCCTCTTTTTCTATTGTTTGGAGTAGTTTCAGAAGGAATAGTACCAGCTCCTTGTTGTACCTTTGGTAGAATTCAGCTGTGGTTGGTCTGGTCCTGGGCTTTTTTTTTGTTTTTTTTTTTTTTTTTTTTTTTTTTTTTTTTTTTTGGTTGGCAGGCTATTAATTACTGCCTCAATTTCAGAACTTGTTATTGATCTATTCAGGGATTTGACTTTTTCCTGGATTAGTCTTGGGAGGGTGTATGTGTCTAGGAATTTATCCATTCCTTTTAGATTTTCTAGTTTATTCATGTAGAGTTGTTTATAGTATTCTCTGATGGTAGTTTGTGTTTCGATGGGATCAATGGTGATATCACCTTTATCATTTTTATTGTGTCTGTTTGATTCTTCTCTCTTTTCTTCTTTATTATTCTGGTTAGCAGGCTGTCTATTTTGTTAATCTTTTCAAAAAACCAGCTCCTGGATTCATTGATTTTTTTAAAAGGACTTTTCATGCCTCTGTCTCTTTCAGTTCTGCTTTGATTTTAGTTATTTCTTGTCTTCGGCTAGCTTTTGAATTTGTTTGCTCTTGCGTCTCTAGTTTGTTTAATTGTGATGTTAGGGTGTAGATTTTACATCTTTCCTGCTCTATCCTGTGGGCATTTAATGCTATAAATTTTCCTCTAAACATTGCTGTAGCTGTGTCCGAGAGATTCTTCTACATTGTATCTTTGTTCTCATTGGTTCAAATAACTTTATGCCTTAATTTTGTTATTTGCCCTGTAGTCATTCAGGATCGGGTTATTCAGTTTCCATGTAGTTGTGCAGTTTCGAGTATCTTAATCCTGAGCTCTAATTTGATTGCACTGAAGTCTGAGAGACTGTTATGATTTCCATTCTTTTGCATTTGCTGAGGAGTGTTTTACTTCCAATTATGTGATCAATTTTAGAATAAGTATGATGTGATGCTGAGAAGAATTTATATTCTTTTGATTTCAAATAGAAAGTTCTATAGATGTCTATTGGGTCCACTTGGTTCAGAGCTAAGTCCTGAATATCCTTGTTAATTTTTTGTCTTGTTCGCCTGTCTAATATTGACAGTGGGGTATTAAAGTCTTCCACTATAATTGTGTGGGAGAATAAGTCTCTTTACAGGCCTCTAAGAACTTGCTTTATGAATCTGGGTGTTCCTGTATTGGGTGCATATATATTTAGGATAGTTAGCTCTTCTTGTTGCATTGATCCCTTTACCATTATGTAATGCCCTTCTTTGTCTCCTTTGATCTTTGTTGGCTTAAAGTCTGCTTGATCAGAGGCTAGGATTGCAATCCCTGATTATTATTATTATTATTATTTTGCTTTCCATTTGCTTGGTAAACATTCCTCCATCCCTTTGAGCCTATGTGTGTGTTTGCAGATGATATTTTTATCCTGAATACAGCACACTGATGGGTCTTGACTTTTTATACAGTTTGCCAGTTTATATCTTTTAATTGGGGCATTTAGCCTGTTTACATTTAAGGTTAATATTATGCATGAATTTGATCCTGTCATTATGATGCTAGCTGGTTATCTTGCCTGTTAGTGGATGCAGTTTCTTCACCATGTCAATGTTCTTTGCAGTTTGGTATGTTTTTGCAGTGGCTGGTACTGTTTTGTGTTTTTTTGTTGTTTGTTTGTTTGTTTCCATATTTAGTGCCTTTTTTAGGAGCTCTTGTAAGGCAGGCCTGGTGTTGACAAAATCTCTCAGCATTTTCTTGTCTGTAAAGGATTTTATTTCTCCTTTGCTTATGAAACTGTTTGGCTGGATATGAAATTCTGGGTTGAACATTCCTTAAGAATGTTAAATATTGGCCCCCACTCTCTTCTGGCTTGTAGGGTTTCTGCAGAGAGATCCACCATTAATCTGATGGGCTTCCCTTTGTGGTTAACCTGACCTTTCTCTCTGGCTGCCCTGGTAATTTTTTCCTTCGTTTCAACCATGGTGAATTTGATGATTATGTGTCTTGTGGTTGCTCTTCTCAAGGAGTATCTTTGTGGTGTTCTCTGTATTTCCTGAATTTCAATGTTGGCCTGTCTTGCTAAGTTGGGGAAGTTCTCCTAGATAATATCCTGAAGAGTGTTTTCCAACTTGGTTTTATTCTCCCCATCACTTTCAGGTACACCAATCAAACATAGTTTTGGTCTTTCCATATAGTCCCATATTTCTTGGAGGCTGTGTTCATTACTTTTCATTCTTTTTCTCTAATATTGTCTTCATGCTTCATTACATTAAATTGTTCTTCAATCTCTGATATATTTTCTTCCACTTGATGGATTTGGCTATTGATATTTGTGTATGCTTCACAAAATTCTCCTGCTGTGTTTTTCTCCTCCATTAGGTCATTTATTTTCTTCTCTAAATTGGTTATTCTACTTAGCAATTTCTCTAACCTTTTTTCAAAGTTCGTAGCTTCCTGTATTAGGTTAGAACATGCTCCTGTAGCTCAGAGGAGTTTGTTATTACCCAGCTTCTGAAGCCTACTTCTATCAATTCATCAAATTCATTCTCCAATCTTTTTTGTTCCCTTGCTGGTGAGGAGTTATGATACTTTGGAGAAGAAGCATTCTGGTTTTTGGAATTTCCAGCCTTTTCATGCTGATTTTTCCTCATCTTCATGGACGTATCTACCTTTGGTCTTTGATGTTGCTGATCTTTGCATGGGGTTTTTGTGTGGACATCCTTTTTGTTGATGTTGATGCTATTCCTTTCTGTTTGTTAGTTTTCCTTCTACCAGTAAGGCTCCTCTCCTGCAGGTCTGCTGGAGGTTGCTAGAGGTTCACTCCAGACCCTGTTTGCCTAGGTATCACCAGCAGAGGCAGCAGAACAGCAAATATTGCTGCCTGTTTCTTCCTCTGGAAGCTTCATCCCAGAGGGGCACCCACCAGATGCCAGCCAGAGCTCTCCTGTATAAAATGTCGATGAACCCCTTCTGGGCGATGTCTCCCAGTCAGGAGGCACAGGGGTCAGGGACCCACTTGAGGAGGCAATCTGTCCCTTAGCAGAGCTCAAGTGCCATGCTGGGAGATCCACTGCTCTCTTCAGAGCTGTCAGGCAGGAACATTTAAGTCTGCTGAAGCTGCATCCACAGCTGCGCCTTCCCTCAGGTGCTCTGTTTCAGGGAGATGGAAGTTTTATCTGTAACCCCTGATGGGGGTTGCTGCCTTTCTTTCAGAGATGCCCTGCCCAGAGAGGAGGAATCTAGGCAAACACTCTGACTTTACCATCTGTGGTGAGTTCCACACAGTTTGAACTTCCCGGAGTCTTTGTTTACATTGTGAGGGGAAAACCACCTACTCAAGCCCCAGTAATGGCAGACGCCCTTCGCCACACCAAGCTCAAGCATCTGAGGTCGACTTCAGACTGCTGTCCTGGCAGTGAGAATTTCAAGCTAGTGGATCTTAGCTAGCTGGGCTCTATGGGGGTGGAATCCGCTGAACTTGACCACTTGGCTCCCGGGCTTCTGCCCCCTTTCTAGGGGAGTGGACAGTTCTCTGTCACTGGTGTTCCAGGCACCACTGCAGTATAAAAAATAAACTCCTACCTCTAGCTCAGTGTCTGCCCAAACAGCCACACAGTTTTGTACTTGAAACCCAGGGCCCTGATGGTCTAGGTATCCAAGAGACTCTCCTGATCTGTAGATTTCAAAGACCATGGGAAAAGCATAGTGTCTGAGTTGGATAGCACCATTCCTCATGGCACAGTCCATCAGGGCTTCCCTTGACTAGGGGAGGGAGTTCCCCAAACCCTGTGCTTCCTGGGTGAGTCAACGCGCCATCCTACTTTGGCTCGCCCTTCATGGGCTGCATTCAACCTGCCTTCTGCATTGATCTCACTGGGAGCTGCAGACTGCAGCTGTTCTTACTCGGCCATCTTGCCCTATGGCCTCCTTTATTTCCCAATACACATATGTGCCTATATTTTTCTACATTTCCTTGCTTTGTGGGGCTGAGTGCCTAACATTGTATTATTTTTATTTTACAGATAAGAATAATGTGTGACAGACAGAACACATTTTTTAAATGAAAAAGAATATTACAATTTTAGACTAATATTCAGTTATTAGAATACTGTCTAATAAACTCTGGGTCTTTATCAAAATGATACCTCTAACAAACCACTGAAAGTGTATTAGAAAATATTTTCTTGGTATTATTTAACTTCCTTTTTTTAATACGTAGTTTGACTTATAAGTTTGGGATTAACAATATTTCAAAAGATTAGACAGGTGCATTCATACAAACATATGTACAAATACACACACACTAGCTAAAAATGTAAGCATGAATGGAAAAGCTCTTTGTTAAACTCACACACACACACACACACATTTAAGCTGTTGTTTCTCTTGGTTAATTTTAAGTCAACCTAGCTAGGCTATATGCTTGGTTGGTTGGTCAAAAACCATTCTAGATGTTACTGTGAAAGTATTTTTTAGATGATATGTACAGTGAAATAAATAAAATTTGAGAAAAGTAGAGTACTCTTTGTATGTGGGATGGCCTTATCCAAACAGTTGAAGTCCTTCAGATAAAATACTGAGATTTGCCTAACTGAGGAGGAAGAAATTCTGTCTCCAGGCTGCCTTTGGACTCCAGACTACAACATCCATTCTGCCAGAATTTTCAATGTTGAACTGTCCTGTAAATTAGAGATTTAGACAATTTTAAAAGGGAATTTTCTCTTTCAATATATTTATATTTGTGTTTATATATATAATCCATACACCTATCCTACTAGTTCTGTTTCTCTGGAGAGCTCTAATTCAGTTCATCACTTATTTAGTAAAATATGAGGAATTTATCAGAAAAGAAGCCTACAAAAATGCAGGACGAAAGTCACATAGCTTCCCGACTGCATTGCCTATTAAGCCCAAACTTCAGTCTAAGAGGAATTGCAAATACTCCTAGTGAAAATATCCACTGGAATGCTTGCTTGCAGCAAATTTGCACAGCCTTGTCATTTCTGGTCTTCAGGCAATTTCCACCTTCCCAACAACTCTGTCAGGCAATAAAACAAAACAAACAAACAAAAAATGGCAGTGATTTCAAGTGTGATATACTAGGAGGAAGATCTATCTGTATTGCAATATAGTATATCTTGGCCTGACTTTTCTCTTGCCTCTGTTTTCCGTAGAGCATATTGCTCCAAGAGATGGTATTCTTGGCACAGTTAGGGTTCTGTTAGAATTTGGAAAATAGCAAATGTCTTGCTGTTTCAGTGTCCATTTATGCATATTTTACCCTAATAATCTCATTTCTGTTCAAGACCATGTTTGCAAACATCCAGTTCTATTTTTGAAACAAGTTTACACTCCTGAGACCACATCCTCAAACAGAGGATGCATTAGAATCAGTATCTAGACAACTGTGCTTAGGTTTCCAGTGCTCTGCAAATACTTCATTCCCTCTTCTTTTCCTCTTATCACACATATTTGCATAAATACGCTATGACTTTCCATTTGTTAAT
Organism: Sapajus apella; assembly: GCF_009761245.1. Lineage (NCBI taxonomy): Eukaryota > Metazoa > Chordata > Mammalia > Primates > Cebidae > Sapajus > Sapajus apella. The sequence continues at coordinate 22,597,666 of NW_022436954.1, forward strand.
AGCATTGTACTAGGACTAATGGAATAATCACGCATGTGGCACCATTTTCGTTTCCGTACACCCTCTTTGGAGTTAATACAGCAATTCAGTCTAGTTCAAAGTAATAATGATGATTTTTTTAAAAAAGGAAATTAGTCTCAGAGCACAGCAAAATGCTTAAGAAGAATGAGGAGAAGGAAGACATTTTTAAACACAGAAAAGTGGGATTTTCAACTTTCTCTGAGTCTTTGCACATCTTATACAAATATCTCACTTTTATTCTCCACCTCAACTCACCTTCACTGAGGCAGCCTCAGAGTCCATAATTCGTAACAAAGTAAAGGTTGAGAGATCCTAGGAATTTGGCAATCCCTTTCTGAAAAATAGGCAACTTTTTCTTTTCAATAATGACAATGAAGCTGCGTCTTTTCCTTTTAAGAAAATTGAGGCTCATATGAACAACTCAAACATGCATGCCTCATCAAACAAAAGCACAATTTATGAAAATGTAAATGATCATATATCCATTTGGTAAATTAAACATGACACATTCAGGCCTATGACTTGAAAACATTGTGGTCTAAACTAAAATGAACAAAACTTATTTACAGAAGAGGAGGAATTAAGAAATATGATACATAATAAAAAATTACTTTGATTTTTGATGAATGTAGTAGTAAAATATCCTTTGTTTGCCCTTATATTTTATTTTAGTAATAAATCAGTACTCTATAATATAAAAACAAAAGATATCTTGTCATTAAGAATTGGATTCAAATTCTAATCATATTACACAATTATTGTCTTCAAGTTAATTCATATTTCTAAGACTTTGTAATATGTAAAATTATGGTAATAATATAAACATAAAAAATTCCTATTAGATTAAATGAAAAAGCCCAGGTAATATTATTTGCATTCTGTCTGGTACATGGTAGGTATTCAATAATTATTAACTGACTGCCTTTATTTTCCAAGCTTAGTATTTTCAGAGTAATTTTTCTTTTTTAAAAAAACTTATTCACTTTTTACTTTTATAGATTTAGAGGTTACGGGAAGTTTTGTTACATGAATATATTGCATCTTGGTCAAATCTAGGCTTTTAGTGTATCCATCACCTGAATAGTGTACATTGTTTCCGTTAGGTAATTTATCATCCCTTATCCTCCTCCCATTCTCCCACCTTTGCAACTTTTGAATATCTTTTATTTCACTCTCTATGTCTATGTGTGCACATTATTCAGCTCCCATTTATAAGGGAGAACATGTGGTATTTTACTTTCTGTTTTTGAGTTGTTTCACTTAGGATATCCTAATGGCCTTCAATTCCATCCACATTTCAACAAAAGACATGATTTCATTCTTTTTTATGGCTGAGAGTATAATATGGTGTATATATATACATTTGTTGTATTCATTCATCCATTGACGGACACTTAGTTTGGTTCTATATCTTTGCTATTTTGAATAGTGCTGAGATAAACACGTAAATGCAGGTCTCTTCTTAATATAATGGTTTATTTTCCTTTGGGTAGATACTCGGTACTGGAATTGATAGATCAAATGGTAGTTCCATTTTTTAGTTCTTTGAGAAATCTTGACACTGTTGTCCACAGAGGTTGTACTAATCTATATTCCCACCAACAGTGTATGAGGATTCCCTTTTCTTTGCATCCTCACTGATGTCTGTTATTTTTTGACTGTTTAGTAATGAAAATTCTGATTGGTATGGGATGGTGTCTTACTGTGGTTTTAATTTGCACTTCTCTGATGATTAATAATGTTGAGTATTTATATGCTCGTTCACCATTTGTACATTTTCCTTTAAAAATGTCTTCTCCTGTACTTTGCCACTTTTTGATGGGGTTATTTATTTTTCTTGTTTAGTTGTTTGGATTCCTTGTAGAATCTGGATATTAGTCCTTTATTAAATGCATAGTTTGCAAATAGTTTCTCCCAGTCTGTAGGTTCCTGTTCACTCTGTTGATTATGTCTTTTACTCTGCAGAAGCTTTTTTAGTTTAATTAAGTACATTTGTCTGGTTTTCGTTTTGTTGCATTTGCTTTTGGGGTCTAAGTCATGAATTCTTAGCATAGCCCTATGTCCAGAAGAATCTTCTCTAGGTTTTTTTCTAAAATTTTAATAGTTTTAGGTCTTATATCTAAGTCATTGATCCATTTTGAGATAATTTTTGTATATCCTCAGAGATATGTGACCAGTTTCATTTTTCTGGATATGGCTATCCAAATTTCCCAGCACCATTTATTGAACAGAGTTTCCTTTCCCAAGAGTAAGTTTTTATTGACTTTGTTGAAGATTGGTTACCTGTAGGTAGGGGGCTTGATTTCTGGATTCTCTATTCTGTTCCATTGATCTATGTGTCTATTTTATATTGCACCACGCTGTTTTCATTACTATGATCTAGTAGTACAGTTTGAAATAATATAATGTGATGCCTCCAGCTTGGTTGCTTGGTTCTTTATTCTTAGGATTGCTTTGGCTATTCAGACTCTCTTTTGGCTCTATGTGAATTTTAGAGCTGTTTTTTCTAATTCTGTGAAAAATGATGTACGCATTTTGATAGAAATTGCGTTGAATCTATAGATTACTTTGAAGAGGATGGTAATTTTCATAATATTGATTCTTCCAATCCATCAGCATGAGCTGTTTTTCCATTTGCTTGTGTCATCTAAAATTATTTGTGTCAGTGTTTGGTAGTTTTTCTCTATAGAGATCTTTCATCCTACATTTTACTTTTGTTTACTGGTAACTATTATTTAAGGGAGGGACTTACTGATTTGGTTCTCAGCTTGATAGTTATTGCTATCTAGATATGCTACTAAATTTTGGATGTTAATTTTGTATACTGAAACCTTACATAATTTATTTATGAAATCTAGGAGTCTTTTGGAGGAATCCTTAGAGTTTTGCAGGTATAAGGTCATACCATCAGCAAAAATTGATCATTTGACTTCCTGTTTTCCTATCTGAATGCTTTCTATTTCTTTCTCTTGCCTAATTCCTCTTGCTAGGACTTCCAGTATTATGTTGAATAGGAGTAGTGAAAGTGGCCATCTTTGTCTTGTTCCCGGTCTTAGGGGAATACTTTCAACTTTTCCTCATGCAGTATGATGTTGGCTGGATTAGTCTTATATGGCTTTCATTATTATTATTATGTTCCTTTGATGCCCAATTTGTTAAGGGTTTTTCTTACCAACTGATGCTGAATTTTATCAATTTTTTTTCCTCATCTGCTGAAATGATCATATGGTTTTGTTTATAGCTCTGTTTATGTGGTGAATCACAGTTATTGATTTGTGTGTGAAACATCCTTGCATCCCTGCAATAAAACCTACTTGATCGTGGTGTACTGTCTTTTTGATGTGCTATTGAATTCAGTTTACTAGTATTTTGTTGAGGATTCGTGTATCTATGTTTATCAGGGACTTAGGTGTGTAGTTTTATTTTTTTTATTGTTGTGTGCGTGCTTGGATTTGGTATCAGGATGATTCTGGCCATGTAGAATGAGCTAGGGATAATTCCCTCCATATTCTCAGAGTAATTTTTCTTGTTGGTATTTTAAGACAGGGATAATAGAACTCAGTGGAGTGCCTAGAACAATTTTCTATAGACTGCTATAGATATTCCTCAAATAGATTATATGGTCAAGTAAGTTTAGAAATGATGGATTAGACCTATTATTTTACCATAAGCTTTCTTAAAGCCTTTAATAGGCTAATTTCAAATACGAATCTCCAAAAGAAGATATAGAATGTGGTGGTTCTAATGCATTTGAACAATCAACTCTTTGTTTGTTGAGCCATTTTGTAGGTATAAGGTTATATAGCACATGTATTAGAATACTTTGCAAGACTATTTTTAAAATAATTGCCAAAATTCTCCAAAATTCTTTTTTACATTGACTTATTTCCAGCCTTTTGTTGATAATGATAGTGTGAGATCCTACTCATCCTTGAAAAAATTACTCAAAGATACATTTCCAGTATTTATGTCTTACCTACTAATTTTGAGAAGACCGCTTTCTTTTTTTACTACCAATTTAAATTAAACTCAATATAGTGAGCATTTGCCAATTGTTTTCTTAAGATCCACATGCCATCACAAGATCCTGCTGCCATTACTGTTCTTTCAACCACAGACACACATACACACACAACTAACACATACACACACCCCTAACACATACACACACCTGTTGCTTCCCAATGATACTTCTATGCCTCATCAAAAGTATGTGTCTCCTATTCTTTGTAAATCAAGCAACTTGGGAAAATTTATCAAAAGTTTTAAATAAACTCTTAAGTTACAAATAGAAATAATGTTTAGTTTTATCCTCTATTGGTATTATCAATATTTAATAATTGAAAAACTCATAGGCTTATATCATCAATAAACTTCAGTGTTAAGATGACTTTATTTGGGGCCATTTACAAAGACCATACTGAAAATACACTACACTGAACAGACTTCCTGTTCAGGAAAATTTATTTACAGCTATTATAGACATGTGGAATAAAAGGATCCACTCTAACAGATGAACCTCCTAGTCTTCCTTTTCCCTCCTTTCTATCGTTCCTCCCCTCGTCTCTCCCTCTGTCCTTTCTTTCCTTCCTTCCTTCATTTCTTCCTTCCTTCCTTCCCTCCCTTCCCCCTTCCTCCATCCTTCCTTCCTTCCTTCGTTCCCTTTTTATAATCTATAACTGTGCTTATTATAAAACCCATATTCAGCTTTTTTTGATTTTTTACTCTTTATTTCATAGATCCCTTTACTATTGAAGATTTCCCATCCATTATTTACTTTAAAGTAATTACCTTCACCAAATATAAGGTCTATGTAAAACTACAAACAAATATTTTTTAAAAGATTATTATCTTATAATGGGAGGATACAAATTAGAGAAAGTATTATATGTTCTAGGCACTAAGATATGTGGTTCAAGTTGGTTATTTCATTGAGATATCAAACAATTTGAAAAGTAAAACACTACTTCTGGTTATTTACTGGGCACTAAGTATGTGTCAGATATTATACAAAACACTTTAGTTACATTAATTTATTTCATCTTCACGACAACTTCAATGAAGTTTTAAAAATATACTCATTTTATAGATGAAAAAGTAGGGCTCTAGAAAATTACAAATCTTCCTGTGACCACGCAGCTAGTAAATAGAAGAGCTGCAAGTCAAAGCTAAGCAATCCAGCAAAAGGCTCTGCTTCACTGCATCCTACCAGTTTATGGAAAAGTCATCATTCAATCCCAGATGAAGCTGAGTTTAAAGCCCATACACTTTCTACAATGGTCCACCAAAATCCAAGGATTCAGTGCTTCTGAGTTCTCATTTTAGCCTTGCCATGTACTCTGGAATAAGCTGTTTAATCCTGAAGAAATCTCAGTAAACTCCCCATCAATAAAGATTTTTTGTTTCTTTTGTTGTTGACATTTATTTAAACCTATGCCCATCTGTTCAAACTTTAGGCTGGGGCATTTAATTACAGAAGTACTATGTGGAAAGCTATACTTACCATCAGTATTTGAATGGGATTTAGTATTTGAGTTTGCTGCCAGACAATAGAGGTAGAAAGACAGTTATTTTACCATTCTTTTCATATATTAAGGAAATGCATTTGGTTGCTCCAGCTCCTTATTATAATTGTTTCTATATGAAGGCTTTCCACATTCTCTTATTTATTCAGTCATTTAGTCATTCGCAGTCAAGTCTCTCATATATGTCTTGTGGTGTTTTAGGTCCTCAAGATACAGTGGTGAAAAAGGCAAAGCCAAGCCCCTGTCTTCATGTAGCATCTTGTCTGGTGGATAGCTACAGCTGGAAAAGTCTGGAGATTGTATTTTATCACACCCTTCAAAAATTATGAAATTGTGGTGAACTAATTGTTGCCTCCCAAAGCTTACTGCCAATTTATTTCAAATGTGGCATTACTGTGAACTGAAAAATGTTTACTTTTGTTAGGTTTTGGTGGATTCATGAGGTTTAGTAATGTAAGAAATTTCCTACATAATTATCCAGAATGCTGTCTCAGTTAATCCAGATATTTTTTTCTATGTACATTCCATAAGAGGTTTCACCAAAGTCCTCTTCTTTTCTCCTTTTCTATTTTATTACCTGCAGGCATACCATGTTTGTATTTTAGCTATTTTTTTTCATTATCTGTATCATGGGTGGTTTTTAATTTCAAGCACAAACATTTATTTGCTCCAGCCTCACTCTATTCTTCCCTTCCTCCCAAATGTTAGGCTCTGTAGTACAGAAACTGTATATTGCAGACATGTAGCACAGTGCCCGATGTATAGTACTTGCTCAAATAATATAACATAAAGGAAAACTCTATTGAAGTGGCTGGAGCGGGTCCCAGTGAGACCACTAATCATTTTGAGAAGGAAAGTAAGATTGAAATTTTTGGAGGAAGAGTAAACCACCCAAGATATTCTAACTCTCAAAATGACTACTGCAATTGTCTTGCTGCTTTCTGTTCCCAGCTTTTACCCCACCCTGTAACATTGCATTGTTGCTGAAAGGAATTTGATTGTCAGCCAGAGATAGTGAAAGGCTTCTGTCTATATCCAATTCTCAATAGCTTTTGCAGGCATAATGCAAATTTTGTGGCGCATCATGGATATTTCAAGTTCACCAGGCAAAAACAAGTCAAGAGGTGAAAAGGTAGTCAACGGGCACACAGGTGGCTGTTCTTGCTCTGTGACACCAACAGCAGGTGGTTGTGATGGCTTTGTGTGGTGGGCATCAGTCTAGAGCAGCAACATTCTCCCCAAATTCAGACTCCCAAATAGAGCTTTATGAGTCACCATTTTTCTTCTTTCATGAGGGCTCTGCTTTGTCTCTAATGTATCTGCTCCAGCTCTAAGAATGGAGAGAGGCAGTTTTTCTGGCTGGATGAATTGGCTGCATAAATGTAATCATTAAATGTCTTAAAACTGGATCTGAATTTGAAGGTGCTCGAAAATTCACAGGAGGCCATTCTTTGTGTGATTTTGAAATTATTTTCAATTACAGATTAGAGCAGGGCAGGATCTGTAATATCATTTAACAAGTTATAATGCTTCCTTTTGTCATTTTTCCCCGCTGATTGAGATGGGCACCCTTAAGCCGACTGACAGATTCCTGAGTGCTGACAATCACTGCTCCAGCAAATGGGAAGGAGTACAATGATGCTGCAAATGAGTGCCAATGAAAGTGATAGATCTTTAAAATAAATTGCATACCGCTTCCAAATTGGATGTAATTGGGATGTATTCATCAAATTTTGAATTTGGACTCAATAGTAACAGGAAGTTAGTATTGAAACATTGAATAAAAGAACACTTATAAAATAGAAGTCAGTGATTGTGTATATGCATATGAAAGAAGAAAGGTCACAAAAAGTACACAGTAGCTGGTTTTCCCAGGTCTAGAGACAATTAGTATGAAGAGCATAATACATTTTTATTTTAGATACCCTCATGTACATGCATATATGTGTGTGCATTTTGATCTCTGTATCTGCTTATCTCAGCTTTTTTGTTCATCTGCCTACCATTAAATTTCCAAATAACTTACTGATTAACTATATCCACTGTTGAAATCCATGCATACAAAAGAAAGCAAGTTTAAATGAGAAAAGCTATGTTATATTTACTAAACTTACCCATTGAATAGTGCCCTGAGAATGACGGGAAAACCAAAGACTTAGAAGAAACTAGACAGAGAATAAGATTATAGAAAGAATAGAGAAACTTCACGGATGAGGAAAGAAAGAAGAAATGGTGAATGGTCACAGTGGCAAGAATACAGGAATTAGTAGTATATGATGTTTGACAGACAGATTTAGGACAAATTATGAATTCCTTGGTGGTCATTGAAGGAGTCTGGATATTATTCAGTAGTTCTGTTAGATTGTCTTAAATATTTGCATCGCAGAATTACAGGATTACGAGGGTTTATAGAGATATGCATAATGAAATTGCATGACAAAATTACAATGGCATACATGGAATAGTAGTTCATTTCTTCTACATACACACACATGTGCACACATGCACATATACACACACACACAGGCGGCCTATAGCTGATAACAAAAATTCTATTGTCATCAGAGACCTAAATTCCACATCTTCTGCATATGATTTACATTTTATCTTGTCCATTTCAGTGATAATATCTCCCTTCCAGCCTTTCAGAAAGGAGTAAAGGAGGGTATTCTCTGCCATTTAAATATATTTCCTGGAAGCTTCACAAACCACCTTCATCTACGTTACTATAGGTAGAACATAGCTACATGTATTTGGGAAAGGAATTAGAAAGGTAGTGTTTGTTCTACTCAGTCACATAGCCAGGTAGGAATTTGAGTTTTGCTGTAGAAGAAAATTGGAATGGCTACTGCAAGAAAAATAGTGACTTCTGCAATAAGGTGACATAAAAAAAGTCATACTATACAAAATAGAATATTTTCTTATAAATAATAAATTTAATTGAAGGAGCAGAACCCTCAAGAAGGGAGACTATTTAAGATGCTCTTGTAACCGTATTTAGTGTCCAATCTAGGACAGTGGGGATCAAAGACTCAACAAATTGAAGTTCATTCAACAGGTGGATGTAACAGTATTTAATGATTCTCTGGCAGCTATTGAACTATTAAAGGACTGAAGTTGACTCTCATTCTCAGTTTTCTGGGCCAGATGTGATGGTGCACTTAGGAGAATAAACATGGGAAAGAAAGTTTGATTGGAAAAATTGAACTGAGAAATGGACACAAGGCATTTGTGTGTACTAAATGCTCAGGTATTTAGGATGCAAAGATAATAGATACAAATGCCCTGCCTTAAAGGAGAGTCTGAATTTAGTAGTAAGCAATACTTATTTGAGTGTGAGAGATTTTCTTTTTTTTATTTTTATTTATTTTTTTTTTGAGATTTTCTTTTTAATAGATACGTATACCTTCATCACACAATTGAAAACTTCTCAGCTCTCAATTTTATATTTATATTATGGGTATACTTTCTTCTTAAAAATATTTTTCTGCCTTTCTGTAATTTTTAATTTTTTTCTAATTGTTTTCTGTTTCATGTCAATCAGCATGTGATTTGATTGTGCTCTTTTTGAGATTTTTTTTAATTGCTGTGGTATATACTTAAGTAATTGGTCTTTTTTAGAAATACACAAGAAGGCTAACATTCTGAGCTGTTGACATTTTAAAATGTCCCCATTTTAACTAGATCTTGAAATTCAGGTCCTAAATTATTTTGCATTTTGACAACAGTGAACTACTGTCTAGCACACAGAATTTTACATTTTAAGCCATTCAAGTTTTCTTCGTAGTTTTTCCTTCCTTTGTTTCCTTTTTCCCTCCCTCCCTCCCTTCCTTCCTTTTTTCTTTCTTTTTCTTTCTTTTCTTCCTTTCTTCCTTTTCTTTCCTCTTTTTTCTTTTCTTTCTTGTTCCTTCCTTCCTTCTTTCCTTCCTTCCCTTCTTCCTTTTTTTTTATAAGGTCACACAAACTAACCTCTTCCTAGCTTTCCATACACTGCCTAAAAACTTAAAATTATCTTTACAATACTAAGCTTTCTTTAACATAAGCCTAAGTACAGATCTGAATTGGCTGATCCTTCTGGACACTGGAGATAATTTTTTCAACCTAAAGACAGAGAATTTTTCTTTAACTTGGGAACATTTTCTTCCATTTGTATGTCCCTCCCTCTCTTTTATTTGTTCTTTTGTTGTAAAACTTCATTTAGAGACCATTGAAGCTTCTCAATCGATTCTTCTAAATTGACTTCTTCCATATTTTCTAACACTTGTTTTTCTTGCTCTGTATTCTGGGAGATTTCCTTGATTTTTATCTTTCAGATGTACAATTAGGTAATCATATTCAAGACTCCCCTCAAATATTTATTATAGTCATAATTTTGATTCATATTATCTCATATGTTTTTAGATAGTATCATAGTATTTAATAAATTGCTACAATATACATATAGATAAGATTAATTTGAATTAAACTTTCTTCAGGTTGATTCTGCTTCATCTGCATAGTTCTGTTAATAGTTAATGTTTTTTTCTCAAATTTCTGGAAACCTTTAGTTGTTGACTTATTGCTAATTTAAAGAGGAGGTTTAGGTTAATATTGCTGACATACATTGGTTTCTTCTGCCATTTGATAGGCATTTTTCTCCCAGGTAGCCTCAATGAGAGGAAGTCATATACCAGTAGAATAAAGGCAAAAGATATAGGTCTCAAGAGTTTCTAGTTAGGTATTGAGAACATGGAATTAATCAAAAAGATAGCCAATTCCACACTTCTTAGTTGGAACATTTACCATGTATCAATCTCAATGCCATTTTTACATACTAATATGGCCATTAATATTCATCACCATGCAGTTTAAAATTTGAAGATAAAATGAGTTAGCCAGCACAGAGAGAGAGAAAAAAAATATGCCCCAATACAGCTCTGCACTATTTATTTCAATTATAGGTCTGAGGTAAGAGTACCAATGTCATCAATATGAAGAGTTGCAAAGGGACATTTAAAGGAGAGATGCATACATAGCTTTGATGAATTCTGAAAGCAACAATGTCTGCAAAAAGAGAATGTGCCCAGGAAAAGGTGATAGAACAGACCTTTTTCTCTCTGACATTGGGAATGTGAAATGAAATCAGCACTCAGGTAAAAGAGAATAGGACAGATGAATGATTCAACCATGGAATATTAAGAGCATGGGAAATAAGAAACTAGCTGTCCCCCATTTCACCTTCCCTTCCTCTCTTATGGTATCTCAAAGCTATCACTGAAATAAACAGAGTGGAAGCACACTTTGGGAATATTACATAAGTCTGGCTGTGTTGCCCAGCTTCCTGCCTCTGGGCAGAACTCTAGTTAAATAATTCTGGACAGATGGATGCCTATCCTTGGAGAGCAGGGACACAAGAGTGAGGATGGACACAAAAGCAGCAGGTCAGCCTGCTTCCATCTGGAACTAGTGAACACCTCGTTTTGTACAAAGGCAATACCCATGCTGTTTAAATGACACTCTGCATGATTTTGCTGTGAAATATGGGCTTCAGGAGCATTATATTTCCCTTATGGTCCAGAAAAGCTATACTTTGGCATGTGATTTTTTACCTGGTGCGATTTTGGTATTCACTTACTGTTTTCAAGTGTGGACAACTGGTTGAAGTTAGTTGTGCTGTTTTGGTTGTGTGACATACATGACAGATGACCTTCTGACATACATGACAGAAGATCATCTGCCATGTATGTCACAACAACATGGGATGTTATTTATTATGCTCTTAAATAGAAGCAGCATGTCAGAAAGGCTTTAGGCTATTTCTGACATGTTCCTATTTAAGAGGATAATAAATGACATCCCTCTTTATACCCCCATTTGTAACTATCTGAAAATCAAAGCAGGAATCATATTTAAGATTTATTACTGATTTTTTAAAAAAACTAAGACAATAAATACTGGATTAAAAAAAAATTTCTCAATTTTACTTCCACCTGAATCCTGGTCTTTAGACCAGCTCACCCATAAAGGAGTCTGAAGATTAGATATGTACCTGAAGAGGTAAATTAGAAATATTTACCTCATTACATTGATCCCCAATGCAGGGATAGAGAGGAGGAATATTCAGACATGCATATAGAAGGCATAGTTATTTTAACATAGGTGTGTTTACCAGATTGAAAATAAGGATCAGAAGAAAAATCATACACTGTCAAAGCAGACAAGTCCAAAAGAGAGAGCCCAGAAGTTGTTGAATTGCAGAAGTTTCTTTCCCACTGTTATCTTTCAGATAAATCACCCTTTGTGCCATAAGATAAAGGCAGTGAGTTAGAAAGATGAGCAGATATCTCCTCCCAAGACTTCTACGACATCGAGACTTTTACGCTAAAAGCAGAGGGAGAAGTGTCAGAATACAAAAAAAAAAAAAATATTTCTCTAAGTTTACTACCTGTAACTCATCATATTCTATAGCTGTCATATTTGAAAAGATAGCACAGTACAAGTAACTGAGAGTGAAGGAACATTATTCAATCGTATCTGAAATAGTATTTTAATGATAGTGAGTTGCACATGAGCATGACAATATAGCTGTTGGTAATGAATGACTCACTGTTAAAAAACAAACAAAAAAACAAAACTCTAATCAGGTGGTCATGTTATAATTATATTGGGGAAACCCTAGAAAAGGAGTCTCCAAATACAACAGATAAGTCAGGAAAGAATAAAGAGTTAAAGATAGAAGATGCAGGAAATCACATGGATCCCCTTTCAGCACTGCTCATTGACAGATAACCACTCAACTACAGGTCTTTGCTGTTTGTAGCTATAGTATTTTTAACTTATTTAGTGAGATATAATTCACATATCGTAAAATTCACTTTTTTAAAATGCATAATTCAATGGTTTCTGTATTTCATAGGGTTATGCAATCACTACTAAGTTTAGAACATTTACATCACCCAGAAACATGGTACCAACGTGTAGTGATTTTTCACCCTGCCATAAGCCCCAAACAATCACTAATTTTCTTTCTTTCTGTATAGATTTTCTGATTCTAAACATGTCATATAATGTGCCTATGCAAATCTTTTTACATATTCCTGGATTTGATTTGCTAGTTTTTTGCTGAGAATTTTTATTTTTATCCCTTATCACTACTGATAAGGGATATTGGGTCATAGTTGTTTAATTCTTAAAATACCTTTTTATGGTTTTGGTATCAGGGTAATACTGACATCATAAAATGAGATAGAAATGTTCCCCTCTCTTTTGCTTCTTTACAAGAGTTTTATATTCATTGGGATTGTATTAATATATAAGAATTGATATTATTTGTTCAATATCGGGTAGAATTCACCAGCTGTATTGCCCAGAGCCTTTCTTCATGGAAAATTTAAAATGATTAATTCAATTTCTTTAGTTGTTATGAGGCAATTTAGATTTTCCATTCATTTTTAAGTCAGCCTAGTAGTTTGTGTTTCTACAAATTTGTCCATTTCATCTAAGTATTGTGATTAGTTGCCATACAGTTGTTCAGTTCTCTCTTAAAATCATTATTTCTGTAAGGCTGGGAGTGATGTCACTCTTCCACCTCAGATTTTGGTAATTTGAGTCATTTCTTTTTTGTGTTGGTTGTTTAAAGATTTATTAATTTTTCTGTCTTTTCTAGACAGCTGGCTTTTGATGCATTGATTTTGTTCTATTAATTTTCATTGTCTATTTACTTTTGCTCTAATCTTTATTATTTTGTCATACTGCTTACTGTGGGTTTAGTTTGCTCTTGTTCTAGCTTTTCTTTTTTTTTTCATTGTTAGTTAAGCTACTGATTTAAGGATTTATACCTAAATATACATTATATACCTATAGACAGTTACATCTATTAACTTCATCTAATAACTTTCTGTAAGTTTTGATATGTTGTCTTTTCATTTTTACTTATTTCAAGATATTGTCTAATTTGCTCATGATTTCTTCTTTGACCCATTAGTTATATAGAAGTATACTGTTTAATTTCCACATGTTTGTGAATTTCCAAAGTTTCCTTCTCTTCCTGTTTTCTCATTTAATTACACTGGGCTTAGAGAGCACACTTTGTATGATCCCAATTCTTTTTTTATTTTTATTTTAGGTTCAGGAATACATGCGCAGGTTTGTTATATAGGTAAACTCATGTCGCAGGCAGTGGTTCCAATTCTTTAAACATATTGATGAATGTTTTCAGGTTTTATAACTGTAATATTTTGAATTGTATGATGTGTAATACTTTCCAACAGCCTCCATGCCTGGGCTTAGCTAAATGATTATAGCACTAAGGAAACAGTAATATACTCTTACTTATGCATTAGAAAACCTGTTCTCTTATTTCAGTTTTAAAAAATAATTTTAGTCTAAACACTTAAGGTCATTGTGTGTTTGTTTCCTTGGTACCTATAGCTATTGTTTATATCCAAAATAATATAATTAATATTTTTAGCTATAAGCTATAATATAGAAATTCACACACATCACACAGGTTATATACACTTTTTCTTACTGTTCTAGAAGGAAAATTGATATATTTATTTAATCATAATGAACAACCAAACTACTTAACACGTAAACACAAAATATGTTGCCTGGAAGTCTGTTTACATCAATAACTTGTCTGTTACCACTGCTAAGAATGAAGAACATATATATTAACTAATCTAACATAAATATTGACAAGAGGAGATGTGGGGGGAAGGGAATATTCAATGAGTGGATCTTCTTCATGACCTTTGCCGTACACCTGCACATATAATAATGAAAGATTGCTATAATAACAATACATTCTTAGTTTTATTTTATGACTAATGATAAACAACTAATGGAACATTAAAAAATACTTCCTAATCTAAAAAGACTATACCTCTAAGGATAATTAACCAGATTTTATTGAACACCCAAGGTAATTGCTAAAGTGAAGATTAAACTTAAATGTCACCCTCCTCACGTTCTCAGGGTGAGTTCTGGACAGCTTTCCCCTTGCATGAAAATATATTTCTCCAGATAATAAGCTTTCACTAAACTTTAATGCTGTTTTGCTTTCTTTTCTCAAGAGCACACACTATATTTATTTTGTTTGCATGTGTAATTCCAAGGCAGTTCTGCTGCCATTCCTCTAGGGATGCCATTATAAAAATAATAAAACCATCAAGTCACACTACCCCCAAGTATTAGCACCTATTAATGCCTAGAGTCAGGCATGCATTCATGGAAGCAGGAACATAACTGTAAGTCATGACAACTGTATGGGAAGGTAGTTGTCAAAACTTGACTCTGGATTAATTAATTGAACAATTTCCTTAACTTTGGAGCCTCAGTTTTCCCTAGCTTTAAAATAAAGGGATTTGATTAAGTAATCACTAAAACTTGTGTTTAAGGATTTTTTACTTCACTAGAGTAAATGAAAAGTAATAAGATCTGACCATTTACTTCTGCCCTAAAAGAGACATGCCTTCTCCTAGGAATCCATAGGACTGGGGGTCTTTTCATTTGTTGGGTTTAGTTGATGTGTGTGTGTGTGTGTGTGTGTGTGTGTGTGTGTGTGTGTGTATGTCTTTTGTTTTGCTTTGTTTCATTTGAGTTGAGTGGTGAAAAGAAACCAAAATACAAAGAAAATACCCCAATGTTTGGAAGAAGCAGAGCTGAATTCTTAAGAGGTAGCGAGGAAGAGTTGAGCAAGATCTCCCAGAATTTAAGCAAAATGTCTCATGAATTTCTCTAGAGGCATTCCAATCAGTTTAGGCAGTGCTTTGTGGAATTGCAATGGAAACAGCTTAGCAGAAACACCCAGAATGCATTTGCTTGCTGGGTGTGGTGGTTCACGCCTATAATCCCAGCACTTTACGTGCCAAGATAGGTGGATCACCTGAGGTTAGGAATTTAAGACCAGTTCGGCCAACATGATGAAACCCCGTCTCTACTAAAAATACAAAAATTAGATGGGTGTGGTGGCAGGCGCCTATAATCCCATCTGCTCAGAAAGCTGAGGCAGGAGAATCTCTTGAACCTGGGAAGCAGAAGTTTCAGTGAGCTGAGATCACACCATTGTACTCTAGCTTGGGTTGACAGAGCGAGACTCCATCTCAAAACAAAACAAAACAAACAAAAAAAACCCCACAAAATGGAATACATTTGCTGCTGGTGGGGATCTTTGGCAGTCAAGCTCTACAGTGAAGCTACTGAGATGAATCCACTTTCTTCACATGTGATGAGGTCTTAATCCATGCAGAAGCCTTCACTTGGAGACAGAGTTTGCTTAGATGGAAAAACTAACCCAAGTTTCAGCTCTGATTATTTACTTTCCAACCACATAATTTTACTGAATCTTATCTTTATAACATAACTGTGCTTTATGTTTTCTTCTCAATTCTTTTGTGAAATTCTTTTTTAATGTCTTATAAAAAAATACAAACAAACAAAAGACCCTTGGTCTGTTGAGAGAGCCATATCATATAATGTTAAGTGGATGCTAGCAATGGTCCTTTGAACTCAGACAATTTAATCGAGATAAATAATCCATCTGAAGACAAGCAAACATGTTTCCTTCCACCCTTTCTGGATCCCTTGCTTTCTGGGCACTTCGCTGGTCTGGGGTTGGATTCTTCATCTGTGAAGTGGTGCTTCCAGAGTTTTGTTTTTTGTTGTTGTTGTTGTTGTTGTTGTTGTTGTTGTTTTTATTTTATTTTTTTGGAGACAGAGTCTCGCTCTGCTGCCAGGTACCAGGCTGGAGTGCAGTGGCATGATCTCGGCTCACTGCAACCTCCGCCTCCCAGGGTCAAGCAATTCTCCTGCCTCAGCCTCCCGAGTAGCTGGGACTACAGGTGCATGCCACCATACCCAGCTAATTTTTGTATTTTTAGTAGCGACAGGGTTTCACCATGTTGACCAGGATGGTCTCGATCTCTTGACCTTGTGATCCGCCCGCCTCAGCCTCCCAAAGTGCTGGGATTATGGGCCTGAGCCACCGTGCCTGGCTGCTTCCAGAGTTCTATATGTGATTCCAAGAGCAAGATGAAATGACGTCTCCAGTTCAGTCTTTCAAGAGCTATGGCTTTATCCAACACATATGGTGATATCAATTATGAGTCCAGGGGGAGGAAGCATTCAAGAGGCTGATGAGTTGAGGAGAAATGTGCCATTACAGGGATTGGTGAAGATGTGACTGTTAAATTTACCTGGGAGGAGTTGCAGGACCTGGATAACACTCAGAAGATGCTATACAGGGCATGATGCTGGAGATATGCTGTATACTGGCATCTTTGGGACATTACATGGTGAAACGTGAGGCACTTTTTAGTTGGAATAAGAAGCAGAGCCATGGATAGTAGAAGCAATGCCTTATATGGTTTGGCTGTGTTCCCACCCCAAATCTGACCTTGAATTGTAATCCCCATAATCTCATTATCCCCCTGTGTCAAGGGATATCCCAATTGGAGATAATTGAATTATGGGGGTGGTTTCTCTTATGCTGTCCATGTGATAGTCAGTGAGTTCTCACAAGATCTGATGGTTTTATAAGTGTTTGTCAAGTTCCTACTTTGGTCATTCTCTCTCCTGCTTGTAAGAAAATTACATATCTTCCCTTCTTCACGTTCCACCATGATTGTAAGTTCACTGACGCTTTCCCAGCTGCGTAGAACTGTGAGCCAATTAAACCTGTTTTCTTGTAAATTACCTAGTCTCAAGTATTTCTTCATAGCAGCACACTGCCAAAACCAAGTCTCCCAGGTGTCTACACAGTTGATGATGTAATTAAGAGGAGCCAAGAAATTCAAGAAATTCAAAGCATACATTTGTAGCAAGTTGCAATCACACAGCCACACATTAACTAAGGAGAAAGTTGAATTATATAAACATATAATTTTAGCACAAACTGTATCTTAAATCTCAATATAAGTAATGGAAATAGTTCGGTAATGAGACATGGGGAGTTAACTGTACATCAGAACATTCTTTGCCTTAATGATCTTGATGCAATGGAGTTTTGAGAGAATCTAGATGCTTATAATTTAACTGTGAAATAACTCAGAAATCATGGGCATTTCAGACGGCATCATAAAATT
Organism: Sapajus apella; assembly: GCF_009761245.1. Taxonomy (NCBI): domain Eukaryota; kingdom Metazoa; phylum Chordata; class Mammalia; order Primates; family Cebidae; genus Sapajus; species Sapajus apella. Next base: position 22,615,277 of record NW_022436954.1, read on the forward strand.
CAAGCTCGTAGAAATATTTTAAATATAGTGGGCATTGCTTTAACATGCAGGCAGTATTATTGACACATAAGCCTGGTCATATGGGAGAGACCTCCTGTGGATGTAAAGAATATGGAAACTCTTGTGATCAGTCAGCTCTCATGTCCCAAGAGATAACTCAAGTAGGTAGGAAAACTTCTGAATGTCATGTATATGGGAAAACTTTTCATGAAAAATCAAGACTCAACTCATTTCAGAGAATACACATGGGGGAAAATCATGCGTGTAAAGAATATGTGAAAACCTTTCACCTCAAGTCAAATCTCAGAAAATATCAGCATATTCACACAATGGAAAAACTCTATGAATCTAATGAGTGTGGGAAAACCTCCTGTTTGAAGGCAGTCCCCACTAGACATCAGAGAACTCACAGGGGAAAAACCTTATGAATCTAATGAATATGGAAAAACTTTTCACTGGAAGTCACACCTCAGTTTGCATCAGCTTATTAACACAGGGGAAATAGCCTATAAATGTCATGACTGTCAAAAAACTTTTTCACTGGAATTCAAACCTCAGGAAGCCTCAGTGTATTCACACAGGGAAAAAAATCTTATGAATGTAAGGAATGTGGGAAAAACTTCTGTGAGAAGAGAGGCCTCACCACACTTCAGAGAAGTCACATGGGCAATAAACCTTATTAATGAGACGAATGTGGAGGCTGGATGTGAAGCCTCTGGAATCCTTGCGGCATGTTGAGAGGAATGGCAATGGAGGAAGGGCTTACAGAGTGCATATATAAAATGGTTACAAGTACTGGGAAGAGTAAATCACAACAAACTGCATCAGGCTTCTGGGGAGGCAAACTTCCCTAAGCCTTCATGTTCCAGGTATAGTGTGAACTTGACTCTGTCACAGTACATAACATGCTCAGGGGCTTAAAACCCGTTTTGTAGCATTACAAAGTAATCATTTTATATAGGCACTCTTTAAGCCCTTCCTCCATTGCTGTTTCCCCCAACGATGGCATTCACACTAGGGAAAATCCTATGAATGTCATGAATGTGGAAAAATCTTTTGGCCAAAAGTCACACCTCAGCAGACATCAGAGAACTCCCATGGGGGAGTAAAACCCGGTGAATTTCATGAATGTGGGAGAACATTTTGAACCGAAGTTACTCATCACTAGATACAAACTCACAAGTGGAAACCCTTACGAATGTAATAAACATGGAAATGCCTTTCACCAGACATTATGACTTAGCAAATAACAGGGAGGTTAAACACAGGGGTGAAATAATCTATCTCAGATCCTGACTGTTCTCTGGAAACTATTCCCTATGCTTCAGGACATACATTTTGCATTTCTCAGTCTCCTTTTTATTGTGGTATGGTTGGTAACATGCAGAACTGAGATTTTTATAGAGAATATGGACAGACATGATGAACATTATTTGGAGCCTTGGCCACAAATACTGTTTCTGTGGTCCTCCGCAATTGCTTATGCCTTGTGGGGATGAAGGTCAGATAACCCCCAGATTGACCTTGGAAGCCACTAGTGGTAACTGATCACCAAGATTTAAGAAAGAAGAGATTCAGTGAAAAGAGGTGATGCCTTACCACCTCTACTGGTGAGAAATCTCTCTTTGTACCTTACATAAGTGAGAGAATGCATATGTAATCTGTTGAGCCATTGGATGTGTGATCTGTTTTGTTACAACACAAACAGCTCACTGCAGCTGATTTACTTTCAGAGCTTCCTGAGAGAAGTTGCCAGTCTTTGCATATAACAAAATTCACATAGGAAAGAATCTTGTGTTGTCAGTTTCAACAGCAAGTTAGTTTTTTTAATAGTGCAGCACATTGGAAATGCCACATCAGGCAGGGACATATTACTGAACACTGAGAATAAAGTAAATCTTTATAAATATCAAAAAGAAAAAAACAAAAATTAGGCAAATAAGATATTTTATAGAGTCATTCTTTTTAAATATGATTTTGTTTCATTATCATCTATATAATCAATGTAAGTAAAACCACTTCAATTTAGTTAAATTCAACACACATTAATCAATAGATGCTTATTGAGGAATCATTAGATAACGTAATCCCAATTTGTATAATTCTAAGATAATTAGACATTAATAATTGAAAGTGTTAAGGCAGAGGTTAGAAGAAAAGGCTCTGGTATTAGGCTTCCTTAGTTAAAATCCAGGGTCTTTCACTAACTACTTGTGTAGTTAGGAAATTTACATAAGCCTTCTGATCCTCAGTTTTCTCACCTGCAAAATAGGCTAATAATAGTACTACCTCGCCTTGTGGATGGGAGGACTAGATGAACTAATAAAGTGTTTTAACACATCATGGCACTCTCAATAAATGTCAGAAAATATTATTCATCTTTTTATCCCCTGTTAGGCATTCCTAAATTATATTTCCATCATAAGGCTTTCAACAAAATTTGCTGTGTTGAATGAAATTCAGCTGAAAATAAACTAACTTTTATATAATGTGAATTCCTTAACTTACATCATATAAAATTTCATATTTCAAATATCATGTTCTTTAAAAATGAATAATGCCAACATAGCATCTCATGATGCTCATGAAGGGTGGTTAATGATGCTTAGATTGCTAACTCTCAAAATGTGAACGTTACTGGAAAGATGATTAGTAAAACATTGTGCTAAAACACAGTTTTTATTTTTAAAAATAAATTTTTAAAATTTTATTTTTCTGCTTCATATTGCTACCTTCACACTGCAAATCCCACAGGTGTTCATTAAGAAGGAAAAGGTAACACTCCAACCAAATCCGTATTTACTGAATTTGCCACTGATGAAGATATGCTATGTACATACTGATCTATCTCCTCAGGGTACTTACCAAGAATGACCAACTGGTCACTGAGGAAAAACATGTGGAGAGTTTTTGACATAGAGTGGAATCTGACTGAAAGTGCTGATGCCCCAACATAGAAAAATCTCACCTGATGATGTGCGAATAACTAGAATATGAGTCTCATCTTTGACATCATTCTGTAACACAGAACAAATTTGCTATAGGAATTTGCTAATTCAAAAGTCCAAAACTACTAACTGGGAATAGTAATTTACTTAAGGTCTATATTCCTAAGAGCAATGAAAGCACTTCCAGAGGAATTTTTAGGGAAAGGTTCAAGATAATATCTTGTTTGTCATCACAGTTGTGTTGTCTTTCCAAACAACGCGGAAATTTCTGTGGTGCCAGGACAAAAAGGTATAATCTCCTGGTACAGCCAATCCTTACCCCTTCTTTTCTCCATTTAAAGAAGTAAACAAAATAGAGACTACAAAGAGCTGCCTGATTGATCATACACTGAACCAGCTCTTCTTATGAGTCTCAGTTGGCCAATCATAAAAAAAATCTATGGAGAAATTAAACATGTAATGATAATAATTTCCAATGGGATAACTTTGGACATGTATAGCAATTATATATTAGAGTTTTTGAATCACTTATCTCCTACATTTACATCCATTCTTTGGGCAAGTTACATTTTTGGCATTCAACATTTTGTATCTGTAAAGTGGAGGTTTAGACATAAAGTGTAGGTGATTTTTGCTGAAACATATACTGATGGTCATCTAACCCCCTCTCATTTCTAAATTGAGATACAAGACCAGAGAAATCAAAAAATCTTAGAAAGGCCGTACAGTGAGTTATCAGCGGAACTGATACTGGAATACAAATGTTCTGAATAGAAATTCAATTAGCTTTTTCTGCTGCTAAAACCTTATATGATCTTCATAGTTACCTTCAGGTCTAAATTTGCAGAAACAACTTCAACTCTGGAGAATCATATTTTAGGCTTTGAGACAGAGCTTAAAGGTTGAGTTCTCACTGTAACTTTCCTCAGCACATTGAAGCATTGATAGTAGATTCCTTCTCTCTGCTTCCATAGGCTTTGATTCTTATCTCTATCCTAGCATGTATCTTATCACATTTCAATTATTTATATATTGGTCTATCTCTCTAGCTGCACCTGGAGTGCTTTTGCTGCCTAAGCTCCTGGGGCCCTTTTGTACCTGACTTGGTGTTTGGTGCTTATAAATGTTTTCTAAATTCGCAAATAAATAAAATTCTCATCTGGGCTCCCAGCTTTTTTGCCATAACACAAAACTTTCCGAAGAACTTGTGACATAAGTCAAATTCATATTCTCAATAATTTCATAATGAGACACTTTATACTTTTGTAATGACTTTTACAATGAAGAAATGCTAGGCAGTTCATCTTTGTGTGATGTGTAATGACTTGCTGTATGTTTTAAAGAAATTTGATCTACTATATTTTTACCTAACATTTTCCATTTCTGGAGAACTTTCGTATTCTTTGTCTCATATGATTTTCACAGCAACCCTGTAATGTAGGTAGGTGCAGATGTTATTACAGCCTTCTCATAGAAGACTTCAAAAAACTCAGATAATTGAAAGAATACAATTTTGAAATGAGGTTTTCTGACTCCAGATTTAGTTCATGTTCCATTCTAACATGGTGCTCTTTTAAAACAGTTGAACTCTCCAGAAAGAAAAATCCCTAAATAAGTATGTGTTCTAAATTAGCAAAGGTTCTTTGAGTTGCAAATGGTAGACCCAGATCAACCTGTCTTAAGTAAAACAAAGAATGTGTTGTATCACAAAAAAAGTAAGTAGCCTAGAGAATATCTTCAGGCACACTTAGCTACAGCGAATCATACTAGACAACCAGATATTTTTTGCTAATTTTTTATTTTTTGGATCTACTCTTCTCTGAGTTGATTTTAATCTCCAGAACTACAACTGCCTTGAATTTTCAAAATGACTGTGAACAGCTAGAGTTATTACAAATTTACAACTCAGATCAGTTGAGCAAATATCTACAACCTGTCCTTCAGTGACCCAACCTGAGCCCTATGTTCAACAATGACCAGTAAATGCAGTTATGAGAATAAAATCCTTTGATTGATGAGAACTGGATGAGGTACTGATTCTTGAAGACTACGCTGACATCAAACCCAACAGAATGGCCCAGAATAAGAGCAGAGGAGTGCTTCCCCAACAAACTTCAGAAGTTATCAAATTGAACACTGAGTAATTTATTTGATACTTCCTTTTGAGGCAGTTTATTCCAATAACTGTTTAAAAGTAATAGGTTTAGTAACTTGAGTATGAAGTAAAAAAAAAAAAAATAGCCTCTTCAAACAGGAAATAAGAGCAAAGCTATCTTATCTATTTGCTACACTAATAAAAAAAATTAAAAATTCCCTACTGGCTAAGAGATTGCAGCTGTGCACAAGATGAACAGACTCCCTTCAGCCTGGTGCATCCTCAGCAGAACTGTTGGCTGAGTTGTACAACATACATTAATTTTACCTATAAAGAAGATAGAACAAAGCTGGATTTTCAGATCACCACAAGAGATATAATATAATCACCATTTATTATATCTTTATTACTCTGCATGAATAAATAATGTCCCTCAATAGAAAAGTCTTTCTTTCACTTAAAAAGTGAAGCAAGTGGATTAGATATCAATGTGGAAATTCCTCCTGTCTTTCAACTTACTTTTTTTTTTTTTTTTGAGACGAAGTTTCGCTCTTGTTACCCAGGCTGGAGTGCAATGGCGCGATCTCGGCTCACCGCAACCTCCGCCTCCCGGGTTCAGGCAATTCTCCTGCCTCAGCCTCCTGAGTAGCTGGGATTACAGGCACACACCACCATGCCCAGCTAATTTTTTGTAGTTTTAGTAGAGACGGGGTTTCACCATGTTGACCAGGATGGTCTCGATCTCTTGACCTCGTGATCCACCCACCTCGGCCTCCCAAAGTGCTGGGATTACAGGCGTGAGCCACCGCGCCGGCCTCAACTTACTTTTCAAGACAATGATATAATTTAATAAGTATGAGGGATTGTGAGAATTTACCTAAGGTGGAATATTATCCTAGCCTTTTGTTAATCACTACGAAGACTGAGGTTGAATATATATATTCTACTTTAATTATATTTTGGTGGTAATTTCTCCCTAAATATCATGAGTGTGTGTATATATATATATGTGTGTATATATATATATATATATATATATATATATAAAACTGTACTTTATATATATATACAGTAACATATTACTGTACTTTAGGTTCTGGGGTACATGTACAGATCATGCAGGGTTGTTGCGTAGGTACATTCATGGCAAGGTGGCTTGCTACTTCCATCCCCCTCATCACCTATATCTGGCATTTCTCCCCATGTTATCCCTCTCCAACCTCCCTATACCCACTGTCCTTCTCCTAGTCCCCCCCGCAAGAGACCTCAGTGTGTGATGCTCCCCTCCCTGTGTCCGTGTGTTCTCATTGTTCAACAACTGCCTATGAGTAAGAACATGCAGTGTTTGATTTTTTGTTCTTGTGTCAGTTTGCTGAGAATGATGATTTCCAGATTCATCTATGTCCCTACAAGGACACAAACTTATCATTTTTTACTGCTGTATAATATTCCATGGTGTATATGTGCTATATTTTCCTTGTCCAGGTCTATCATCGATGGGCATTTGGGTTGGTTCCAGGTCTTTGCTATTGTAAACAGTGCCGCAATGAACATTCGTGTGCATGGGTCCTTATAATAGAATGATTTATAATCCTTTGGATATATACCCAGTAATGGGATTGCTGGATCAAATGGAATTTCTATTTCTAGGTCCTTGAGGAATTGCCACACTGTCTTCCACAATGGTTGAACTAATTTACACTCCCACCAACAGTGTAAAAGTGTTCCTATTTTTCCACATCCTCTCCAGCATCTGCTGTCTTCAGATTTTTTAATGATCACCGTTTTAACTGGAGTGAGATCGTATCTCAATGTGGTTTTGATTTGAGTTTCTCTAATGACCAGTGATAATGAGCATTGTTTCATATGTTTGTTGGCCTCATATATATCTTCTTTTGAAAACTGTCTATTCATGTCCTTTGCCCACTTTTGAATGGGTTTGTTTTTTTTTTCTTATAAATCTGTTTTAATTCTTTGTAGATTCTAGATACCCTTTGTCAGATGGGTAGATTGCAAAAATTGTTTTCCATTCTGTTGGTTGCCATATCACACTAATGATTGTTTCTTTTGCTGTACAGAAGCTCTGGAGTGTAATTAGATCCCATTTATCTATTTTGGCTTTTGTTGCCAGTGCTTTTAGTGTTTTAGTCCTGAAGCCCTTGCCTATGCCTATGTTCTGCATGGTTTTGCCTAGGTTTTCTTCTAGAGTTTTTATGGTGTTAGGTCTTATGGTTTTTTTTTTTTTTT
>NW_022436954.1:22622666-22733965 GCF_009761245.1 Sapajus apella
CCTATTTCCCCCCAACTGACCCCAGTGTGTAGTGCTCCCCTCCCTGTTTGGGTCCTTTGTAGGGACATGGATGAAACTGGAAACCATCATTCTCAGCAAACTGACAGAAGAGCAAAAGATCAAACACTGCATGTTCTCACTCATAGGCAGGTGTTGAACAATGAGAACACAAGGTCTTATGTTTAAATCTTTAATTCATCTGGAGTTAATTTCAGTGTAAGGTGTCAGGAAGAGGTTCAGTGTCTGCTTGCTGCACATGGCTAGCCAGTTATCTGAACACCATTTATTACACTTGAAATCCTTTCCCCATTGCTTGTTTTTGTCAGGTTTGTCAAAGATCAGATAGTTGTAGATGTGTGGCATTGCCTCTGAGGCCTCTGTTCTGTTCCATTGGTCTATATCTCTGTTTTGGTACCAGTACCATGTTGTTTTGATTACTGTAGCCTTGTAGTATAGTTTGAAGTCAGGTAGCGTGATGCCTCTATCTTTGTTCTTTTTGCTTAGGATTGCCTTGGCTATGCGGTCTCTCTTTTGGTTCCATATGAAGTTTAAGGTGGATTTTTCTAGTTCTGTGAAGAGGATCATAGGTAGCTTGATGGGGATAGCAGTGAATCAATAAATTACTTTGGGCAGTACGGCCATTTTCACAATATTGATTCTTCCTAACCATGAGCATGAAATGTTTCTTTGTCTGATTGTGTCCTCTCTTATTTCCTTGAACAGTGGCTAGTAGGGGATTTTTATTTAAGTAAATCTTTCTAGAAAACCAGTTTGGAGCTTCAGAGAAAAAACGTATATAAAAAAAAAAAAAGACCAAACTAAAGATTTTGTCATTTAAGAGTCACACAGATCTGGGTCATTAATTCATTCATTCAAAACAAATTTATCAGCATCTACTCTATGTCAGGAAATGTTCTAGGTGCTGGGAATGCAGCAGAGAAAATAACAGACAAAATCCCTGCTCTCACGTAACTTACAGTTTAGTAGAGGATTTGGAAAACTTTCTGTAAAGATCCACAAAGTAAATAATTTTGACCTTGCAGGCCAGACTGTCTCTTTTGTAGCTCTTCAACTCTGTCATTGCAATGCTGAAAGCAACCAGTAATTATGCAGAAACAAATGTCCGTGGTGTGTTCAAACAAAACTTTATTTAAAAGAACAAGTGGCAGGTGGTATTTGGCCTTATGGTTATAGTTTGCCTACCCTTGGTCTAGCAGGCTGCTGCTTGAGGCTTTCCCACATAACTAGTTTTAGGACCTGAGTCATATTAATTCTTCCAAATTTGTTTTTGAAGTTTTCAACGTGAGTAGTAGTAAGCTACTTCACATAGGCGCTTGAAGAGTAAAGGGAATAATTTATACAATAAGCCCTTTTACTCATAATGGGAACTTAATAAATACCATTTAATTCTGAGCCTAATTATCTGACTTTATAAGTGAGGAAACCAGTAAACTAGAACATCCCGTAGCATATACATTCTGTGTTTCTTCACTACTTTGATATTTCTAGTTTCCTAGCCCTTGAAATTCTATCAATAAAAAGTAGCAACTTATAAAACAACCTTGTCGATTTAAAAAACTAGCATTATTTTGATCCCAATCTGATTACCAAGGCATATAGAAAAAAAGTACTTAAGAATAGATATTGACAAATAACAAAAGTGAGATACTTATTTTTAATTTGATAAATTATGAGTAGGCAATTTCAGAATATTGCCCAATCAGGCAAGGAATATATGCATTTATGATAGGTCTGAATTCATCTCTCATTAGCATACTGTGTAGCACACAAAGGATATATAAAATGTTTTTCTTCTCTTCCAGAGTCCTTTAATGTAGTCAGATAAGACATCTGCTTATTCAATATGTTTACTGAGTATCCATTATTAGCCAGGCTTTGTTCTAGGCACTGGGGACACAACAGTACTTAAAAAAGACAAATTCCTCTGCCCTCCTGGAGACTAATTTCTAGTGGAGGGATACAGACAACAAACCACATATAAGGAGTAAATTTTGAGTGTGAATATGGAGACCAATCAAGGTCAGAAAAGAATTTGGGAGATGACAGTTATAGTTTTTTTCTCATTGCTTTGGTTTTGGTTTTAGTTTGCTTATGTTCTTGGTTTTTTTTTGTTGGTTTATTTGTTTTTGTTTTTTAAGCGCAGTCTAGGAAGGACTTATTGAAAAAGTGAAGTGAGAAAACATTTGCAGAAGATGACAGAGTTAGCAACAGGGACAACTAGGGGAAGAATACATCAGGCAAAGCAAACATAAAGTGTAAGGGTCTGCAGTGGGACCAGACCATGCCTAGTTGTGAAAAGCAGTAGGTCACTGCATTGAGATCACAGTGAGCTGAAGGGAGAGTTGCCAGACGTAAGGTTAATATTTCAGTGAGGCCTGGTGAACATGGCACATGAAGGTCACTCCAAGGGCATTTCCTCATGCTTCTAATGAAATAGAAAGTTATTAGAAAGTTCTAAGCAGAGGAAAGACAGGCTGTGACTTACATATTATAAGGATAGCCATGGATTCTCTGAGGAAAACAGACTGCAGGGAGTTGTGACAGAGCAGTGCAACCTACAGTTATATTATGTACATGTGAAACAATTGTGCAGGTTGACCTAATCCTTATCTTGGGCCACTTATAGTGAGAAAGAAGAAAAGCTCCTTGGATAACAAGCACTCACTCACAGTTATTGCTTCCATTATTAATTGGGAGAACATGATTCACTCTGGCTTCCAGACATCAAAAACAACTATCAGAAAAGTTAAAGCCTACAAAAAATATAATAAAAAAGAATAACAATGCTTTTAATCCCTAGCAGCTGCTCACCCCTGACTGGTCTGGAGCGAAAGTGAACCATCCTCCCCTGAGCTCGAACTGCTGATCTCAGACCACCTCTGGCCTCAGAGGTCTGAGCCATTTTTCTCTTCCCTTACATCTCTAACAGCCTCTCCATCAGGCTTTCGATCAACAAGCAACAAGGGCTCTCCAGCCTCAGTTGGGAACTCCAACTGTAGTTGAAGTCCTCAATGGAGCAGTTGCTGACAGTGCTGTTCCTGTGCTGGGGTCTAGCACTCCGAAATCCCTGCTGCCATTCTCTCCAGCTCGGCTGGTGTGTTATAGTTTGGGCTGCTTCTGGCAGACAGCATCTCAGCCTCTTCCCATTCAAACCTTGAAGGCTCATTTCAGGCATACTTTCAGTCTGTAATAGCTCTATTGAGTCACAGAGCATTTGAGTTAGTGCTTTCTCTCTTGAATGCACACACCAGGCTCTTCCAGCATGACAGGAGAGAGGTCAATTTAACAGATTCTGTTCAACTAACCCTTGCCATCTTTGTATGTATAGATTGGAGCATTTTCTAGGAAGTGTTGTATTTCTCCTAGCCAAGAAATTTGCCTTTGTTACCTTTGTTACCTGCTTCTAAGGAAGTAGGTCACACTCCTACTTCCTTAGACTGACACTTTTGGTGGGGGAGGAGTTATGGTTTATGTGCCTTTGAATTGCTATTGTCCATAAACATGCTGTCATTAAAAGTGAAATGAATGAATGAATGCCTCAAGCTACCTAAAAAGCCCTCTATGGGGCTTCCCAAAGCTTTCTGTTTATGTTTAATGATCATAATTGATAGTCTTCTGAATAAATGAGCATATATAATTTTTGTTCGTGTTGGTAATGCAAGCTAGATTACAGTAACTATTTATTTTGGAGGGACCAATACATAAAGTGTGGATGTGATTATGACATACAGATATTCCAAGTTTGTAGTGGAAAGGTAAGATTTTATTTAAGTAGTAGGGCTTAACCAAGAAAATTAAAGAAGGATAGGGCTAAATTAAGTAGAGGAAAAAATGTTTCAGGTAGGACAAAAGGAATAAATGATCAGTAGGAGGATGGGCTTGGAATATTAAGGGTAATGAGAGCAGTGAAGAGTTGCAACTAGCTCAGAGGAGCACAGAAAGATAAGAATAAACAAGCAAGGTGAAACCAAATAGATATGGATGTTTTTCCCATCCTCCCCCTTCTCAATCACCTCATTCCCCTATAGCATCCCAGCATTAACTGGTATGAGCTAAAACAATTACTTGAGTTAACAGTTCCATATTGTTTTGCATATAAATATTATAATTGCTGATATTTTTATCTGTTCTCATTATGTCTGCCCCTACAATCTGTTCTTCCACTAAGCAGCCAGGGTGATCTTCGTAAATTTTAAGTCAGAGCCCTGTGCCTTCTCTACTTAGAATCCCCTAATCCCTTCTACTTTTATTTCAAGTGAAGGCAAAGTCTTCACCATGGCTTTTCCAGTGAAGATTTGGACTTTATCCCATCAACAATGGAGAGCCAATGGAAAAGATTCGAACTGAGGAATGTCTAATAAATCAATGCAGATGGAACAATATGGATAGTCCTCCCATCACACCTCCCCATCTTTTTTTCAGAGCTCTCTTAAAAACCATCCATATCAATTCAAAAAGTTTTACCTATTTGTGAAGCAGGTAAAATAACATCTCAAGATTCAGGAGTTTGATCGAGTGCCTGGTGCTATAACAGTTTAAATGGTTGGGCACAGGGTGATATCTGGTTGGGCACTGTCTCTGAAAATGGAATCAAGGCAGCCACAGTCTGAGCAGCATATGCTCCTAGTTGGCTGCCTGGTTACCCTGACTGGATCCATTAATATAAAGCATAAACAAAGCCTGGATGAATGGAGCTGGCCATTTTGTTGCAACATATGGTGGTGGTGTCCCAGATATTTTTATTGTACTCCCACCCAGATGTTTAGCTTTCCTGACACTCAGTTTTATCTGGCAGGCAAGGTGGTAAAGAATGCCCTTGTGATTTAGGGAAAAAGTATGTTGATTTTTTTTTTTTTTAGCACATTGCAAAAAAATAGGTTAGTGGTCAACTAATAAACCTAAGGCATTTAAAAAATATTGTTACATTTTTAAATAAACCGGTCAGTCTCTATTTATCATTTTTTCTTTCTCTTTTATATTCCCTTCTTGAAATCCTTAAAACTCAGGCAAAATAAAACATTTATTTTTCTCAACAAGGTACACTTAGACCAAATATAATACCTTAGCCACAGTTGTTCAGATGGTTTGCTTATTTTTTCTCTTAAGTGACACAAATCTGGCTATAGTGTTCTATTATGTTCAAGAGTAATTCTGAAAAAAACAACCTTTGCATGGAGCCTGCAGGTATAGCAGAAAAGATAAGTGTGGGTCTGGCATTCTTTCCCCACCTGATTGAGTTCTTAGGATTGTGTTGAAAATCATGGGCTACCATTCCGCCAAAGATCCCCTGGGGAGATTTTGTTTGATTCTTAGTCTTCCCAAAATACTGTGTTCAGACCTCTCCACTTGCTGAATAATGAGCAGTCGTGTGTCTTACTGCTTTTGCTGCCCTCCAAGGAGATGAAGAGATGCCCTGGATTTGGCTATTTTTACCTCATTGGCAAGGTTAGCAGTTATCACACTCTACCAGATAGCAGAAGAATACAGCTTGTCCTCCCGGAACACCCCGTCCAAGCTCTAGGGTAGGTGAGAATTAGGCAATCTTCAAATAGGAAAGACAGCAGTGCTGAGTATAATAACATATATTGTGTCTTCTTGGAGTATTTTATCCCAAGATTCCTAGGTGCTTTGCCAATATTCTATCCACTAATCCTAAATGGCAAGTATTATTATCAACATTTTGTAGATGGGGGACCATGAGAACACCAGATAAGACAAAACCCAAACAAATAATATCATAGTTGATAGATTTGCTGAATTCTCAACTAATATGACAGATAAGGAAATTTTTAAAATAAAAAAAGAAGAAAATAGTTGTTTAAACCTCTATTTTTATTGAGCCTGAACACAATCTTCCCATTAGAGTTTTTAATCTTTAGAATTGTCTAACCAAGCATTCATTCAAGTTTTTTTGAAAATTTCTCAGTCTTTATACTCTCTGGAACAACAGGATATTTCACAAGGCCAGTCCTTCCTTCCTATTTTAAATCCTTTCTTCTCCTCATTCGCAGGACACCTCACTCTTCTCGTTTCTCACTAGTAGCTCGTCATAAACATCATCTTTCCAACCTTAAGTCCTTGGACTGCTTCTTTTTAAACATATGTCCTCTATTGGCAATGTTACAAATATAATGGACTTACAGATTATAAAACCACACACATATATAAGTATATATGTGCATGTGTGTGTTTTCTCCCTTGCAGTAAATCTGCTGCTGAGAGGCAAACAATGGTCAGGGAGCCTGTCACTATGAATTCATCTTCAAAGCTAGAGAGTATCTAATTTTTTTTCCTTTCAATTTCCTCTATCCTTCTCAACCCACCTCATTATAGGAAATCAAACAGTTAAGATTTATGAACTACAGGCTCTGAAATAGTCTCCTTGCCATTTCCATTCTCCTTCCAAACAATCTCCCTGCCTCATCCCAGATATCATATTTATAACTCATGGGTTAAAATACTTTTTCTTGTCTCAATTTCTGAAGTTTGATATCCAAGTGATGTTTCCAATTGCTTTGTTTTTTGTAATACATAAAAATATTTTAATATATGATAATGTATACAAAACATAATATAGAATAGTTGAAAATAATGTAATATCAAAATAGATTGTATCTACAATCTAGCTTTTAAAAACAATTATTGAATCATAGTTAGCTTTATAACTTAAGTGCTATTTGCATAGTAAATAAAAAAGAAAGTCACCAAAATATATGTACAATATAATCCGATTTTCCTGTCTGCTCTATGTGAGTGTGTGTATTTGGAAACATATGTAGTTTAGTAATTTAAATAATTAACTCAAGGTTGTGACTTTTATTCATTGTGCTTTCCTTAATTTTCTACAATGAACATTTATTATTTGTTACATAAAATAAAATGTATATCCATTCAAGATAAAAATAGATACACGTATTGATTTTACATTTATAGCTAACACTGGGCCTATTTATTGGTTTTAAAAAGGCATCTCTTGGGAAAATAATAACTCTCTGAATAGCACTTTTATTTATGGGTTGGTCATTGTTTGGAGTCATTAATCAAGGTTATATTTGATAAAATGAATATAAAGAGCACAATTATTTTGAGAACCACTAAATCAACCTCGGTATAATAAATCATGTGATGAAACTAAAATTGTAAGATTCAAACAGAAGGAAACTGTTAGAGTCTGGGAAAACATGGAGATATCCACATATTCATATGAAGAAGGCCAATTTTATACTAAATGTCCTGCAACCAAAATAAAACTGTTTCAGCACTTGGACAGCACCCGCCAGTTTTCTGCTAGTCCTCTTTTCCAAAGTAACAAGTAGTTTTCAGACAGAAAGCTCCAGTCTTGTCAGTGTGTGGTTTTAGCAGTACGTTAAGAAGCAAAGGGAAAGACTAAAACATAAAATGGCTGCTTTCTTCAAGACACTTAAACTTTTTCAAGAAATAAATTGTATTACATTGTGGCACAGAACATGTTATAACATAGGGAGGGATTGGAATGGACTGAAGTATTTCAGAGGTGATTTCAACAAGATGATGGAGATTCATCTGTATCTTTTTTTTTCCCATTTATTTTATTGCATTTTAGGTTTTGGGGTACATGTGAAGAACATGCAAAATTGTTGCATAGGTACACACGTGGCAGTGTGATTTGCTGCCTTCCTCCCCATCACCTACATCTGGCATTTCTCCCCTTGCTATCTCTTAATACAAATGCAACAACTTAAAAGAAGTCTTGGGCAGGATGAATAGCAAGAGTCATGTCAAAGAGGAAAAACTGCATGGCGTGTGTGGGTAGATAGGTCAATAGGATATAAGCCCATCAAGGTATCAGTGTTGTGTCAATAGAATAAGACATTAAAAGCCAGCTGATATGAAAATCAAAGAGGCCTGACTACTTGTCTGATGTTTTATACCAAGTCACTGGCAGAACCTGTGCTCGCACAGGTCTCTTGTTGGGGGTAAGATGAGAATCAAAAGTTCGAGGCGGCTGACTTTTCATTGGGTCCTGACCATACATCCTTGGAACTAGCCTACAAGGGTAGGTTGTAGCAAATCTTCAGTACTATGAGTTATGGTAGTGTAATGAGGATGGACTTCCTTCCTGGAATAGGAAAGTCCTACAAAACAGACCCAACTCTACATGTATTCAGTTTTGTATCATTGCAAAAAGAACATCACATGCTCAAGACTCAGTTTCCTCATCTATAAAATGAGGATAATAGATCTGGTGCTTGTATTGCTATGAGAAAAGTATAATGGATATGACGTATTTAATATGGTGTTTGAGTTATTTTGGATATTCAATATATAATATATGACAAAATGTTTTTACCAAGAGGTTTAATATTTGGGGGTTTTTAACACCAAAGTTAAGCAAAAAGAAAGAAAGGAAAGAGAAAAAAGAAACAAAGATAAAAAGAGGTGGTAGGCATAGGAAAAGAGAAAAGAATGAAAGGAAAAACACTATGCCAAGCATTACTGGAGGTTTGTTGCCTAGCAAGGCATAACTGACAAACCTCAAAATACCTTATGGTTAAGAATGTCTGATTGTTCTTTATTTAAAGTAACATCACATATTAATTAGAGAGATTTCTTTGTGGTAGTAGAAGGCAAGGATGGCAGTAATTGAGACTTCAATTTAAAAATATATATGTAGAATAAAGGTACAAAGAAATTTCTGAGCTGACCAGCCAGCCACAGTCAGAGACTCTCTTTTACCAGATCTAGAAAACTGCAAGGCTTTCTAGTCCTTTAGGAAGACAATTGTATCCGCATAAGGCAAGTTCACATGGGTTCATCTGACCATGTAAATCTTGCCCTTTCTTTCCCCACCATGCCCGCTGCAGCATCTAGAGTTGCTTGAAAGATCGTAGTTTTTGTCAATAACTCTTTCACTGTGCTTCAAACTATACTGCTTTTCTATCAGAAAATCTTCTTCTAGGACATTAGTAATCCTTCACCAACCTTCTCTCAGACCCCCACCCCCACCATACATACACTTTTCTTCCTTCTGAGATTTCTTATCAGTGGCCCCCTACTGCACAGTGATTTTAAGCTAAGTCCTCTGATGTGAAAACTGAGAAAAATCTGTCTGGAATTTTTTGAAGCTTTGATTGATGTAAAGCACAAGAAAAGCACAGCTGGAATTGGAGATACCAAGCTCTACTTTTTGGCTCAGCATCGAAGAGAAGGAGGGGGTAGCAAGCTTTGTTTGGTCTTGAATGTGAAAGTAAAGCCAAGATGAAGCAGGGTGCCATTTGTTAAAATACTTTGGAGCAATAACTGCACTTTGAAACTAATGAGAATAATGTTTAGATTAATAGCTTAGATCATATTTCATGTATTATATTTAACACTGGAGAAAAAGCAAGAAGATAAAGTTGGCATATCCTTCAAAAATCTATGCACATCACTAATCAAAGAATCAATTTTAGTGTTCTTGCAAAAATGCAATAAATGCTAGCTAAAATCTCCTGTGGTGCATCCCATTCCTTCTATAAACTTTGTGTCATCATCTTTTAAAGTTTGGATCAGGTTACTTTTTCTAAATATCTATTTCAAAGACATTCTTAAAACTTTTTAGAGATGAAGAGTCATAGAGCGTTTTGAGGCTCTGAAGAGTACCATATAGTCTCACCTTTAGAAATCCACATACGCTTACATGTTTTGGTTTTTTTTTTTTATTGCACCTGACTCAAAGGATTTTGGAGATCCAGGACAAATCCTTAGCTCAATATATGCAAGTCTAAGGGTTCTCAGTCTAAAACAAGTCAATGTTAAAGTAAGTCACATGTGAATGAGACCAAGCGTACATACTTCTTAAGATGGATGCAAAGAGTAAATAAGTGAAAGGTATTTAAGAGCTCATCACAATGCCTGAAACTTAATGAATATTAGTAGTGCTATTTTGTTATTATCACTGTATCTATTTCTTAATACCATTTCAAGATTTGGAAAGGTAAAATTTTGAAGAACAACATGACCTTTGATTTTATGAAATAAACCACCCAATTTTTCTACAATTATTTAAGACTCTCATTAATAAGTGTACACAGTTCTTTCTACTCTTTAGAAATGTTTAACTAAATATGAGTAGCCTGCTCACAAAACAACCACTCCTTACTTCAAGCCCGTTGTAAGATATAGAAACAGAAGCTCTTAAATTGGATTTCATTTTAACTACATTTTCTTAAATTCTCAAATGATTTTTTTTTTATGTTTACTTCTTGATCTCTGCTGACTGTACCAAGACCATTGGAAAATGTTTTCTGTCTAAAACTACTAATTATAAATGACTGGGCTAAGAGTGAGGAGTGCTGGTCATATAATTTACTTTATTTATGACTTTATTCAAGCAACTTGCCGGTTAAGGGAATGGGGTTTTCTGCTCATGTTGCTAGAGCTACAGAAGCAAGAGATATTTTTCTCAATTCTACAAGCAAGAGACATAAATGCATTTTCCCAGGAAACATTTATATAAACAGCAGCTACTTTCTAGAAAGTACTTTACTTCCAGCTAGATGGAAAATCTTACCATTGCTCGTAAGTTATTTTCTAAAATAATATTATATCAAAGATAGACCTCAGAGATCAGCTTTTCCAAATGAACTCATTTTACAGATGGGAAAACTGAGACTCACTGAGGATTTTTTATTTTATTAAAAAACTCACTCAGTTTTTTTTTTTTATTTTCCAAAGCCATATAACAAGCCCTTAGCACAGTTATAAAATCCTTTTGGCATACTAAACCAACTCTTCAATACCGCCATACTTGTATAATCAAAAAAGTCCTGTGTAGCATCTCAGGGAATCAAGATTGTCTAATCCAAGGCTGACAATTAACATGCTTTTGGTAGGAATATAAGAGTAGTTCAGAAACAAAAACAAATTACAAGAATTTACTTTATTCCTGAGGGCAGACAGGGCCTATGTTCATAGGACTCTGTTATACAGGCATTGATTTGAATTTTATTTTTTAGAAGGAAGCAGTTCTTGAGAATAAAACCTTTCTGATTCAGAATGCCTTACAAACATTTCAGTGATTTTGGACTCCTCATATTTATTAAATTTTATTTTAATCTGATAATCGTTGAAAGAAGAATAGAGACTTTATAGGTTTAAGACAAGTCATTCTGCCTAAGAATTTGACTTTTGCTTTTTATTTTGTTTTTGGGGTTTGGTCTTTTGTTTTTTTTTAAGACAGGGTTTTGCTCTGTTGCCCAGGCTGAAGTGCAGTGATACAAGCATGTTTCACTGCAGCCTCAACCTTCCAGACTCAAGAAGGGTCTCACTCTGTTGCCCAGGCTGAACTGCAGTGACACAAGCAGGTTCACTGCAGCCTCAACCTTCCAGACTCAAGTAAACCTTCCACCTCAGCCTCCCAAATAACTGGGACTACAGGTATGTGCCACCACATCTGGCTAATTTTTTGTATTTTTTGTAGAGACAGGGCTTCACCATGTTACCCATGCTGGTCTTGAACTCCTGGGCTTAATCAACTCACCTGCCTTGGCTTCCCAAAGTGCTGGGATTACAGCTGAGAGCCACTATGCCTGGCCTACCTAAGGATTTATGATTCAAAATTTTATTTTATTTTATTTTATTTTATTTTATTTTATTTTTTGAGACAGAGTTTCACTCTTGTTGCCCAGGCTGGAGTGCAACAGCATGATCTCAGCTCACTGCAACCTCTGCCTCTGGGGTTCAAGCGATTCTCTTGCCTCAGCCTTCTGAGTAGCTGGGATTACAAGTGTGTGCCACCACGGCCAGCTAATTTTTTCATATTCTTAGTAGAGACAGGGTTTCACCACATTAGCCAGGCTAATCTCAAACTCCTGACCTCAGGTGATCCATTCGCCTTAGCCTCCCAAAGTGCTGGGATTATAGGCCTGAGCCACCCACCGCACCCAGTCCTCAGCTTTATTTTTTAAAAAGTAAAGTTTTTTTTTCCTTTCATTTTTATCCATCCCAGATTCTTTCGGACCATTCTCTGCTCCTGGCCATCCTTCTGCATTATTATGAATACTCGACTTACTCGTGTTTTTCCTGTCTCTTCTACATATCCACTTTGTGATACTTACTACTGTTTTTACTTAAATATCTCAGGAGGTAATTTTAAGTGCAGAATTTTAGTAGGTTATGTAAACATTCTAATAAAGAAACTAATTCACCTAGTAGACAGAAAGTACAAGTCAGATGTCAGAAAGAAGGAAAAAAAAAAAAAAGAGAGAGAGAATCTGCTACTAGAGATGGAGTGACATTTGAGCCAGTATAGGTCAGAAATGGAAAGAAGGTCTTTTGGAAACTGAAAAGAGCAGGAAATTTAAAACATTCCTTGTGTATGTCTTAATCACTTTCTCATTGTGTATGCCTTGATCACTTTTTCATTAGTTCAAAAAATATTTCTTGGACAACTTCTTTATACCTGGAATTATTCTAGGTATCCGGGATACATTCATGAACAAAATCAACAACATCCCTGCTTTTAAAAAGCTTTCTTCCAGAGTGCAGAGATAGATGATAAATTATACACTTAATAAAGAAATAAAGTACATAGTATCTGAGAAGCTGATAAATGCTAAGAAAAGAAAGGAATGAAGTGCTAGAGGATCAATAGGTGCAGAGCTAAATGAACTGGGCAGAGTAGGCATTCTTGATAAGATGACATTTGAGCCAAGATTTAATGAGACTGAGGGAGATGGCTATGTATGTCTAGGGAGAGGGCATCCAAAGTGGAGCAAACAGACCATACAAAACTTTAAAGGTGCAAGCACAGATGTGATAAAAAAAAAAAAAAAAAAGTGGCTGGATCAAAGTAAGGAAGAGGAAACTTGTAGGGCAGGAGGCCATAGAAGTCACTGTGGCCAAAATTGTAATAAAAAAATTATTTTTGTTATCACCAGCATTAAACACAGTACTTAGCATAGAGTTAGTGTTCAGTGCCTGCTAGACAAACAAGTGAATAAAGAAATAGAAGTATGAGCAGAATTTAGCAGCATTTCGTACCGTTTAAATGAGACAAGTGGGTGGAGTGGAGTTACATGTATGGCCTAAGATAGCTAAATATAAGTGAATTGGATTTGTTTTAATTTTTTCTAAACTGAGAAAGAGTTTAGACAAAAATTTAGTTGTTCCAGTGTTTTATGTCATGAGACAAGACAATTAGTATCACTACATCTGATCTGGTTATTTCATGCTTGTTACATTTTCCTTTCCACTATTTTCATTTGTTCCTCCACTTATGGCTCTATTCACTTTGACTTCCATTTCTCTTCCATTCTTAACTTCTCACCCAATGGTATTCTGCACTTCTGGAACTTTCAGTGTGTAGCAAGTCTACAAAGTCTTGGATTAACAGCAGCAGAATTTCCAGATAGAGCTGAGATCATAAGAGAGAGGTGGAAAGACTTATACTGCATTGTGTTGAACCCTTGAAAGGCTAACAGCAAGAACACAAACAAAATTTCCTCTAGTCAGCAAAAATATCCCATCTCTTTCTACTGATCTCAGTGTGTCCTGGCAGGAGTGTGCATAGCTCCTGCTGGCTAACCTCATGTAGAAGCTAATCTTATAGATTTTTAACTTATCTGCAATTAACTTCATAAAGCAACCTCTAGTCCAGATGTTTCAGCATTATGAAAAGAAGGAAAATAATTGGATTTTACTAGATCCATTGGGATCTTAAATCCTGATATGATTTAACATCCCCCCTGCCACACCTACCGTAAGAATTCTTTTTTTCCCCACAAAGATGAGACTTCTTTATTTTTCTTCTGAAAGTAATGTTACAATGACCTTGAAAGGAGCTGGAGGTTTTGTACACCTTGGTAGCATTTGGAGAATCAATGCTGTACTTCTCTCTACCACCACCTGAAAGAGGAAGCAGAGACCAAAAATCTCACTGGAACATCTGTTTTCTAAGATTGCTTTTTGGCATTTGTTATTATTAGATTAATGCTTACTCATTAGACAAGCAAAAACAGACAGGCACTAAAGACTAAAATAAAACATAAAATAAAAACTAAATAAAATAAAACAGGTACTAAAGACTAAAAAAAACAGACAGGTACTAAAGACTAAAATAAAACATCAAAGTCCCAAACCCAACTTCCCTTTTTCTCAGAGGCTTTCAGTGTTGACAGTTTGGAGTAAATTCTCTGAAAATTCTTTTGTGCCTAGTCAAATATACATATAGTTTCTTTAATGCATTCAAACCATGCACACTTGGCTGCATTTATTCACTTGATATCATTCCATGTTGTTAAACGTGGAGCTGCTTCATTCTCATGGTGGCATTGTATTGTGTAAGTGAACACATTGTAAGGTATTTAGCTGGTAGTTCCTTGATGTTGTTTCCACATTATCATTATTGCAAATGATGCAAGAAATCCTGTGCATAAATATTTGTTTATTAAAATCTATTTTTTAATTATTTTATTTCTTTGAAAATAAACTGTACAGGAATCTGTAAGAAAGAGCTGTAAACCTATCCTTATTTTATGAGGCCCTAAAATATAAGCGGGTTATCTTTAATCATTTTGTTTTCTTCTCAGACAAGAGTAAAATTGTGGTAGACTGAAAGTCTTTAAGATGCTTAAATAGAGAGAAAAAAATTCATAAAAATATAACTCCTCTTCAATTTGGAGTTTCATTTATAGCTCTGCTTTCATCAAAAGATCCTTGTTAGTTCATGCTTCACTGAAGTACCAGTCTTGAAAGAGGTAGTGAAAGGCATTTCCAGGTTTCTCAGAGCAGATGTTCCAACTTTTATGAAGGCCACTTAAGTATTATGGATGTATGCAAAGCTTAATTAACTTGATTTCTATGACTCTGTATAATGTATTTACCTTCCCGCTTTGTAAAGCCCACCATAGTCTGATGTCACCTTGCTAGACAATTTTGTCTAGCAGTTTGCTGGTAAATGTTTAACAATTGGTATATATGTATACTATATAACATATACATGAATTTTTATAAATTTTACTGATATAAAGGATATGGAGCATACTATATAAAAGGTATGTATACATCTTTTATCATATGAAAATAATTTATTAATGTCATATGCATTACAATTTATTCCAAATAACTAATTGATCCTTATACGATGTTCTTCCTGATTTTTACTGATATTTGCTTAACTCTTGTATTCATAGCCTGTCTATCTTTGCAATGCAAATGAGTGCAGTTCCAGTATTGGTTAATATATTGGCTACTTAAGCAAGACAAAAGTGAAACAATGAAAACCTATATGAGGACATGACCTGTGTGAAACCATGATCATTAAAAACCTGAACAACTGACTTCCTTTTGACATTCAAATAACACCATTTATATCCTGGAAGACTGTTTCCTCAATTCTATGTGCCATTCACAATGTAATGACTACAGGCATGAAACACATTTAAGTTTAATCTGTGTTATCACTTTCTTAAATCTAGAATTAAAACAATAAGTTAAGTGTGACTTTTGGCATTTGATCACACTCACATCATCATAGACTTTAAGTTACTCAGGTGACCTCACTGAACCAAGAATTGGGAACAGATGTAAAATATACTGTTATGTATTAGTTCTGCCAAACAGATAAAATAGACATAGGTGTTAGTAACATGTATTAATCACAAAGTGATGAGTTTCTAATATGCGCTAATTTTGGTTTTAACACAATTTATTTAATTTAAATTTATATCATTTAATTTTATTCATGCTATATTCAAAAACTGACTCACAAAATTTTTGGAAATTTAATTACTGGATTTATGAGCCTATGCAAGCAGCTGAGCTCACTGCTGGTTTATATCTCATCACTTTCCAAAGTGTAAAATCTATTACATTAAGAAGTGTCCATCGATGCCTGACAAGGCTGATGGCCAAAAAGAATTTTAAATTTCAGTAGTGCAAACATTAAAGCTTTCATTTTACTTTTGTAAAATGAGTATAATGGGTGTAAGTACTTTTAAAGTAAGAGAAAAGAAATTTCATAGATCTTGGGATTCTAATACAACTCTGTTATTCACCTTCTGTTATGAACCAACTTGAAATTACTAGCAAAGGAGGACAGTCTCCCTATGCAATGATATGTTATAACTTCTAATAAGGAACCAGCCTTGAACATGACAGTATGTTCAGCTAATAAGTGGATTTTGGAGTTTAATTTAAACTTATTTCAAAAAGTTTACATTTTTCTTCCAGGCTCAGAAAAAAATGTAAAATAAAAAAACTCCACATTCTAAGAAATAAGTATTCAAATAATGTAGCTGTGGTAGATTCATCTCCCGGTTTTTGGTCCTGTCATCTCTTGCCAATATACCTTTGATACCACTAAGTTCTACCTCTTGTCTCTTCAATTATGTAGGGGACAAGAAACACCTCCTTTCCTCCGTGTTACTAGAACACTTCATTTCTTGTGATGGTTATTAATGGTGAACACGTATACCTTTTCTTACTTATTCCTATTTCACTTCTAGTAAATGTGCTTTTCTTCAACTAGATCTTTGGGAACTACACTCTTTATATATTTTTAGTTTGAATATCCAGTTGAAAGTGAATTGGCATTAACTGGGCACAATTTCGCTAGCTAGAGACTAAGGAGCATATTTCCTGCAGAACCAGGACAAGCACTGAAACAGTGGGCTTGCTTTGGTATAACACAGTTTCACCTCGGCAAGGAGGATGACTTTGCAGTTCCTCCACAGTGTTTTGCTTTTTATGTTTTCATTTAATGGTGTAACATCCTATGACAATTATCATTATTTTTGGTCCAATTTTCCCTCTGAAGCAGCTTTGACACAGATCAATGCATCTCAGTGTCAGTTTTTATGGAGCTGCAACATCAGAAACTGACAGCTGGAAATCTTAATTGGTCCAGTGACAGAAAATATAATGACTGCTCACAGTGACTTGTTTTATCTGACCTTGTGTTTAATTCAAAAGGAAATTTTAATCTCACTATTGGAAAAGAGAAAGTTGTGGGTCAATGAGTGGGGCAGATCAGCCAGAGAAAGGCCCTTGATTTGGAGAGAAATTACTACTAGTTGTAGGGCTGTTATTAAATTAGGGTTTAAGTGCTGGTCTTGAATGATGGATACCAAGGGTCTCCATGCCTATTTGAACTGCCAACCATTCTGCTGTGCCTGTCATTACAAATGGCAGCAGGCACTGAATGCAGCATGGAAGGTTGCCTGCAAGTGACTGGCTGGAGGCCCTATTACAAAGGCCACCAGACAGCTGTCAGACAGACTGGCATTTGATCATTACTGACTTGGTCCAGATCCCAGTGACTCTGACCCAGAGGCAAAACGTTCCTTATAATACCACCCAAATTGCCTAATCCGTGTGGTCCTGGAGAGAAAGCTATTTCTAGAATAAGGACATCAGATCTGCCCTATTGAATTCAGCTATTAAACTAAGATTTCTAGTGTCTTATTGGTAGTTTAGCACTGGTATATCAAGGAAGTATTAAATCCTCAACATCTTTAGTTCATCTTGGGCAAAGATGTATCAGAGAGGAGATGATATGAAGTAAAAGAAAAGCGCTGGACTTACATTGAGAAGATATCTTTGAGCTTCATTTCAAGGTTTGCCTAATTCACTGATGCTTACGAGAACTAAATGGAAAATATAAATTTAAATGCTTGATTAACTTGATGATGACAGTGAGGGTGACAATGATGACAGTCATGGTAGTGTTAATGGTGGTGAACTAAATGTTTTTATTCCACAGACATATTACTACTTCTTATAAAAGATACCAGGGACACTGTAGGTCAAAGATGTGGTATGTAAGAGTTAAAAGCATTGACTTTAACATTTAAACAATAAAGTAAAATAACAGCTGGGCTCGAAATTCTGGCTCCAACACTCATGAGATGGCAAGGTATAGTTTCTATATCTATAAAGTTAGTACTCGCTCCATTCAGGTTGTTTATGTTACTTTCAATTTAGTGAGCACTGAGTTAGTGCATTCTTTAGGAAGTCATTCACCAGATTGATACTAAGAGAGTGTTTCACTCAGTTTCTCTGCAAGATATGTCTTTGTGTTAGTCCGGGTTCCCCAAGAAGAAAAATCAAGATTAAATGTTTTTTTTTTTTTTTTAAATAAAGGACTTTGAAACAAATAGGGATAGAGTTCAGAGCAAGGCAGAAAGAATGATAAGAAAAGGATGTAAGTCTTGCCTTGAATGACAGAGAGATGGAAGGGAAGTTGGGTGGAAAAGTCCTAGATTGCCATAAAGACTAAGGAAGATTCAGGAAGGGTATCAGGGAGTTCTTGAGACAAAGTTGGCTGTCAGAGGAGTGTGTTGTATTCCAGAGGCAGGCCTGCCATGCGCAAACATTGACTGGAAGAATCTTGAGGAAAAGCATGGCCTTAGTACAAATGTAGCAATGGATTTCAGAGCAGAGCAGCTGGGTCCCTTGGTCAATTAAGCTCTCTGAAGTTTGAGATCTGTGAAGCTTTCTCACAGTCAGCACCATCTCCTTGCCATTGCATACTGTGATTTCTTTCAAACTGTAATTAACTTATTCAGTCCTTCAGTTTAATAATACATCTATTCATAATGTTTGCTAGAATGCTCCAGGTGTTGACTAATGTTTACTGCCTATCTATTTATATCCTTTGGATGTTTTCTGCTCTTCATAAACAGTTAATAAGTAAAATTCACCTTTTTCACTTATTTATCCTCCCCAGATAGTAGATTCATCAGAAATTCACCAAATATCTGGAAATGGGGTTTTATTCTTCAACCTTTTGAGATGCTCACTTCCTGTAAGGAATGATTGCTGCTCTACTGGGAAAACCCAATATTGACATAGGACCATAGTACCCATCTGGCCTTCATGGCACCTGCCTTTTGTGCCTTCTATTAGATACAGAATTTTGCTGGAGACCCATCAATATTTTTTTTAACCATTGATTTCTCTCTATTAGTGAAAAGTGAAGTTCCCTCAAGTGTCATTTTTATTCAGCATGAAGAACTTCATTTCACATTTCTTGTATAGTGGTCTACTAGTGATGTTTTCTTCATTTTCTTTCATCTGAGAGTATCTTGATTTTGCTTTTATTCCTGGATGATATTTTTGCTCAATACACAATCCTAGATTGACATTTCTTCTCTTTTAGTATATTAAACATGCTGTTCTGCTATCTTCTGTTTTTCACAGTTTCCAATGTAACATCTGTAATAATTCAAATTGTTGTCTCCCTGGGATGTACCATTTTCATCTAGCTGCCTTAAAAAATTTGTTTTATATTTAGATTTCAACAATTGGATTATGATTGTCTAAGCATGGTTTTTGTTGAGCATATATTTCACCAAATTGGTAAAATGTTCAGCTATTATTGTCTCAAATATTTTTTCTGCACTAATCACTTTTTTCTGATCCCCTGGAACATCACTGACACATACTTTGGACCTTTTGACATTTTCTTGTAGTTTTCTGAGTTCTGTCATTTTTTTCTTTCTTTTTAAGTTCCTGGGTACATGTGCAGGATGTGCAGATTTGTTATGTAAGTCAATGTGTGCCATGTTGGTTTGCTGCACCCATCAATCCATCACCTCGTTATTAATCCCGGAATGTATTAGCTATTTATTTGGGTATCCTCCCTTCCCCATTCCCCTACCATGAGGCCCAAGTCTGTGTTGTTCCCCTCCCTGTGTTCATGTGTTCTCATTGTTTAGCTCCCACTTGTAAGTGAGAACATGTGGTGTTTGGTTTTCTGTTCTTGTATTAGTTTGCTGAAGATAATGGCTTCCATAATGGCTTCCAGCTCTATCCATGTCCCTGCAAAGAATATGATCTCACTCCTTTTTATGGCCACATAGTATTCAGTGGTGTACGTGTACCACATTTTCTTTATCCAGTCTATCATTGATGGGTATTTGGGTTGATTCTATGTCTTTGCTATTGTGAATAGTAGTGCAGTGAACATACGTGTACCTGTATCTTTATAATAGAATGATTTATACTCCTTTGGGTAATGGGATTGCTGGGTAAAATGGTATTTATGGTTTTAGGTCTTTGAGGAAACACCACACTGTCTTCCACATGCAACTAATTTACATTCCCACCAACAATGTAAAAGTGTCGCTTTTTCTTCACAGCCTCACCAGCCTCTGTTGTTTCTTGACTTTTTAATAATTCCTACTTTGACTGACATAAGATGGTATCTCACTGTGGTTTTTGATTTGCATTTCTCTAATGATTAGTGATGATGAGCTTTTTTTCATATGTTTGTTGGCTACATGAATGTCTTCTTTTGAGAATTGTCTGTTGATGTCCTTTGCCACTTTTTAATGGAATTGTTTTTTCTTGCAAATTTGTTTAAGTTCCTTGTAGATTCTGGATATTAGACCTTTGTCATTCTATAAATAGATAGACTGCAAAAATTTTCTCCCACTCTGTAGATTGTCTGTTTGGAGCCTATCAATACTCTTGTCCCACCTTTCTTGATCACATCTTTACTTCTGTGAGAACAAAGACTAGTTTTTACTAGTGGAAGGCACAGACTTTGTTGTGTGTAGGAAGTTTTACAGCTGTCCGCCTTTCATTTCACCAAGGGAAAGTCAAAGTGAGGAAAGTAATGAAATGATTCAGACATCGGAATTTATTCTGAAAGGTGCTGGCATTATTACTACACATTACAACAACATTGGCTCTGTGTGACACCAGACTTGCGATTCAAAGTGGAATTAGATCTGGCTTTTACCATTTTTGAGTAGCAGATAAACCTTAACCCACATTTTACTCCCTCAGAGTCTTGCTATTTCCTGAAATGGAGATCATTTCATCATTTTAGCAGGAGGCTTCTTCCAGCCACATAATGTACTTCTCAGAAAGGCTTGTTAAAAGAATGAATGAATAAATAAATGGATAAATGAGTGAGCTTATTTGAGTAATTGGGTGCTTTAAAATTACATGTCTTGGCTAGGTGTGGTGACTCATACCTGTAATCCCAGCACTTTGGGATGCCAAGGTGGAGAGATCACTTGAGGTCGGCAGAGGTGGGCAGATCACTGGAGCCTGCCCAACATGGTGAAACATGATGAAACCTTGTCGCAGCTAAAAATAAAAAAATTAGGGCCAGGTGCAGTGGCTTATGCCTGTAATCCCAACACTTTTGGAGGCCGAGGTGGGTGGATCGCGAGGTCAAGAGATCGAGACCATCCTGGCCAACATGGTCAAACCCCATTTCTACTAAAGAATACAAAATTAGTTGGGTGTGGTGGTGTGTGCCTGTAGTCCCAGCTACTTGGGAGACTGAGGCAGGAGCATTGCTTGAACCTGGGAGGCAGAGGTTGCAGTGAGCCAAGATCATGCCACTGCACTCCAGCCTGTGCCTGGTGACAGAGCAAGACTCTGTCTCAAAAAAAAAAAAAAAAAAATTAGCTAGCCATGGTGGCAGACACCTGTAATCCCAGCTACTTCGGAGGCTAAGGTAGGAGAGTCACTTAAACCTGGGAGGGGTAGGTTGCCGTGAGCTGAAGTCATGGCACTGTACTCCATCCTGGGCCACAGAGCAAGACTCCATCTCAGAAAAAATATAAATGAATCATAATAAAATTATGTGTCTCATATTTTATGTTTCTTCTGTGTTATAAAAGAGAAGTTTTAGGTATTGAGCTCATTTATTGCCAAATAATTCCCAGAATAATCAAGCCATACTATGTGAAAGCTGGAAAGACCACTCATCCCCTGTTCTATTTTATTCGAAAAACTGAGCACTGAGGGGAAGTGGCTGGCCCAAGATCACATAGCTAATGAAACAAAGTATATCTCTTGCTTTCCTATCTACTCTCTTTTAACTAAAGCATGCTGCTTTCCTTTTTCACTTTCTATTGTTCATTTGAAAAGGAACATTCACTGGATCTCAAAGTATACACAAACCTCATTTGAATATTCCATAATCTATCCAAAGTCACGAAGGCACAGTGAATTTTCCAAAGAAGACTCACTAAGTCATTCATTTGTTCGTTCATTCAACAAATATTGAGAGCCTATTATGTATGTTATGAGCTAAAAATATAGTAGCACATTGAGCAAATTCCTTCCCTTTTGGGGCTTACAGTCTAGTTCCTATTCAGAAAGAGTGGTCCATTTATAACTGTCACTCACTGGCTATGTAACCTTGAGTGACTTTGTTAATTTTCTATTTTTTTTTGTCTGAATAAGGAAGCCAGCAAACCTCACTTTGCCTTATTGTTGGGAGGACTGAAAAGGTAACGTCAGCAAGCCACTTAGTGCCAGACATATAATCATAAATTGGTACAGGGTGGTTTTTGTAATAATTAAGTCTGAGTATTCCAGTTTCACTCATTTCAGCACCATCATTTTTCTCCTTCCAAGAGATGCAGTATGATGTAAGTTGAAGCTCTACCCTGTGTAATCAGTATCTGCAGCTAACTTCCAATGACACTGACTGTCTGTATTTTCCACAAACATTCCTAGCTCCTTCTTCCTTTAGGACCTTGGTATCTGACCCTCTACCTGAAGCATCCCTCCCTCCCAAACCACTTCTTTCCCCCTACTGCTTTCTCATCTGCCTCTACTCCTGCGCATCTTTTAATCTCAGCTTAATTATCACTTGGCAAGAAGTTCTAACTTCCCAGGCTAAGGTAAATCATTCTTATACATTCTTACAGCTAAGGCCAGAAACATAATTTGTAGAGCCCAGTGCAAAATGAAAATGTTTAACCCATTGTTTAAAAAGCAAAATAAAAGCATTGTTGAAGGTATTAAATTATGAAGGTTTTCCCTCTTTTTCTCTGCCTCTCTCAGCTCGTCATGGTGCGTTAGTTGTTGTTGTTATTTATCGTTGTTCTGAGTAAAAATAAAATAAAATTTTAAATTATAAACGTGGATTTTCACATTATCTTTATATTGCATAGTACAAGTTTAAACTACAAATATAAAAGGATTTAATACACATGCAAAAATAAGAGTTATAATTTATATTTCATAGCTCATACAGGCATATTCATTTTATTCTTACCAGATCAGTGGCAATGTTGCACAAAGATAACTTCCATGGTTTTATTTCCTTTCATGATAGATACATATCCTATCAACCCTTCTACTTTCAGCCTTACTGATTGATAAGGAAAGATTGAAAGACAAATAAAGTATGGGTTAACCTACTCCATTTTGCTTCAAGGCCATCATTTTCTGCATAAGTGGCTAGCTGGTTCAGGGAAGTAACATGAGTAAGAAAAAATAATACAGGGCTCCTCAGTCATTCATATTTATTTCTATGTCATTACTCTCTGCATTCAAAGTGAGTTCTGGTTAGAACATGAAGTATTGGCTCTAAGGCTCATCAGTGCACCAGCTTACTCTGTCATTGTGTAACATACTTATCTTGAACTCACTGTAAGTCTTACTGACCTCTCACATATTGCAGGTCCACTGGAATTAAGTGCTACATATGAATAGGGCAGCCAGAAAGAGTGGACATTCATATTGCACTGTCTCCTCTGTTCATGCATGTGTTCCATTGCACCACCACATGTCACGAAACACAATTTCAAAGATAAAATTAGGAATATCAAGATAGCAAAGAGAGAGCATGAAACCAAGCCATTGGGTCTTCTGGTCATGAGCTTGTATGTGACTACACAGATTCTGTACTGGTGAATCTTTTTGTTATAGCACTCTGCACTTTTCCGCTAAAGTCCTTATATTGTAATTATGTACTTATGAAGATGTTTAACATATGCCTCCATGATTAAACCACAGACTGCAAGAGGGCAGTGATTTTATACTTCTCATTCACCTCTCTTCAGTGAATGTCTTTGAGTATATGAATCAACAGACGGAAGACATGGCTGGGGAGACTAGGAGCCTAAAATTTTCATAAACAGGGTTTCAAAAACTGACTAGAAATTAATGATGGAACTTAATATTTATGTAGATAATTAGAATTGTTAAGTAATTTCCTTAGCTGTTTATTCCATTCCTCCTGGGGTTTTGTTTCACCTTCTAATTCTGTCTGCTCTGCTTGATCAAACCTTGGTCATAAAAAGAATCAATAGGAGTTCTAGCCCTTTAAGAGAAGATCCCTTCTTTTTCTCTGGTTGTATCTGTGCATGTGTTAAGGAATACATGAATTACATGCTTAAAGAAGGAGGTCGTCCATTTTATCTATAATAGAGTTTCACATGAATCAAGTTCCAAAATGGAATGCTTCTTCTATTTTTTATAGGTCTTCTTTTTTTATTAGCCACACAGAGAAAAAGAGCAGTTCATTTAACTATGTGAAAGCCAATAGAGATTCACTGCTGTTTACTTTCTATTGTATAAATTTTAATGCATTTTTAATTCCACACCACTGGTTGACAAACCAACCATTACAGTTACTGCTGCCCTATAATGCATTTCAGTTGTTTCTAATAAGGCTAAACTTTAAGATGGCTTATCATTATCTCTGAAAGCTACTGGAAATGGATTCCCTCCTGGAACTGCTGGGTCCTGCAGCATTCTTGCTAATGAACATGGATTTGGAAATACTATTCAATAAACAAAACCACTGAGTTATTTTTTAGCCAAACATAATGTTCAGCAAAATCTATAATCTCACATCTGACCTTGCTGGCAGAAGATATTCATTTAAATACGAATCCTCTGGTTCCCAATGCCTGTGCTTTCTTTCTTTTACAACACGATTTTAAAGGAAGCCATCCAGTCATGTACGCCTAGAATCTCCATGAACTTTAACTGTAAAAAGAAACATTTAAAGACAAATATGCTTTTGTCATCCTTTAGCTATAAAACAATAGGCAGGTGCTATATGAAAATATTGATGCATAATCATCTATGTAGAGTCAAATAAATATGCTGAGATCTAATATTTATTCAATGGATTGACACAAAATGATGAAAATTATGCATAATTCTTAGATTTTAAATAATATTAAAATTCATTATTTAAAGGAGAGAATCAATACCTTAGAATTGAGAAGTCTGAATTCTGGTCAGTAGTTCTGCCGCAGATATGATTTGCTATTGATTCAAGCATATTTTTGGCATATATGTCAAGAGTATAGTGATAAAGAAGACCAACAGAATTTCTGATCCTTGGAAACTTTCAGGTAGGGTCAGTGATTTAAGGAAGTTACTTTTCCATTCTGAGCTCTTCTGGCTTTAAAACAACATTCACTTCATTACATAAATATCTTCTGCATATTTATTAGAAATTGTCCACGTGTTACAATGCACACAAAAATAGATTTTACATAACTGCTAATTTGAAGGAGCTGATATCCTATACATAATTAGTTATGAAGACAGAATATATGAAGCCCCACAGAGGAGTTTAGCTAACATGCCGTGGAATGAGAAGTGAAAAGAGGGTTTGGATAGTGAAATCACGACCTCCTTGAGGGGACAACCTTTGAATGAGACCGTGGGAGATATAAAAGATTGCAAATGTTGAGATGTGGGAAAATGGGAACGTTAAGCAGAGAGGGTGGAAGAACACTTCAGGTGGGGAAGACTTTGGACGAGCATATAATATAATCCCATTTGGTTGAGTGTCGAGTCTATGAATGCATTGTGTGTCCACTCTTTCTTTCTTTTGATGGGCTCGTCTGAGGCAGCCCAAAGATTGCCATCTTGATGGAGCTTTCTCTTCTTCTTCCTGCTAGGCCTTTCCATGAAAAAAATCAACACTTTCTGCTATGCACCCAGCTTGGCACTTGAGATATCATTACCTGATTATTATTTATGATTCTGTTAGTCTTAGTAGATTTCAAGTTCCTCCACAGCAATCACTATGTCTCTCTCTCTCTCTCTCTTTTTTTTTTTTTTTTTTTTTAATACTCTTCATTGTCTAGATGTATTCTGGCTAAATAAATAGGGAGCTGAATTGAGTTGGAATTAAAAAAGTTTACATGCAAAAATGGATTGGCACTAGATACTAGGAGCATTAAATGCCATCTTTAGAAATTTAAAACCACTGAATATAACGTATATTTTCTCTGAATATAACAATGATAGCTAATAATTTTTGTTATAGACATTATTTTAAGAGTTATGCACATCTTTTTATATAGTCTAGTCTTTACAACAACCCAATGACTTAAACAATATTATTACTCCCAAGTTATAGTAAGAAAACTGAGTCCTGGTGTTTCAGGGACTGCCCCAGAATCATAAAGTAAGTCAGGGGTGGAGTCAGAATTTGATCCCTCATAGCTTAACTCCAGAATGAATGCTCTTAACTATGATGCAGAATTGTGCTTCAGAAAAAAATAATTTGGCAGAAATATTTAAGGTGAATGAGAGGGGAGATGGCCAAGTTAAGCACTTCAATTTTGAAGTAATGGCAACAGAAAAGAAAGAATGAGTACTTGTATTATAATGATGGAGGTGAAAATGAAAAAGAGGAGATGCATTTGTTGTTCATACATAATTTTTAAAAATTGCTAAATCATTACATCTGAAAAGGAGAGAAGATTTAAAAACAAAAGATCATGAAATTTTGAGCCCATGTAACTGGAAGACAGTCTCATTCACCAAAAAATAAAAACAATTAAAAAAAAAAAAAAACAGAAAAGAAGTAAGCTCAATAAAGGAGATAGGAACTGTGTTGATCACTAACACCATTTATTTATTATTTATGAATTACGGAAGTCTGAATGTGTCATCCTTTTGTAATTTCTATTCCTTACAGAAGAGGAAGTATTTACAGTAAAGCTTATTATGTACCATTGTTGTTACTTATATTTTGGCTTTGCAGATTTTTTTTCAAGACCAAATTATGACTTATTTTTTTAAATATGTAGCATTTGTAAAAGTTGCTTTTGTGAGGCCTAGAAAGAAATCTAAAAATATGGCTTAAATATAGACAGGCCATCATAGCAAAACAAGAGTTTTAACATATAAGTCCCCCCCAAAAAGCAGTATGTTATTTGAAAAAAAAATCAGTACTTTCATATATTTTTAATATTAAGAAATTTACTCAACCTCAATAAGTCTGTTTTCTCATTTGCAAAATGAGAGCCGTGTTAGAACTAATCTCCTAGGTTTATTGAGAGGATTGAATAAGATGTTATATACAAAAGGCTTAGCACACAGTAAACACATAACAATTCTAGCTACCATGGTTAGATTATCACAGTCAGTTTTTATTTTTACTGAATTTCCTGATAGGCTGGAGAAATAATCATGGGAGTAACTAATATTTATTGCAAGGTAATATAACTAATATTTATTGCAAGGTAATATATAAGTGATTGTTTTATAACTGTAATTACAATAATCTTACATTGTTTCCTCCTAAAACCTGCAACAGTAAGCATTTGCCTTATCTTACTTATGGCTTGAGAAGGAGAAAGATAGCAAGTAATTTATGTACATTTTATATTCAGAATTTATACTCCATACAATCCATTCAGCACTCTGGGTCTGATGTAGAAACAGTAAGGAAAGAAAGAATAAGTTAACATTCAAAAAGGTGAAATAAATACATACCAGAGTAGTGGATCTTCAGTGTGCATAGATAATGGAGCTCATGCATATGTGGTATTATTATCTAAAACACCAAATGGAGTTTTTTTTAAATAACATACATTTTTGATGTACTTAATTCCATCTGAAAATCTGGGCACAATTTTACCACATTGAAACATTACTGTGCAAATTAAAAATACTCTAAAATCTCAGCTCTGTGGATACAAGTCAACAAAAAGTGAACTAAATAAGCATATGTGACTTTGAGTTTTTCCATAACAATTTGGGTACACATTTTATTATTTTTTAATGCTCCAGATGTTTAACAACAATAAAATTCAAAAAGTGTATATTCAAATAATATAAATTTCTGTCAGTATTATCAATCAATTCCTTCCCACCACCCCACAAAATGGGAAAACTGACTTACTTTTTTGGTATCAGGAGAATACAGTCCTGTTTGTCAGTCACCAATGTTCTTTCTGAGGATACTTTCTGAATCACGACCCATAAACAAGAAAGCAAGGGAGAAAACTTACTTAAGCAAGATGTGGTTATGTGGCTTTAATTGCAACACTTTAAAAAAAGACATAGAGGTGATATTTTCTCAGGGGTATAATAAGAATCAATGGTTAGATGTGACTGCCAAGAAAGCTAATTGGACTTAAACTACATTAACAGTAAAATTATCTCTCTAGCAAAAAAAAACATGACATTTCTTTCTGCTCTGAAATGAAAAGGCAACACCTACATTACTGGATTCAGTTCAGAATTTAGAATTCTACCTGGCTAGAAACAGACAAACTTTCAGGATTTTGCCACAAGTATGGTGATGAGCAATGACACAAAAAAGTGCCTTGTTCCTACACTTAGATCATGGAGACACCCAACCCAGCAAACCACCCTTGACCCAGGCCTCCATGCAGCAGAAAAGCAGGGAAATAAAAGAATAGAACAGAAAACATAAACTCAATAAAATATAAATGTGCTATTTAGTGGCTGGAGAGTTGACAATATGAAAAGATCCATCATCTAGACACAGTGTTCATTATGGTAGCTGCTAGCTACAGGTTGTTTTTGAGAAGTTGAAATATGGCTAGTCTAAATTGAGAGGAGCTGTCAAAGTAAAATGCCTATTAAACTTTGAAGATTTAGTGCCAAAAAAGAAAAAATATTTATAATTTTTATATTGATTACATGTTGACATAATGTTCGGGGTATTTTGAGTTAAGTAAGATATATTATAATGGTTCCTGTTTCTTTTATGATTTTTAAATGCAGCTACTAAAAATTTTGAAATACATATGTATCTTATATTTCTATTATATAACATTTTTCTAGACTAATGGTCAGCACCTTTTTTTCTGAAAAGAGCTAGATGTTTCCATAGCAACCACTCAACTCTGTAATTGTAGTGTGATAGCAACCATAGGCTATATGTAAACAAATGCATGTGGCTGCGTTCCAATAAAACTTTATTTATAGACATTAAAATTTGTTTTTCTAATTGATGAGTTTATTTTAATTGACAAAATTGTAGATATTTATTATGTACAAAATAATGTTTTGAAATATGTATACACTAAATGTACACTAAATGTATACACTAAAACATATACATAATGTATACTAATGTATACGTTAAATCAGACTAATGTAATCATTACCTCACACATTAGTTTTTGTAGAGTGAGTGAGATTTATTTCTATTTTCAATTCTTTAAGAAACCTCCGTATCATTTCCCATAATGCCTATGCTAATTTACATTCCACCAACAGTGTTCAAGGGTTTCCTTTTCTCCACATTCTTTCTAAAACTTGTTATTTTCATGTTTTTTATGGTGGCCAATCCAATAGATATGAGGTGATATCTCACGGTGATTTTGATTTGCACTTTCCTAAGGATTAGTGATGTTGAGCATTTTTATATATACCTATTGGCCATTGTGAAAAACATTTATTCAGGTCCTTTGCCCATTTTTTAATCAGCGTTAATTTGTTTTTTGGCTCTTGAGTCATTTTCATTTTTTACATAGTTTGGCTACTAACCTCTCATCAGATATATGGTTTGCAAATGTTTTCTCCCATTTTATAGGTTGCCACTTCACTTTGTTGAGTGTTTCCCTGGCTGTGAAGAAGGTTTTTGGTTTGATGTGATTCTATTTGTCACTTTTAGCTTTTCTTGCCTCTGCTCTAGGGGAATATGTCAATTGCCCAGACCAAATTTATGGAGCTTTTTTCCTATGTTTTTCTTCTGATAGTTTTACACTTTCAGGTATTACATTGAAGTTCTTAATTTATTCTGAGTTAATTTGTTTTGGAGTTAATTTTTTAAATGATGTTAACTGAAGGCCTACCTTCATTTTTCTGCATGTGGCTATTTAGTATTCTCAAAAACATTTCTTTAAGATAATGTCTTCCCTTATTATGTGTTCTTGGCATTTTGTCAAAAATCAATTGACCATAAATGTGTGGATTTCTGGGATCTCTATTCTGTTCCACTAATCTGTGTGTCTGTTTTTATGCCAGTACTGTTTTGATTACTGTAGCTTTACAGTGTGTTTTAAAGTCAGGTGGTGTGATGCTTTCAGCTTCATTCTGTTTGCTTAAGATTGCTTTGGCTATTCAGGGTTTTTTGTGGTCTCACATGAATATTAGATTGGTTTTTCTATTTCTATGCAAGATGTCATTGGAATTTTTATAGGGATTTCATCAAATCTGTATATTGCTTTTGGAGTATATATATTTTAGCATATTAATTATTTCAATTCATGAACACAAAATATCTACATTTGTGTCTTCTTTAATTTTAGTAGTGTTTTATACTTTTCATGGACATTTATAATTAAATATTATCAGTTTTCATGTGTCACAAAATATTACTTTTCTTTTTAATATGTTTTCCACAATTAAAAAATGTAAAAGCCAATTTTGGCATATAAAAACAGGCAATTCATGAACAGTAGTTTGCAAACCCTTGTTCTACACCTTATTCTGCATTTATTAACTTTAGTACTGAGTAAAATGACTTAACCTATATGCTTTTCAATAATTATGATATTTATAGTTTCATTATAGAGGTCCCCCACCTCTTGGAGTTTCAAGTAAGGTAGCATATAAATAACTTTACAACTTGGTAAAGCAAAAAAAAAAAAAAAAAATACAAAATTGGTCAAGGATAAAATAAACTGCTTCCAAATGTAGTAGAAATTTAAACATAGAGACTTTTCCAAAAAAAAACTTTATATAAAGAGAAATTAA
Source organism: Sapajus apella (assembly GCF_009761245.1). Classification (NCBI taxonomy): domain Eukaryota; kingdom Metazoa; phylum Chordata; class Mammalia; order Primates; family Cebidae; genus Sapajus; species Sapajus apella. The sequence goes on from NW_022436954.1 coordinate 22,653,396, forward strand.
ATCCTATGTATACACTTTAGTTAAGTGTATAATACCCAATTTTAAACACCAAACACATGTTTGTGTTTTGTTATATGTTAATTAAATTATATTTGAAACATTGTGAGGGGAAATTCAAAAAATTTCAGAGTATAGTTTCAGACTTCTAGAATTAAAATAGCTTATTAATTGAAAAGTGAATATTCATCAAAGAGCTTCAGTAGGAATCTCATATCTGACTGATAACATTTATTTCTATGTTGGTGGTAAAATACTGTAGGCTTTTAACACAAAGAAATGAGATCATGAGAAATAGTTTGGTATAATTCTCCTCTTTGGCTTTCACTGTACTAATAATGAATTATCTGCAATCTATCTGAACACATACTCAGTGATTGGAAAGAAGTTGATAATTAATATTTTAAACTGTCATTTTAATAAATCCTCCCCCCAAATTTTCATTTTCTTTGCCAATTCTTTTCATGCTCTTCAGCTGAGTTATAACTATAGAATGTGTGATGCAATTACACTGAATTTACATTTCTTTGGTTAATAATTGGTCTCAATCACTAATAGATTCTTTATACTGATTGCATTTGTATGTGGAATTGGTTTAAATTGCCTAACCATATTTCAAGGTTAAATACAAAAGTATGTCAAGCTATTAATTTTGTGTTTCTGTTTTTGGTTTGAATGATGTAGGTAGTTGAAGCTAGAACAGGAGATTAAATTAATTTCTGCCATTGCCTTAGCCTAACCTTCCTTTACCTATAATGTATCTATGACATTTGTCCTCATTCCAGGAGAAGATGAGGAAAACTCATCAGGATGAATGACCAGCCCTCATTAAACTGATGACTTTCAGGGAGATTTCCTTTGATCCTCATGCAATGAAACATTACCTCCCTGTAGAATGAGTTTAGCAATGAGAAATTTGTAACTGAATGCACAGCAACCTAAATCAATCAAATCAACCTAACTATTTCAAGGGCAAAAAGGAGAAAAATAGAGTGTCTTCCAGCTTCTGACAGAGAAATCAACATGTCTGAGCTGTAGTTTGGCTCATGTATGAGGAAAAAATATTTCCAATAGATGCTTTGCTTTCTCAGATCCACATGGCCTGAACATTTATGACTTTATTTTGGAGGATTAGAGGAATGAGAATAATTTTTGCATTTTAGAGCATGAAATCCGACTGATACTATGCAAATGTCCTTTGAATCTAGATCCTAAGATTCCCTCAGTCTCTCCAGACAGTGAAATTTTATTTGTAAAACAACCCTAATCCCTCAAGCTTCTACGAAAACCTAGGTAAAAGACAGGACAAAAATGGCTTTGCAAACAAGCACCAAGGGAATATGTGTAGCCCACATCCATCATCCGTAATGTATCTCTTATTACATATAAATTTGTCTTGGAGAAGGGGGAGCAGTTCCTATTGATTTTTTTCATCTTTGTGGGTATAGAACTTCAAAATTGGTCAATTACACTATTCCATATGTCCTTGCTACTAGTCTGGTCACACAATAGTTGTCTCAAATAGTAGGCAGAAATATATTTTATTCAGTTAATGTTTATATTCCAGGTTGTATATAAATCAGACTTGCAAGTGAGCTTTTGTTTTCAATACGGATAATATTTTAGATAGAATTTGTTTCATTGTGTTTTGCAATGATAAAACTAACATATGCATAATCTAGAAACTTTGAAAAATAGTGAAATCAAAAAAAAAAATTACATATAGTACCATGACCCAGAAATAACTATTTATTTTTAAAGTGTATTTCCTTCTAGTCTTTTTCTATGTTGTTGCATTAATTTATTCAATTAATATGTATACTGCCCAACACATACCAGGTGCCACACTCATTTGGAAATATAATGGTGAATGACATTGACACTTTTCATTCACAGAATTTACCACTTAGTTAGAGACAGACAATTCAACAAATGCAAAATAAAATGCTTTATGGTTTGACAGAATGAGTCAGAATGTAATAGCCACACATGGGAGGGGAAAAAATGCTCAGACCTGGAGGATGGCACAGAAGCCTTTATAGAAGAAATATTATTTAAGCTTAGGCCTAAGACTGAATAGCATTTAGTCAGGTGAAGAAGGAGGAAGAATATAGAAAAGCATTGACTTACAGGAAATATTCAGTTAAAACGTCTAGTGGATGTTCTAAGAAGTAAACAATAGTTTACTATAGCTTTAGAAAATACAGAGGCTATTTAAGAAAAGTTAGACTAGCTCAGTTACAGTGGCCATCCCCAGTGATCTGTGGATGTGTGTTAATTCAGCTGTAGGCCAAGATATTCTATAAAGACATCCTATATACAGTATCATAAACAAGGTGGAAGTTTAGTATTTTCCTGTGTAACCATACAGAGAAAAATAACTGGCTTCCTGTGGGTAAGGAGCTCTTGCCTACCATGTCATCTAGACACCAGGTTCCTTCTCTCTTGTGGGTCCTCCATTTCCTATGGTATTAGTCACTTGGTCACATAGTCCAGATTAGCCTGCCTGCACCAGTTCTTGTTTCTAACCTGCGGAAAAAGTAAGGAAGTGGACAACACACAGTTTTTTTTGAGGAGCTTACAAAAGAAGTTTTGTGAAAATTGAAAATTGTGAGGCTTTAATACATTCCTTTTTTTTTTTTTTTTTTTTTTTTTTGAGATGGAGTTTTACTCTTGTCACCCAGGCTGGAGTGCAATGGCACAATCTTGGCTCACTGCAATCTCCGCCTCCGGGGTTCTGGCAATTCTCCTGCCTCAGCCTCTCGAGTAGCTGGAATTACAGGAGCCCACCACTATGCCCAGATAATTTTTGTATTTTTAGTAGAGACGGGGTTTCACCATGTTGGTCAGGCTTGTCTCAAACTCCTGACTTCAGGTGATCCTCCCACCTTGGCCTCCCAAAGAGCTGGGATTACAGGCTTGAGCCACCATGCACGGCCACATTCCATTTTTTATAACTTGATCACATGACCATTTTGGGAAATATCTCTAGCCAGGTGGCCGAATGCCTCTAGCCTTAAAGAAGGAGGATATCCTGCCATGTGTAACAATAGGAAGGGACCAGAAGAACATCATGCTAAATGACATAAGCCAGACACAGAAAGAAAAACATTGCATGATCTCATTTGTATGTAGAATCTTTAAAATAATAATAATAATATATATATATGTAAAGAGAATACAGCAGTGGTTAACAGTGGTTGAGCTTGGTGAGGAAGATGTAGGTCAAAGGGAAAAAATAAAGCAAATAAGTAGGATGAACAAGTCAAAAGATCTAATGAGGACTATAGTTAATAATACTGTGTTATATTTAGGATTTTTACTAATTAAGTGGCTTATAGCTATTCTTACCTTGAGGGTGGTGTGGGAATGGGTAGCTATTTAAGATGATGGATATGTTCATTTATATCATTATAGTAACCATTTTATTATATATATATATATATATATATATATATATATATATATATAAAAAACATTATATTGTATTCCTTAAATATACATGATGACATTTGTTTTATTAAAGGCAAATGGGAGAATATTTGCCACACCACGATATGGAGTCTGAACTATATTTAAGGATAATGGGAGGCCGCTGAACATTTTTAACATGGGAATATTATCATCAGATGTAAATTATAGAACATACCCTTGTCTATGGAATGAAGGATGAATTGCATGTCAGCAGCAATGAAGACAGGCCTACCAGACAGGAGGATGTTGCAAAAAAGAAATGGGCATAAGATAATGGCATCATGGTCTAGGATACAGGCAGAGGAATCACAAGAGGAACAGTGCATTTGTGAGGTAGAATGAGTCATCCATGTGGTACAATTGCAGAAGCATAGTTTAAAATGGAGAATGAGGGTAAAGACAAGATATCTGGCTTTGCAACTGGGTGGATGGTGCCATTCACTGATTCAATGCATATATTATGCACTATTTTAGAGATCGTTACAAAATCTAGAGGCTTAAAAATAACAACCCTTTATTTAGCTCTTTATTGTGTGGGTCAATTGGACAGGGCTCAGCTGAGTTGCATCCTGCTGATCTCAGCCCCAATCATGCATCTTAGTCCATCTGTGGGTCAGCTAGCATTCTGGGAGTGACTGTCTGCAAACATGGTATGACAAGGGCACCTTGTCCAAAATTCTCCCATCAGCCAGCAGGTTAGCTTGGACTTATTAACATGAGGCCAGCAGATTCCAAGAGCAGAAATAGTAAAACTGCCATTATGAACAAACACTTTTAAAGTTTCTGCTTATGTCCTGCATACTTTGGTCACATTAAGCAAACATAAAATGAGGTGCATGGCCATGCCTAGACAGTGCAGGAGGGAGCCATGAAAACCTTTTGGGTTCTTATTGAAATAATCTATTATCTTGATGTAGAAAACTGAATACAGTGGAGTGAAAAGATTGCACTGGACTTGAATTTTGGATGGTGAAAGTGTGCCACATCTTTCTAGGAGTCAAGTCTGTTTAATTTTGAACATTATTTCACCTCCTTGGACTTCATTTTCTGCATCTGTAGAGAATGAGCCTGATCAGCTGTATGCTGTTTTTCTCTCTGAGACGTAGGATGCTAATTGATTAGTATTTTGTTTCTGTGGTATTAAAAAAAAAAAAACCTTTTGAAGCATAGGCTGTCAGATATGGTTTCCTTCAACAAGAAAGAAACAAAAATGAGGTAGCAAAAGTCTTTATTTGGTTGAGTTTTTCTGTTCTATTAATCTGTGGTTCCACAATTTGTCACTGATTGTCCAATTTTCATGGTCCATATTGTCCTTATGTTAATGTTTGTTTATAGAAATTAGTGTGTCAGCATTAATCACCACATAAGTGATCTTATTTGGTCTTGCTTTCAATTTTCAGACAAACTATATAAATGACATCTTATATAAGTTTCTCAAAAAATGTTACTTCTTTCATTTCACTCTTTAATGTACATTAGCTCTCTGACTTATTAGAATGGTTTTGAATTGATTATTGTTTTGGGGAGAATATATGGAAATAAACTATTGGTATCTATTTTGATGAAGAAAGATTTATGCTTCTAATTTGACAATTGCCCAAGTGAATCCATATAACATTTTTGAATACTATATGTATCAACTAGGGAAATGAATAGCTGGAGAATTGAACTGGGTCAGGGACGTGAAATCTCATTTCATTTTGTCATGAATAAACTCAGTAGTCATGAGTCTCAGTTTCAACTGCTAAAAAGAGAATAAAATATATCTGCCCAGCCAACTTTACAGGGATTTTATAAGGGTTGAATAAATCATTTTGAAAACAACCAATACCAAATATTCTACAAAAACACAAACTGATTAAAATATCTGGAATACATACTTTTCAAGCAACCAGGGAATTATGGATACCAACTTTTGTTTACAGTGGCAAATGGAGACATATAGTGAAAACACAAACACACAATGAAATCCCATTTGCCACTGAGGTCCTGAAAAATAAGACCACATTGTTTTAGACGTGCCTTTGAGTCCTAGTTCTTTTTTCTTTTTCTTTTTCTTTTTTTATTGTACTTTATGTTCTGGGGTACATGTGCAGAACATGAATGTTTGTTGCATAGGTGTACATGTGCCATGGTGGTTGGCTGCATCCATCACCCCATCATCTACATTAGATATTTCTCCTAATGCTATCCTTCCCCTAGTCCCCCACTTGCCAACAGTCCCCAGTGTATGATGTTCCCCTCCCTGTGTCCATATGATTGAACCCGATTTCTTTTCAGTGTTCTCTTCTCAAATGGTTATCTGAAATTTTAGAAAATGAGCGTTAAGTCCTGTAAACACTGACACTCTAGTGCCTATTGTTTAATTGACTGCATTTCCTCCTTCTCCAACCTCCCTAACATTGTTCCATATTTTTTTCAGGCTCCCTTCTTTTTGTCTGAAGGCCACAGAGGTATAGCTATTTATTTCAGAGAAATATAATATTTTACTAAACCCATGAAAAATACACACACACACATGCATACACCATAGAAAAGCAAAATGTTTTTGACTTCAGTTCCTAATGAAGTATCAGATTGTGAACTTATACACAGCATCCTCATATACTAAAGGATCTTTCACAACCTATTCACTTTATTATTTTTCCCTTTCCTGCCAGAAGATGTACACATGCACTGGGATGTAGAGGGCAAAACACACTCATTCGGAATATTCCCCTGTCAGAAGAAATGAACTGTCTGTCTTGCTTTAGATTTGATGAGCTACCAATTTGTGATAGTTTCATTTCGATTTCATTACTGGGCAACCAGAATGAATTGACAGAGAAAGCAATCCACGCATGATGGACCCACTGGAACCCGTAATTCAAAATGTTGGCTGCTTCTGTCAACATGACCAATTACCAAAGGTACTCAAAGGGTAAATGATAGCCAAAATAAGTAACGTGTTTGCATGAATGACATTCTGCATATCTATTAGTGAATTCAGAATAAACGCAGGATGACAGACTGCTTTGTCTATATTACATTTCAGGTGAACGCCCTGTCTGTACTCTGTTCTCAAAAGGCAGATGCAGATGTTTGTGGTAAGATAAGAGCTTACTATGTGTGTGTGTGGGGGGGAGAGAGAAAGAGAGAGAGAGAGATTGTGTACTGATGCCAGGCCATAAAAAGACAATACAGACTCAGACTTCTAGGAGCTTATTGATTCATACCTTGCAAACAGCAATCAGCCGTTCTTTTAATAAATATTTATTGAGCACTTGCTCCGTGCAGACCTTCTATGCTAAGGTATGGTGATATAAAGTTAAACATGATAGTCATTACACTTATCCTCATGGAATTTATAGATCGGTAGGGGAGAAATAAAACTAAGAAAACTGGGCCAAAATAGTGTGGAATAGAGAAAGTATAAGATGCTAGTGGTCCTCCTAATCCAGATTTTGAAATCACCGTAGATTTGAGGATCCCAACCAAGACTCGAACTATAAGTAGGAGTTAGAGAAACTGAAAAAGCAATTTTTATTCCATATAGTTTAAGCAACAGGAGTAAAAGCATGATGACAAGAAAACATGGAGTGGTTTAACAAGATACAGACATTCAGAAAGTCTGGAGGTTCATCTGTGCTGGGAAGGGGAAATAATGCCAAGAAATGGAGGTGGAGAGCTACATAGAGGATACTTCCCAAATGTGAAATTAACTTTTTTTTCCAGATAGTACTGAGGAGCTTTTACAGGATTTTGACCTGTGATGTGGCATGGTCAGATAAGCCATATTAAAATCTTGAACTCCTGATCTCAGGTGATCTGCCCGCCTTGGCCTCCAAAGTGCTTGGATTACAGGTGTGAGCCACTATGCTCAGCCTGCCATATTAAAATCTAATGAGCATGGAACCAGGATGGCGAAAAGCATAGCAGCCTGTAGCATTAGACAAGTCAGAGAGAAATTTTCAGAATTAAAATTAAAAATAAAATTTAAGTACCAGTGTGGGCAAGTTTACAGAGAAGTAAGTAGAGTAATCTAAGGATTATTATAAATAGAGATAGCTATAGCTACAGACACACATGCACATGTACACATACACGCACATATACACACAGGCACATGTACACACACGCACATGTACACACACACATGCACATGTACACACACATGCACACACACTTTAAATATATTATAATTTTAAAATAAAGAGAACGCAAAGGTGGAAGCAAACAATTATTCAGAGATCTTCATGAAATAAGTTTTAGGAAATAGAAGTTTAACTTTTAATTTGGATCTTGAAGGGAGAGCCCTCTCTCCAGTTTGCACACTGAGTCATTTTGCAGCCTATGCTGCAACCGCATCCGAGTGAGAGAGTAACTTCTGTGTGTGCCGTGGATAGTAAGTCTGGGTAAAAGGTGCTGAGTATTCTACTATGTCTGAGGGAATCCCAAGGAAAATAAGTACATTTTCCTCTCAACCTAGTGAAGAAGTCATAGTATTGTTCTATTCTCTGTGAAGGTGGAAATAAGCACCTGTGGACAACTCTCACTCTTAAAAATGATTCCTTGAAAATAAATTTGAAGCAGTTTTCTTGGGCTTCACACTACCAGTCTTTATCCTGTCCTTTGCAGTTATTTTTAAGCATAAAATGTCTTTGCTATGTCAGCTGTGTATTTGAAGTGATTAAATATATCTTCTGAGTATCGTCTTTATAGACTAAACTGCCGTTTCTCCAGGTATTTTTCACATGACATGAAAGTTTGCAGTGGTTTCATTTCACTTTCATTACTTTTGAAAAACTGGCAGAGAAGCTATTAGGACATGATGTTACCGTTGTAACTTTTAACGGACGCTGTTCGTTCTTTCTCACTCTTCTACCATCCTTGCTATTGTTCTCTGAACACACTGTAATCAGTGTAAGTGTATGATTCTAATTCAGAAATTTCAATCCTTATGATCTGTTTAGGATATAATTTTTAAAAGGACAAAACCTTTATTCACCAATATGTTAATTAGAGGGTTATCTAAAAGAGTAAAACTTCAGAAGCAGCTTTAATGCACCAAGGGAAGTGGTATTACGAACTGAAATTTTCTATGTCAAAGAAATATTCACAACCATTGATAATAATGATGACAATGTTGTTGCTTATTCCTTAAGATGGCTTATTATTAGGCTATTCAAAAAATTCTTTCTTTTTGTGCTGCTGTGTGTGCATTCATTAAATTTGATTTGAATAGTGTGATGTCTAGAACCCAGTACCCAGATGCTTCTCAACTCTTCATCTGAGTCCTAACTTGCGATTTTAAGCTTGATTTAAGCATCGGTAGCTGTTTTTTGGTGTGACCCTGTTGCATTTTCTTTCTCCACAGCATGGGAATGGGAAACAAAACAATCAGAACTAAGAAAATAGAAAATACCAGAGTTCCATCCATATGTTCCTATTTTTAGAGACAGCGTCACAGGTTTACTAATTTGTTCAATAAAAGTCCGTTGAACATTTACATTAAAACAACAAATGCTTACTGATCTTTTAGTATGTAACCGTAGCGAGCACTTGGATTACAGTGGAAACGCAGGCAGGTATAGCCTCTCAACTCATGAAGCTTATATTCTAATGAGATAGATGGACTTATTAATAAATAAGTAAATTTTTTCAGTTTATGATATGTATTATAAATATAATGAAATAGTGACTTACAGGTTGGCTTATGCTCCTCTGAATATTTCCTATGATTAGTATTTATATTTTTTCATTTATCCAAAAATTCTACCATACTCTTCATATGAGTAAGCCCTATTTTCACCTTAGCTTAACAAGCTATCATAGTCATCTTTTCAAATAAGAAATAAGCTTCTCTAACAATATTAAAATCATTTCATGATCCATAATTTCATAAAACAACCACTCAAAAATTGCCACCTTTTTGTAAATTCAGATTATTTCTATTTTTTCCTATTATAAGCTACTTTTTTATAAGCATCCTTACAATTAAACATATAAACATATGATAATTATTTCATCATTATAGTATCCAGTGGAAAAATTAGGGTGACCAGTTATCTCTTTATACAAATTACACATTGACTTCTAGAAAAATAAAACTGTTTTTCCAATAAAACTATATAAAGTGTTTATTTTTCTACAACCTTGCCCACACTGGTATTTAAATTTTATTTTTATTTTTAATTCTGAAAAGTTCTCTCTGACTTGTCTGACATTGCAGGCTGCCCTGCCTTTCGTCATTCTGATTCCATGCTCATTTTCAGCCTACTGCTATCAAGGTGTCATTTGAACGTTCATCCAGGTAAACACAATTGTACTTCATCTCCTATGTAGAAACAAGAGCTTCTCCCAACTCTCTGGCCTTATGAATTTTTGTATAAAACATGCTTTTTACCCCCCAACTACTTCCTGACCTTCCAACTCGTCAACAGTCACCCTTGGACACAAAAGGGCAAATAATATTTTATTTAAATTTTTGTTTAGGAACAATGGAGAGATGATGTTGGTACAGAGAGTTCCATTACTCCACGCTGTAAATTTCAGTCTCTAAGTTTTTTGAAACTTTTTCTTTTCACAGCAGAGCTCTTTCACTTTCTTTGCTTTTACTTAACTTCAAAATTGATGTCTAGGATGACTGCCAGTAATATTATATCATGCCATATGTTTTGCTTAATTACACTGTTTCCTGAATTCGTTTTTGAAGTTAAATTTTTTCTCTACTACGTCATCAAAACATTATGAGCATCATTTGTCACACAGATTAGAAGATAAAATACTTTTAAATTATATCTACTTGAAATGTTTTCAGAGATTAGGTAGGGGATGATTTAACACCTGATCAATTTAAATATATGTTACAAATCGCAGGTTATCAGAATCTTATGGTACACGGGGTTAAGTTAATCTAAAATAAAAGCAAGTTTTAGATGTATTTTGGGTTTGAAGTGTATTTTCAATTTACAGTATGTTAAAGCTCAAGTCATTTTTTTCTAATATATTGGTTGGTTCTGTGCATGGTGAATGTATCAGTATAAGAAAAACATCTGCATCTTATTAATACTTGTATTATACAGAACATTACGATGCATTATAACTCAAATAGAATGCCCTCTAGCAAATCATATATTTCTTTTTTTATTTTTGCATCTTTAACAAATCATAAATGGTCTTCAGGTCACTGGAACATGTTTACATACAGATTCTCAAAATTATGTTTCAAAAGGCAGGTGAACAACTTGCAAACAAAATTATGTTGGATCTTCTTTTAAATTTATTTTATTTTCTTTGTCATTAAAAAGAAAAGGATATGTACCTAGTAAATATCGCCATGCTGTGATATGCAAAATAGATGTCCAATTTTACTAATATATTTTTCTATTAAATATTCTACATGTTCTCTAAGATATTGGCATCAATTTTACTTTTATCTTTGCAGTATTCTTCTAATTCCTCTCCCTCACTCTCTCTTATCTACTCCAACCATTTTCAGTTTGAGTAACTACCTGGATTCCTCTGAAGGTAGAATAAGGGTAGTTTGCAGAACTATAAACAAATCTTTAACTTGTACGTACAATTAAAAGGGACATCATGCACCAGAGGAGTGGTGGTATTACAGTTTCTTAGCAGCAAAATAAATGATCAAAAGAATGGAGATGGAAATTTTAAAATTGTGCACAATTGAATCAGTCAGGTATTTCAAAACCAAGGCTTCTAGAGACAGGTGGAGTAATCAATAAGAAAAAAAAAATAATAAAACCAGAAACAATTCTTATGCCGTAAGATGAACAACTCCTGCATAAATCTTAATGTGATTCAGGACAACCCCGTAGACAATGAGTGAACAAGAGCTGCTTCCATAAAAACATGGCATTGGAACCATGTCCCTGGACCTGATATAAGAACAAGTGGATAATATATCTGAGTATAGGTCTCAGAAATATGTATTTTTTTAAATTAAATTTTTTGTGACAGAGTCTCACTCTGTTGCCAGGCTAAAGTGCAGTGGCACAATCTCAGCTCACTGCAACCTCTGCCTCCCAGGTTCAAGTGATTCTCATGGCTCAGCCTCCTAAGTAGCTGAGATTACAGGTGTATGCCACCATACCCGACTAATTTTTGTACTTTTAGTAGAGATAAGGTTTCAACATGTTGGCCAGGCTGGTCTCGAACCTGTGGCTTCAAGTGATCTGCCCGCCTCACTCTCCCAAAGTGTTGGAATTACAGGCATAAGCCCCTGCACCCAGCCAGGAATCTATATTTTAATAAGCAGTTTGGAGAATTTTTAAGCAATTAAAAAGCACACAAAAATGTGTTGGACTCCCATTTTTAGTAAATATAGACTCAAAAAAGTTAAGTGACATCTTCAAGTTTATATACCTATGTAACTTGTTAAAACCCAAACACAGTTCTTTAATATCAAATCTATTGTTCTTTCTACAATGCTGCACTGAAAACATTATTTAAGTGTTCCTGGCTTTGATATTGCACTCCAGTTCTTCTAATTTTCTGCCCTTTTGTTAGAAAGGTGATGAGTATTAAAGAAAGTACCTAGTCAGGACATGGCACCCAGAAGGCACCGTGAAGACACCAGAAAAATAAATGAGTGGCTGAGCAGATTTCTGGTTCACAGCATGTCTCAAAATAGGAGCCCCAGGATTACCGTGAATTTCATAATTTCAAACAGGTAATGCCAAAGTTTATCACCAAATACCTATGCACAGGAAGTCAGTCTTGGAGTACAAGGTAGTATTTGAAAGAATTCCCTGACTATACCTATTTTGTACCTTAGAATATGTCACTAATAAAGAGCATGCATGAGGTTTCATTCTTTAGAGATATGTGTGAATTGAATCCATCTACATTATTGACCATATCATATTCTATATCAAAGTCTATAAAAGTATAGACTTGATCGCAGTCTCTATCATTAGACTTTAAATAAATGTATAAGAAAAAATAATTCAGTTTCTATAGGCCAATAGTTGGATAACTGGTAAAGGCTCAATATTACCATTGAGGCCATCAAAGTTGATAGGAAATATATTAAAAAGAGAAATAGATACAGTAAGAAATTATATTTCATGTGATGTGCCTACTCCTCTGATTTGGGTTAATAATAAAACTCGTTTGAAAAGATGAAACATTGCCAGAATGTAATAAATCATTGCTTCTCTCTATCACTTCTACTGTCTCCTCCTCTGTCCCTTTCTTTTGCTGCTTCTGTTCTTTACCTGTTTTGCATTGCCTGGTCACAAGTCAAGAGGGTGGACCATGAACCACAGAGCTTCTTTTGGGTTGTTAGAGGTGGCATGTGGAACTAGATTTAGGATGGATCAAGAGGGTCACCTGTGGGTTGGTCCTGTTGGATTTTTATCTGAATATATCAATGAATGAGCAGGAATCTGAGATCAGCTTTTGACAGACTGTTCAGGAAAGCATCAATGATGGAGAAAAGCAAACAAGTCACTCTCAAAAGGATGATGTATCTCTTAATTCACCAGCTCTTCAGTGCCTATCTCCTAGGTAACTCATTTGTCCTAGCCCCTTGAAGATAGTTCTTAACTGAAGGTCACTGACCGGCCCTGTACTTTTAGAAGAAAAAGGTTATTCTTCCAGGAAGATTCACTGTGTGTATACAAACAAGAGCTGTGTTTTTTCTCTAGCAGACTGAGCATGGAGTAACTGAGTTTTTAAACATTTTTATATTCCATGGCCTTTATGTCCTCAAAACCTTCAAAACTAGAGCAATGGGGTCCTGAACCACCTTGTTGATGTCACTCTATTTTCTTCCATACATTCCCCCAACATTATCCAAACAAGACTATGTACCCATTATTTCTTAGTTTCATTTTCGTACCTTATAGCTCTTCATTTTGCCCTACTTTTATCCCCTTCTTACTCTTCACGGTCTTGCCTACTGCCGGACAATTTAATATGCAAATCTAAATTACGCTAAAACAAACTAATCCATGTTTTCCTCTTTTCTCCAGCCAGTTCTTTCTGATATGTGTCTGTTTAGAAATAACAATTTATTTTAGTTTCCCATGACGTTTCTGGATAATCCCTAATCAAATCTCATAATGTCGCTTATGGAAACTTGGTTTGGGGGAACAAATGACATAGCCCTGAAGTCATGTAATTCCAATTGCTCGTGATAGAATGTAGAAATCATTAAAGGACCATTGCAACTTGCTGTGATATTAATCAACAGTGCAGTTGTTTTCTCACTTGGGTTATGATGTGATTCTTTGGGACTTGTTTTTGTTGCTGGAGATTTTGAGTCAATGCTCACGTATTCCGAAATTAAATACCCAGTTATCTTGTACTATTGCTGTCTTTTTTTCCGCCAAATAATTGTTCCATAGGCTTTTCTTTTTCTTCCTGGGTTAAACCCTGTCTATTAAATTGTTTATTCAAAAGAGAACTAGACCTGAAAATTTTGTAGTGGAATCAAAGTAAAGTGCATTCTTAATGTGTCAATATTCATTTCAGTTTCCTTATAAATCTTCAGGGTCTGTTAAGAGAGTCTATTTTTCTTACCTGGATATTTTAAAGCCAAATGTTGTGGAATTAACTACCTAAATCTTATCTAAAATGATTTGTAATGGAAGTATTAGTTCAAGACAAGCATATACATAGGATATTATACAGAAGGTGTGAACATGTCATATTATTTATAAAGGTTAAGGTTTCATTTATCCCTGAAATATTCCAGTCCCTATTGAACTGATTATGCACAGCAACTCTGAGGACTGCACAGTCTTTGCAGTGGATTACCCCTGGTCTTTGCAATTTTTTTCTCTTCTGAATTGTCTTAGCTCCCTCGTAGGATTGCATTCTCTCTGAGGGCTTTTTGCTCTGCTGTTACAGCCCTTAATACATGCCTTTATTTTAAGCGAATGCTTAATGGGCTACCATGAGTTGCTTATCGATGGCTCCTTTCTATGACTGATGGCTGGATCCCCCAAGACAAGCACTGAGCCTTGGTCCTTTATCACACTAAGAAATATTCATCCTGGCATTTCGTGAGCAGCAAAAACACGTCCCAAAGAGTAACATCATAACCCGAGTAAAAAACCAGCTGCACTGTTGATTAATATGACAGCAGGATGCAATGGTCCTTTAAGAAATTCTATATTGTGTTTATTGTCCTGGGGTTGTATTGAAGGCAAATAATCATTTATTTATTTTTTGTCTCACATTAGAACAGGATACATAGTAGGTATTAAACAAATCATTGTTTTCATCACTTTGGTTTTCTTCTTCTGGGTATATTTCTTTAGGGCAGTAAATTTAGATGCTAGATTTTTTTTTCTAGTTGTTAAAGCTAAAAATTTAAATGAAATATTGATATTATAACCAGTGTTTGTGATGACAGCTATCAGATAGAAATCACTTTCTATAATATTAAAAAAATGAAAAGTTCCATGTTTTCCAAAATACCAGAATGGTTGGTATCGTTAATATTTTAATTAAATAATGTATATATTTATTTAAAAAATTAGTAGATATTATTTTTAGAGAAATTTTAAGTTTACAGAAAAACTGTACAGAACATACAAAGAGTTCCCATATGGTCCCTTCCACACCATATACACAGTGTCCTCTATTATAAGCAACTTGCATTCATGTGATACACATTTTATATGACAATAATTGATGAACAAATATTGATACGTTAATATTAACTTATGTTTATAGTACACACTAGGGCTGACTCTTTGTGTTGTATATTACATAAGTTTTGCCAAATGCATAATGTTATGTATCCATCATTAGAGTGTCATGCAGAATAGTTTCACTGCCCTAAATTCCCGTGTTCCCCTTTGTTCCAACTATTCATTGCTCCTCCTTACCTTTCCCCTCATCCCACAAACCCCTAGCAACCACTGATCTTACGACTGTGTCTGTCTTTCCCAGATGTCATATATTTGGGAATCATAAAATATGTAGCCTTTTTATACTGGCTTCCTCTACTTGGCAATATGCATTTAAGATTTATTCATGTATTTTCTTGGATTGATAGCTTATTTCTTTGTATTGATGAATAATATTTCATTGTATGAATATATCACAATTTGCTTATCCACCCTCCTAGTGAAGGACAGCTTGATTGTTTCCAATTTGGGGCAATTATGTATAAAGCTGCTAGGAACATTCGCAGACAGGTTTTTGTGTAGACGTAAAATTTCAGCTTATTTGGGTAAATATATTTTTTTCATTTATTTACCATTCAAGTCCTGCTACTGCTAATATGCAGTGTGTGGTTTTGTCATTTTGAATACAATACTTATCAACATTTGACCAGTGAAAGCAGGGAAATTGCGATGCTGTAAAGATTTATCAAGTGCAGATTTTGCTTGCGGGGGAAATATTGTGCAGTGGCTGAATATGCAGACTCAAACAATAGATGGACTGAGTTCAAATACTTGTTCTTTTGCTCTTCACCCCATGGTCCTGGAGAAGTGGCTTAACTTTGGCTCGATCCGTTCATCTCATCTCAGAAAGGAGATGATAGTGGTATATCATAGGGTTGTTATGAGGCTTAAATGAGATCACATGTCCTTAATTTAAAAATGAGCTGTTATTACAGAGATTATTATGTTGGTGTAGCTCTTCCTACATGCATCAGATTTGTGAATGGAAGAAAAGCTGAAAATTGTCAATCTGGTGAGCTTTAAAAACAAAGCTTGTTGTTTGTTCATACATTCTCAACAACTACATACTGAGTATAAATATGAACCAGAAATGTTGCTGATATTTGAGATATTAAAAGTAAAGATTGAATCCTTGTCATTAAGGAATAAATGTCTCCAGAAAAAAAAAAAAAGATGACCTGTAATCCTAGCACTTTGGGAGGCTGAGGTGGGCAGATCAAGGTCAGGAGTTCAAGACCAGCCTGGCCAATATGGTGAAACCCCATCTGTACTAAAAATACAAAAATAAGCCAGGTGTGGTGGCACACACCTGTAATCCCAGCTACTCTGGAGGCTGAGGCACTACAATAGCTTGAACCTGGGAGGTGGAAGTTGTAGTGAGCCTAGAGGGCACCATTGCAACAAAGCTCAACGCAGAGCACACAATGATGCTGGGCAACAGAGCAACACTCTGTCTCAAAAACAAAACAAAACAAAAGAGGTTATTTTGATACAATATGAAGGAGGTCTGGGTTTTGACAAATGGGCAATAACAGTCTCCTGACACTTGGCAGGAAGGAATCTGTTTTACAGAACTACCCTTAGGAACTCAGAGTCGAATGAGTCAGGTCCCTGGCCCTTCCCTAGAACCACCTCTCTATGGAAACTTTGGTAGTTTCCTTATCCATTCCAAGCCTCAATTCCATTGTTAAACTTATATGTTAGATGTTTATTTTATCTCCTAAGAAAAATGTGAGGATTAGGTGACCTAATTAATAGAAAAGGCTTAATACATCAACTCGCACACAGTAAATGCTTAATAAAAGTTAGCAATTATTACCAATCCAAAAATTTTCATCAGGTAGCTTAGATAGATTTTAGGTTGTAAGAAGCAACTGATTTTTCAGATTTCCTGTTCACAGGCATCCTAGCCTTGGAGAGATAATTAGTTAAGTTTAGGATATTCTGAATAATTTGTGAGCTGGAATTAACAGATAAGAAGTCTATTTTGGATTCAGTTAATTCGGTTTAATACTCAAGATTAGGCTGAATTCCTTGTTTTCTTTAATGAGATGTTTGATGCTTCTGTAACTGTCTTGTACAGCTAAACACCGACAGAAGTGTGATGTCTAAATTAATGCCAGCCATACTAATCAAAGGTTATTTGCTTTACTGTTTAAACAGATTATTCATGGCAAGAGCTGATGTGTTTTGATTTTTCAACATGTCAACTATAAGATCAGAGTGGATATTTTAGCCTTGTGATAACTCCCTATAAATAGAGGCATAAATTATAAATGCTCATTGATGTAATTATAAATTGTCATTTGGCATCCTTTTAACCTAGCAAAATATAGTGGCCCTGAGTTGGAATATTGCACTGGGGTGACTTCTATCTGTAACACTCTATAAGCCTGGATTTTCAATACTAAGAAGATCCTACTTCTTTCCTCTTCTCCTATTGTAAAAAATCCTTTCTGATCATTTACATGCTTAGTGACTCATCTTCCTCTTAATTGTATGCCTCGTCCAGCTACTTATAATGACTTCATGCTTACATACCAAGAGGTAGGTATTGGTAAAACAGTAGTAAGAATACAGCAGTGTGTCTCATTTTTATAGCTTTTATCAGATAATCCTTCACTCTAGTCCTTGGAAGTCAATATTTGGTGGGGGAATTATCAGGGAAGGTATAGTAATAATTATTAACAACTCCTTTACCCTAAAGTAAGATGTTACTTCACTTGGATGAAAATCCATCTCTCTAGTTTACAAGGTGAAAGTTTGGGCAAGTAAATTAGTCTCCTATTTTCTAGATATTTAAAATGAGAACAACCGTAGTGAAAAATAATGATTTTGTGATTGTTTTCTTGGTTTTGGGGTTTTGTTTTTTGAGACATACATGAGATTATTTAGAAGCATTCAATACATAACAAAAGAAACTTTGTTTGTCCCGTGCTAATATCTTTATGGGTTCTTGACAACTAACCCACCCCCTGTACCTGAAGTAGGTTAGAGTGATGTGGGAATGAGGTTGGATAAGAAATTAACAATGCCCTGCTCTTCCTTAGTGGCACAGAATGCTTTTCCATTGTGGCCTAAGATATCTCTATCACTTTGTTTCTTAGTGGCTTCAGTAACTTCTCCCAAGTTTAATGTGCCTGCTGGGACCTCTGATTTATATCCCCTATCAAAACTCCTCTTGCAGCTTCAAATCCTCCCCTATATACCTTTGGTTTACTAAATAATAAATGGCCCATTTTTCCTTTCTCCTTTCATATGCATCCAGTAGTCAGTACTCAAAGTATATTTCAAGGAAAAAAAGGACAACAATCTTCAGCTCTCCTCCTTTGTCATACCCAAAGAAATTTGTAAGGACATCACTAGAATGGGTGCAAAACAACTGAACATAGGAATATTATTATGAAATAAATATATTGAATTCTTGGTTTCCTAAAAATCGGGAGAAAGCTGATGTCTCCATTTTGCAGTACCTCATCCTCTGAACTTCAGGAAATATCTGAATACAGACAGAGCTGACCCAATGACAAAAACATACAGATGGGACGTGGTGGCATAAGTAACAGTCTCATGTTGATTCAGTGTGCACACTAAACTTATTTGGCCAATTTGTACAGCTTTCTAGGATCAATTCAGGTTGTTTCCCTTCTGATTCAGTTGGCAGATTACTGTGAGTGTGTTAATAAAATGCAGGCTTTGGAATCTGTATCTGGACATTCCTTGACTCATTCGTTACTCACACAATGATGCTGTTTCACTCAACCATAAAATTGCCAGCAATGGCATCAGGATCCTGGTAAATTATTTTTTTCCACATTATGTTTAGCCTCCCCTGTGATTCCAAATGAGAGTTTGTAAGGTTTGGGAAGAGCTATCAGGAAGAATGTCTTCAAACTTTTCATCCCTCTAAGCACAACCTGAATGTCTAGCTTCCTGGCCCAGGTAATAGTTTTTGTAGCTGGCCCCATCACCAGATGACACTTTTATAGTGTACTTATGGGTGTCCTGAGCTCAATAAAACCAGGGCAATTGATATTGACATAATCTCTTCTTTAAAAGAGGTGTCACGTTTTGAAAGGTCTCAAGGAATTACCATTGAATCAAGAGACAAGTAACCTGATAATTAATCTTATCTAGGCCTCATCTTTTGCCCTCTTTTATAAAGGGAAATTGTCTAATTGGGAAAAAGATCCTCTCTTTCCAAATGAAGGTTAAACAAGTCAGTAATACTCGGGTGGAAGCAGATAGTTTGTAGTCTGCTTTTCTCAATACGTATTTCACTACATATAAAAAATCAGATCAAGGATTGAGAAGGCTTATTAGGGGATAAAAAAATACCTTTACGAGCGTCTATATTTCATCCTTGAGTCAATCATGCTGTAATGAGCACCAAGCACAGAAGGTAAAATGAGATAGAATGTTTGAGGCAAAAGAAAATCTCTGTGGAAATTAACCTGGCCTCAAAAGAGCCTTTAAAAAACAAAATGCTGCCAACAGCAAGTCAGTCCAACTGCAGATGTGAAGGTCAGCATTCAAAGAGGACAGCAAATGCAAATATTACCTTAACCATTTACAAAATTACTGAGGTAAAAAGAGAGTTTATTCATTCTACTTGGACTACGACTGTTGCTACTGTAAAAATTACTATCCTTTTCTGACACGTGCACTATCCCTTTTTTTTTGTATTTTTTTTCCCATTTATTTTATTGCATTTTAGGTTTTGGGGTACATGTGAAGAACATGCAAAATTGTTGCGTAGGAACACACGTGGCAGTGTGATTTGCTGCCTTCCTCCCCATCACCTACATCTGGCATTTCTCCCCCTGCTATCCCTCCCCAGCTCCCCACCCCCCACCGTCCCTCCCCTATTTCCCCCCAACTGACCCCAGTGTGTAGTGCTCCCCTCCCTGTGTCCATGTGTTCTCATCGTTCAACACCCGCCTATGAGTGAGAACATGCGGTGTTTGATCTTCTGGTCCTCTGTCAGTTTGCTGAGAATGATGGTTTCCAGGTTCATCCATGTCCCCACAAAGGACCCAAACTATCCCTTTTAATCCAAAATATGATCAGATCCCTCAGGAAAGTGCCACCTTCATGTCAATAAATGACCCTAGCTTTGCAGCTGTGTCTGCAGCAATTATCAGACTTGACTCCCTATTAAAGGGTAAATAAGGAGTTAGAAATTGAAACAACATAAGGAAAAAAACACAGGAACCCATTACAAAAAATTATTTTTTCCCTTGAAGAGTTAGTCATGAGTATTGTGGATAGAGTGAAGGAAATGCTTGGCCGCATTTATCCCCAGGATACTGCTTATAATTCCTGCTACAAAAGTGTCAGAAGAAAGGGACAAATGTCCCCAAAAATCTGTGGGTATCTGAATCAAATTTTTATTTCTTTTAATGAGTAACCTATCAAGAAATAAGGATAATTTTATTGGGAATTGTAATCCATTCAAACCCAGACCAGAAATCTTTGTCTTTTTAAGTAATATTAATGGTCGGATTGTATATGCATTACATACAAGTATATATAAACTGATATAAAAATAAATATTAGGAAAGCTAGAAAAGAAAGAATAAAAAAGGAAGAACTTTGTATACTTTCTCCAACTCTCAATTTCATCCTACGTTCGAATGCAGAATTATATTTTGAAACAAAAACACATCCAAATTACAATATCCAAGATATCTCAAATACCATCAGATAATAAATTGCATCATTAATTGCACATTGAATTATATCAGTCAGTAAACAGACACTGATATATATGATTTAATAATGTAGACAAGTTTAATTAATTATAATGGAACTTAGAGGTTTTCTAGAATGATGAACTCAAGGAAGCAGCCCACATTAGAGTTATGTATGTGGGCTTTCCAATTTAAAGAAGAGCTGGTAAACTGCACCTGGTAAGAGACATTTTGCTGTTATTACTAAGCATTTGTTTATTACATTTACACAGTGTTTATACTCCAAGGAGCCTAACATGTTATATTGAGATGTTAGCACATCTGACATAATGAAAGCTGGAAGACAGAATAAGAATGAAAAAAGAAACAAAAAGGGAGGGAGGAAAGAATGGTAAGGAAGAACAATAGCAAACAATTTCTAATTTAAATATCCTTTCCAATGCCTATAGTACTTTGCAGCCTACCAGAAGTCCTAGATGGAAGAAAGACCTAATGTAATTGAACAAACCTACTAAATTATTATATAGCTATCTCATTTAATCTTTACAATACTCATATAAGGTGGACATTCTCACCTCCTCATTACAGGCAAAGAGCAGACTCAGGGAAGATTAATAAAGTCAGACAAGCTAAATGGGATTTGACTCCAGGTTGGTCTGACTCTTAAGCTCAAGAAGTTCTATCATATTCTCCTGATCCTCAATACAGCTAGATTTTTCAAGATTTTGTCGCATATGAGATCTAAATGCTAAGAATGTTTTAGGCACTATTTGGACATAATTATTAAGGGCTTTGCTACATAATTTACTCCTAGAGTTTTAAATTCTTTATATATTTTTCAATTATTTTGTGGTATGTGAGGCTTATTTTTGACACTTTTACATTTTATGAAGTTTTTAATGTTTTTTATTTAATATTTTATTTTCAACTTTTAGTTTCACGGGTGCATGTGCAGATTTGTTACTGAGTTAAATTGTGTGTTGCTGAGATTTGGTGTACCAATGATCACATCACCCAAGTAGTGAGCATAGTACTCCATAAGTAACTTTTCAGCTCTTACATCCATCCCACCATCCCCAACTCTGGTGGTATCCAAAGTCTATTGTTCTCATCTTTATTTCCATGTGTATTCAATGTTTAGTTCCCACTTATAAGTAAGAACATGCAATATTTGTAATTTTAAAAAATGTTCCTGAGTCCTAATCCTTTGACATATGTTTAGGATCACATAGTTAGATAGATAGAACTCAAAAACTTGAATGAGAGTTCTCTACTAAGCAGATGAGAAAAGTTTTCTCCATTTAAATCAGTATTTGATTATTAATGCTGTTCCCCTTGAAATAACTTAACATTTCCTCCCAGTAAAAAGGTTGAATCATTCTCTTAGATTTTCTTCTCAGAGTTAGAAGGAAAACTTCAGACATCACCACAAAACAGCAAGAATACACATCTGTTGCCCATGTGAACATGTATTAGAAACCTGTCTCTGTGGATGCCCACTTCTGCCTCTGAAGATAACTTTGAGTGTGATTGAAAAGTGTTTATACTGAAGTATTATTGAACAGAGGTTATAATTCAATATATTTACGTGTATTATGATGCCTATTTTTGGAAATATACTTTATACAAAACAATACACAAATATGCAAAATAATATAAAAATAGTTTTAGAAAAGATTCTTACTAACTTTGGGAGATTTCCCACTAGTGCTTTATGTTTGCATGAGAATTTCCAGAGTTTGTTAAAAGGTCCCCAGTAGAAATCTAGAAGGTAATGAATTATCCAAAGAATTATACTGTTTATAGAAAAACATAACCAATCTGCCAGGTGTCAATTTCTAATTTGATGAAAATAATATATTCTGTTAAAAAAAGAAAAGGTGGAGAATACCAGTTGAGATGGTCTAGTTCTAGAGAGATCAAAATGTAGGAGCTAAAAGAAAATCAGGCATTAGGAAGTCAATTTCTTCAATAGATCAGATGTATCTAATTTTAAGAGACTCCTAGTATTCTTGCCCGATGGTTCTCTGATAGCATGATATAGTGCTATTTGAATGTTGGACCCACCAACTAGAAGTTCGAATCCTGGTTCTGCTATACGTTAAGTACATGACTTGCAAAAACTATATAATATGTCTAAACTCATTTATTCACCTATATATTAGAGTTATTAGTGCCTACCTCATACTGTATGATCAAATGAGATCAAATAGAAATCGATACAATTTCTAGTGTTTACCAATGAATGCTAGTTATTATTACTTGTATTATGGTTACAAGGAAGAAGATTTCAATATTTTTTGACTCTCACTCTAATTTTAACCCTAAGGTTTCATGTTTCCTTAACCATCATCCTTATAGCCCTATCACCACTATAAAGCAAAGTTACTCTTAGGAGATGTCCCTGTGTTGATTCTAAAATCATACAATATAATGATTTCTTGAATATGGCACCAAAAAAAAAAACACAAAAGAAAAGCAAAAATAGACAAGGGGGATTACATGTAACTAAAAAACTTCTCCACAGTAAAGAAAATAACCAACAAAATTAAAAGACCACTTAGAGAATGGGAGAAAATGTTTGGAAGCCATATATCTGATAAAGAATTAATAGCCAAAATGAAGAAATGCCTACAACTCAATAGCAAAAATAATAACAATAATAATTTGAATTAAAAATGGACAAAGGAGTCTGGGCAACATGGAGAGCCCCCCCCCCCATCTCTACAAAAAATTAAAAAATTAGCTGGGCATAGTGGTACATGCCTGTGTTTCCAGCTACTCGAGAAGCTGAGGCTGGAAGATCATTTCAGCCCGGGAAGCTAAGGCTGCAGTAAGCCATAATAGCATCACTGCACTCCAGCCTGCATGACAGAGTGAAATCTTATATCAAAAAAATATTTTTTTAAAATTTAAAAAATTAAAATAAAATGGGCTCAGGATCTGAAAAACACTTCTAAAAAGAAGGCATAGAAATGGCCAACACATTTTAGAGGAGATCAACATCACTAATCACCAGAGAAATGCAAATCAAAACCAAAATGAGCTATCACCTCACATCTATTAGAGTGGCTATTAAAAAAACAAGATATCGAGTTTTGATAAGAATGTAAAGAAAAGGAAACCCTTATACACTGTTGATAGGAATGTAAATTAGTGCAGCCACTATGGAAAACAGTATAGAGGTTCCACAAAAAATTAAAAATAGAATTGCCATAAGATCCAGCAATCCTATTTCTGGGTACATACCCCAAGGAATTCAAATCGCGATATCAAAGAGATATCTGAACTTCCATGTTAATTGCAGCATCGTCACATTAGTCAAGATATGGAAACAACCTAAGTGTCCATTCATGAATGAAGAAAATATGATCTATAAATATAAAACTAAATATTCAGCCTTTAAAAAGGAATTCCTGCCATTTGCAACAACACGGATGAACCCAAAGAACATTATGCTAGGTGAAATAAGTCAGACACAGGACAAACACTGCAAAATACCACCTATATTTAAAAAAATTGAAAATAGTTAAACCCATCGAAGCAGAGAAAAGGCTGTTAGTTTCTTGGGTCTGTGGGGAGAGAGAAATGGGGAGGTGTTAGTCAAAGAGTACAGTGTTTTAGTTGTGCAAGATGAAGTCCCAGGGAGCTACTCCACAGTAGTACCGACAGCAAACAATGCTATACTTAATACTTGCATACTTTAAAATTTTGCTTAGGGAGTAGTTCTTAGGTTAAGTGTTCTTATCATAAAATAATAACAGAGGGCTGGAGGAAACTTTTGGAGGTGATGATGAGTAAGTTTATGATGTAGATCATATTGATGTTTTCAAGAGTAGTATATACTTTTCTCCAAACTTAGTTGTATATTTTAAATATGCACAGCTTTTTGTATGTCAGTTATACCTCAAAGTGACTTTTTTAAAAAAGGAAAAGCCCATCAATAATTATAATTTTGAATAAAATATAAAAATTTAATTAGAAAAAAACACACAGTGGCTGATAACCATTTTGTCCACATGATTGTTTATTGGGGGATCTCTTTTATTACTCCCTAAAATCATAGTATGAGAGTCAGGAATTATTATTTGCACAATGATTAATTCATAATAATGTATATTTGTAAGTCAGTGGTACCTTCAGCCACCAGCCCAATGACCAAAAGCTGAATTTCTGAAGAGCAGCTAGATTCAATATAATGCCCTGCCAATGATATAGTAGTAGCACCAAGAGGGAGCCATTAATGGCAGAGAGATGGCTTTGAGGGGAGAGTCAAGTTCTCAGACTGAGGCAACCTACCCCATATGCAGCATATTTCTGTGATCTCCAGAAGATCAGTTTATGCTACCCCATATGCAGCATATTTCTGTGATCTCCAGAAAATCAGTTTATGCTACCCCATATGCAGCATATTTCTGTGATCTCCAGAAGATCAGTTTATGCTCCTGAAGGCTGACAGTTGCTTACCTTCGTTACTGGATTTTATGTAAAACTTGTTATGACAAAAAATTTTGTAGCCAATTTTCAACACCAGAGACAATATGTATTTGATAATTATAAGAAATGTTGAAGGTTGATGGCAGATTTTAACATTCAATATTTTCTTATACTTATTTTAAATATACTAATGTCACCTGGGCTGCAGTTGTTCTAGGGCAGAATTATGGAATAGAAATTAAAGGCATATCCAATTGGTTAAAGGCAAAATTAATGGGTTGTATTTGCCAAATCAATTTTCCACCTCAGATTGACCACACTTTGCTTTCTTCTCCCTTATTTTCAAGGCTTGCTTTTTTTCACATTAAAATCAGTTTGAACTATTTTTTCCAACAAAGACTAATTTTTTTTGTCTGAGTCTAATTAATCCATTCATTCATGCTTGTAGATATTATTTTCCATAAGATTAAGATATATGTTGCACAATCATCCATAGCCATAAGATACTTAGACAATGCTTGAGTGGTTGTCAGGGAAACAATATGAATATCCAGTTTGCTGTAATATTGAGCTAAGTGCACACACGTGCACACACATAGACTCACATGCACTGAATAGCTTTCAACAAGTTTGTTAAAAATAGATCTTTTTTCTTTTTAAGGATATTACTAATTATATGTGTGTGTAAACACATATCTACATTAAATTCATAGCATGCTTTCTGTTCACAGCAATAATATTTTATGCTTTAATGGTATTGTTTACCATACAGCCCATTAATTTCAAGAATTTTTACATGAAATAAATAGCAGATACTATTATTAAATATATGTACTCTGATGGTAATCTCAGCAGATAACTTTACACATTAAAAGAGACAGGAAGGGTAGCAGATACTTTACATATATTATCTCATTTAATCTCACCAACAACGAATATCCCTGTGATACAGGTGTTATTATCTCAGTTATACATCAGAAGACTGAATCATAGAAATACAACAACCTGGGTGTGCATATGTAAGTATGAATTATACCCAAGTAGTAACAACTAAGTACACAAGAATTAACATTTATGCCCAATCCTTTCTCTGACTTAAATTTTTAACCACTATATTATACTGCTTAGGATTCTGGCTTCTCAGCTTATTTTCCAGATTTTCCCCAGGAACAATTTAAACTGAGAAATGACCTAACCATAACATTCTGAAAACCAGTTCAAGAGCAAAGGAATCTTTAGAAGATTTAAACCATAAACTCCACAAAACCGTTGCCTGATTACAGTCTAGATTAAGATCCTCAGATGATCTCTCCATTTAGCATGCCTGTTTCACTTGTTTTCTGAAAAATCCCTACTCCCTCAAGTTTAATTGCAGCATAGCCTCCTCCATGAAATCTTTATTTATTTCCCCAGAAAAAGGGTTATGTTTTCCTTTATATGAACCTTGTATCTTACACATGGTTTCACTGAAATATACATGCTCTCATAATTACTGTCTTAATCGTTCATAAACTCTATGAGAAGTAAATCATTTATTAATCTGCATTGCATACTGGTTCCAAAACTTCAGTTCACATCAGAATCATCCAGAGGGAAAACACAGGTTGCTGAGTTCTGCCCCCAGCTATTCTGATTCAGTTGATCTGGGAGGGGGCCCATAAATTTGTATTTACAACAAATTGATGTTGATACTGTGGACCCAGAACCACAAATAGAGAACAACTCATGTATCACCTGACATATAAAAATGTGTTAAATAAACATTTTACTCTACACTAAACTTTATTCTTTAGAACAAGTTGCTGTAATTGTGAAGAGTGATAAACTAATAACCATCAGATATAGCACTGATTTCCAAAAACAGAAAGAAGAGGATATCAGAAGACATTATGAAAATATACCTCCTTAGGAGAAATACCGAATGTGACGGGTTGATGGGCGCAGCAAACCACCATGGCACATGTATACGTAGGTAACAAACCTGCACATTCTGCACGTGTATCTCAGAACTTAAAGTATCATTAAAAAAAAAAAAAAGAAAAAATATACCTCTGGTTTTACCTTCTTCTCCAATATTTCTAACCAGTTATTTAGAACTGACCAGAAGAAGTAGAAAAGACTTTCTGCTTTGAAAGATAAAACTAATTTTAGCTTTCTGTCTCTTCTGAATTGAATATTTAGGTTCTTTGATGCATTTATCAAAATGCAAAAACTAATTTCAGTTTGAATGATTTTGGTGAGGGTAGATATCACACAATAGGAACAGACTTGAATTGTAAGCTTTTCATAGAAATAGGTTTAAAGCAGCTTTCTGGGCCTACACAAAGCCTAATTAATTAATCTGTGTTCTTCAAAAAATAATTTTATATTTTGTTTTATAATTAAATTGGTATATTTTATTTAAATTGATGAAATAACTGCTTGAGTCAATACTGCTTAGACCCAGTAAGATGTCACCCTTCTCAGACTCTGTGTTAGGATCTCCTACTGACCTACAACTTCCATATACACCTTAAATTTATTTATTTTATTTATTTATTTATTTATTTTTTTGAGACAGAGTCTTGCTCTATCGCCAGGCTGGAAGGCAGTGGCGAGATTCCGGCTCACTGCAATTTCCGTTTTCCGGTTTCAAGCAACTCTCCTGCCTCAGCCTCCAGAGTAGCTGGGACTACAGGCACGTGCCACCACGCCCGGCCAATTTTTTTTACTTTTTAGTAGAGACGGGGTTTCACCATTTGGCCAAGATGGTCTCCATCTCTTAACCTCATCATCCACCCACCTCGGTCTCCCAAAGTGCTGGGATTACAGGCGTGAGCCACCACCAGCCACGCCTCAGATTTCTTTGGGTTACCTTTGCTCTTTATAATTTTATCTCCTCTTCTTTCCAAATCAGTTTTAAAGAAGATTATGACATTAGTCATTTTTACTTTAATATGACTTTAAGTAATACTGCCTCCCTTGGTATTTGTTTGAAGGTTAATTATCCATCTATAATAGTTAAATAAATCAGTGGCTTTGGTACCTGCCAAATATCTATCAGTAAAGCTATGGGAAACACAGGCACATACATGCTCACATGTATATTTTACTTCTAACTGCGTATATACGAATCTCAGCTTTAAATCAGACTTTCCTTGCATTCCACTAAAGCAAGTGTAGCAGAGGATCTATAAACAGTTATAGCAGAAGCATGGTTTTGTGTCTTCTGTTTACTTATGTGTGGTTTCACAATAAAAAAAATGTGATCAGAATCATTAACTCCAACTTGGAAGGGAAATTTTTAGCTATATAAGGCAAATCTGATGTCTGGTAAGACATATGTTAGCACAGTCACTGAACAATACACATGATGATACATGCGCTATTCCACGAGGCTATACAATGTGTGGTCAGTAATTCTAGAAATATACTTCTTTTAATATTTTAACATTTACCCATTCATTATAGCTCTTTCTCGCAGAAATACACTTAACATCTTATACCCCAAATACTACCTTTTGAAAGATAAGAGTCAATATTAATAAAACACTTTTAAAATTATCCAACATGGCTCTAATGTACCTACAAAGCAGTAAATCATAATTTAATTATTCATGAAAATGAGAATTCTTGATCAGATACTTAAATTATGTTTGTGATAATTTTCTGTGATTATTCCTGAAGGTTTCCCATAATGAACTGCTTGCCAAAAAATCAAGCACTCAAGTTAATCAGTGAAATGTTAATCCATTAAACGCACAAAAAAAGACTCAAAGATCATTTTCTTCATCTGTCTTGCATCCATTCACTTATTCGTGTATGATCTGAATTGATATACTTTATGATGGAATGTCTAGCTTTAAAGTTTGATGTCCTGCAAAGTGAATTAATAGTATAATGCTCAAGAACATAACAGGCCCAGATTAGCAAAAAGTTCATGTTTGCTGTTTACTGAATTTATTATGTCATGGGAAGTCTAAACAACTCCATCAGATTTTCATTAATTTGCATTACAGCAGAGTTTCTCAACCACAGTAGTATTGACACTTTGTACTGGATAATTCCTTGTTTTTATTACGGTCTTTTGCGTTTTAGGAGGTTTAGAAGCGTCCCTGGCCTCTACCACTGTATGCCAGTAGCACTCACTCAATTTTATCAACTAAAAATATTTCCAGATGATAACAAAGTCATTTGAGAGTATAATTGTCCCTGGTTGCAAACTATGCTATTATACAATTGGTTGTTTTTTTTATTTTCTTTCCTCTCAAAAAAGCTTGTGGATTCTTTTATAATGTATCTATTCTCTTCAAGAATCTTTGTCAGTATTTTGCTTAGAAGAAAAAGTAGTAATATTCCAATCTGTAGGCTACCTCAATGCAGAAAATAATAGAAAGGTAGTTTCAAATCACAATAAGAAGAACTAAGAATTTAAAAATAATCAAACTTAGAATTCTTCATTTTCCACCTTTCCCAAAATGTAATTTGGGGAAAATTTGATCTGAGAGTATAACTTAAGAGAAACATTATATATGTGACCCGTAAAGTTGTACACCAACATTAAAACACAGGCAAGTAACCCACACATGGGTGGATGATAAATTAATCAGCAGCTCAGAAAGTGCTGCTTCATAAGGATGTACACTATATAGTATATGCCATTGTCATTGACTTTATCACATAATAAGCTGCATCTTTCTTCTATATGAAATATAGATGAGTGATATTTCTACTGTACAGTTGAAGAAATATCAGACAAGAGTTATGTTTCAGATCAAGCAAGAATGATAAAGCCGCTAATGGATAATAACTGTGTGTCATGAGACTCTACTAAGAATTTTCAATTAAATGCAGCCTTACTGGCCTCAAAGATAATCAACCTGAGCCCCGAAGCCATTAGTTGAGTAGCCTCTTTTATTTTTCATTCATGTGTCTTCTCATTAGCTTCTTTCATGCTGTGCTATTTATGAAGTATTAAACACATGGTGAGGATTTTTAAATGTTATTTTGTAAATAAGGTCTATTAATGAATATAACTTAAAGTATATCCAGTGGTTACAGCTACTTTTTTAAGGAAAAATTCATAAACAAAGCAACATGAAATATGAGTTGGAAGCCCTGACCTTGCTGAATATTTGTATATATATGTTCTGTGTTCCTCAGGAAGTCTCCTAATTTTGTCCACTGACTCCTTCCTTAGCTACACATTTTTATTTCAGGCTAGGCTAAGGATACAGACCACTATGTAGGTAATAGACACATTTAACTCCCCCATTCCAGATATACCTACATACACACACACACACACACACGCACACACGCACGCACGCACGCACGCACGCATACACACATACACATAAGCATAAGCACTGATATGCTCTCACTATACTTGGTTTTGTCTCTGGGTGCTAAGGAACACTTGCAAATTCCTCTGGTCAATTCAAAGTTGGTAACTTCATCAGGTCTATATATGCCAAACACTGGGCTACAGCATCTGGCTGTAAGGCTGTTTAGTCTCCCTGGGAGTTTACTGGTTTAAATCCATGGCTAATAGTCATATAAAAATATAGCAAAACCAGATGTCTTTAAACTCCTGTAGTTCTTTGAAGCTGGAGTACATTTCTCTCTGGTTTCTCAAGTTTTCCCATACTCCAACAAAATTCTAACAGATGTCTTCTCTGCTCTGTTCAACTCTTTTCTGTGTTTCTATATAAAGGCACCAGGGAATCAGATCTATAAGATACACTCTCTGTTTCTTGACCTGGAAAACTTTAAAGTTACTTGCTTCAGGTTGTTAACTATAGCTCCATTTCAATCTTGGAAGGTCTGACAAAAGGGGTTATCATGAGTGGGTATTGTATTATTTTAATATTAATGTTTTGAATATCTTAATCTTTGACTCTACAGATAAAGTGAGCATGGATATGAAAAGCAAAAATGATAAAACTTACTCGTATTTCTTCTTATATTACTCATAATTCCTTGATTAATATTTCTCTTTCGTCCACAGGAGTATTAGTTGGGAACAGTACTAGGTTTACTTAGCAGTCTTCCAGGACCGTTCTAAAAACATTAAATAAATTAGACGATTGAAGTTCAAATGAAATTGTAAGATAATTACTTGCATTATCACAAATTTTAGAGTTAACTCAGGCACCTAGACATTAAGTGACTTGATAAATGTTCATGGCTAGAAAGTGAGGTTTTGAAACAGGTTTCCTGGTTGTAGAGATAAAGCACTTAATTCCCATGCTAGCCTGCCTGTCTCCTCCCAATTGGTCAGTCCAGGGGGAGCAGGAAGTGAATCTGTGTCTATGTTTATATTTGGATTAATCTGTATGTATTTTCATGCAAGTGAGAGATAAAAATTGTTTTGGGAAACTTTACATAATCATTGTCCAGTCATCATACAATATTTTGTCTTAAATACTCAAATATCCCTAGACCCTGGTAAACATTTCAAGGCTCACCTTTTTGTGTCTGCCTAGCTCTAGTCTGGTGGTATGCCACAGAACGTTAGACCTTGGCAAAAACGGTTGCATATTACTAATGGTAAATTTGTGCTTCCTAAACTAAAAAACTGAGTTGTTAAGCTAATTTTGTGTCTGTATTTATGATATCCAAGTACCGTCAGGTGTCAGGGATGGCTTGTTGATTTGTACTTTGTCATCAGCTTCTCCGGCTATTAAAGAGAAGATTCATTTTCTATCTTGGTTAGATCTCAAAAATACCAAAGATCTTACCTATTTGGAGTGTGCTACCTCTATTTCAATTATAGAGAACACTTCAGTGTAATTACTGCTGTTAAAGAAAGGATATTGGAAGTCTGTTTGCCAGTTATTTTTCCTCTTCCAAGATGATAGGTTGGCAATAAAACAAAAAGTGTATACAGTGTCTGACTACAGAGGCTTAAAGTTAATATTTCATAACTCAGTCAGTTATATAGCTTAGAGACCAACTTGTTACTCAATTTTATCACCAGAAAACTTTGTTTGACTGGAAAATATCTTAGGAACATCAAGGTATCCATAAGGATACAACTTATAATTTTTCAAAAATTAACATAAAATGAATATAAAGAGTTTAAACATAGTTGCTTGCCAACCTTGTGACTTTGGATCTTTCACTCTACCTCTTTGTACTTCAGGTTTTCTCACTTGTAAAATGAAGATATTGAAGAAGTAATCCCAAAGTATTTGGGGTTTTATTTTTTCTCCCTTTATTAAAATTCAAAGAATGTTGAAATTCATTGCCTGATAATAAATGAGGCACTTGGAGAGGTAAATACAGTATACTGATTAATAACACAACAGCATTTTGTACAAGATGAAGAGGAGTCTTAGAGAGAATTAGCACATTTCCTCGTTTTTGATTCTCCTAATTTCTGCTCTGCTTGCTGGGTATGAAGTAAACTCCTAAGGAAAGATGTATGGAATCTAAAAGTAGAATGCTATGAGAATGTGAAAGAACCTAATAAGAATTCTTCAACTTTCCCCAAATCTTTTTTTTTTTTAATTGTACTTTAGGTTCTGAGGTATATGTACAGACCATGCACGATTGTTGCATAGGTACATACATGACAAGGTGGTTTGCTGCCTTCATACTTCCATCACCTATGTCTGGTATTTCTCCCCTCATTATCCATCCCCACCCTACCCAACCCCTGCTGTACCGCCCCTAGGGCCCGCCAACTGACCGCAGCATGTGATGCTCCCCTCCCTGTGTCCACATGTTCTAATTGTTAAACATCCGCCTATGAGTTATAACATGTGATGTTTGGTTTTCTGTTCTTCTGCCAATTTTCTGAGAATGATGATTTCCAGATTCATCCATGTCCCTATGAAAGACATGAACTCATCATTTTTTGTGGCTGCATAGTATTCCATGGTGTATATCTGCCATGTTTTCTTTATCCAGTCTACTGTTGATGGACATTTGGGTTGGTTCCAGGTCTTTGCTATTGTAAAAAGTGCTGCAATAAACATACATGAGCATGTGTCTTTATAATAGAACAAATTATAATTCTTTGGGTATATACCTAGTAATGGGATTGCTGGGTCAAATGGTATTTCTATTTCTAGTTCCTTGAGGAATCAACACACTATCTTCCACAATGGTTACAATAATTTGCATTCCTACCAGCAGTGTAAAAGTGTTCTTATTTCTCAACATCCTCTCCAGCATCTGTTGTCTCCAGATATTTTAGTGATTGCTGTTCTAACTGGTGTGAGATGGTATCTCAATGTGGTTTTGATTTACATTTCTCTAATGACCAGTGATGATGAACTTTTTTTCATACGTTTGTTGGCCACATAAATGACTTCTTTTGTAAAGTGTCTGTTCATATCCTTTGCCCACTTTTGAATGGGTTTGTTTATTTTTTTCTTATAAATCTGTTTTAGTTCTTTGTAAATTCTGGATATTAGCCCTTTGTCAGATGGGTAGATTGCAGAAATTTTTTTCCCATTCTGTTGGTTACCAATTCACTCTAATAATTGATTCCTTTGCTGTACAGAAGCTCTGGAATTTAATTAGGTCCAATTTGTCTATTTTGGCTTTGGTTGCCATTGCTTGTGGTGTTTTAGCTGTGAAGTCCTTGCCTATGCCTCCATCCTGAATGGTTTTGCCTAGGTTTTCTTCTAGGGTTTTTATTGTGTTAGGTCTTATATTTAGGTCTTTAATCCATCTGGAGTTAATTTTAATCTTTTTTTGTTGTTTTATTTTTACTAACACTGGCTCTTTTTACCTGGTACATGTTAAGTATTCAATAGATAGTAGATCTTAAAGTTTTTATTATAGGAGAACACTAAAGTCAACATGAAATTATTAATACCATTAAATAACAACTTGGGCACAGGAACTATAACTAGTTTTTCATGCATCTCTGTATCTTCAGAGTCTAACATAGTATCTGATACAAAGTAGGAAGTTAATAAATGCATACAGTATGAATAAGACTAATTCTACCCATGAGGATCAGAGAAGGCAAAACAATATCAATCACAAGCATCACCACTACAAACACAACAACAAACATCTATTTAGCAACTTTTCTTTTCCAGGCTACATGCTAAGCATTTTTTATTCAGTATTACAAAATGGTTATATGATTTTTATTTGTCCCAGCAATAAATAAGAATAATCCTTTTTCCTCCTCTTTGACAAAGCTTGTTGTTGTTGTTAAACTTTTTAATCTTTAGTAGTCTTGTTAAGGGATAACGATAATATACATGTAGTTTCATTTATATTTTCCTGAAGGCTAATTATTAGAGCATCTTTGATACTTTCTGTTAGTCCATTTTGCATTGTCATGAAGAAATGTCTGAGGCCGGATAATTTATTTTTTAAAAAAGGTTTAATTGGCTCATGGTTCTGCAGGTTTTACAAATATGTCTTCAGAGCCTGCTTGGCTTATGGTGAGGATTGGGGGAGATTTAACTCATGGCATAAGGCAAAACAGGAGCAGGTACATCACATGATGAGAAAGGAAGCAAGAGCAACAGCAGTAGGAGCTAAACTCCTTTAAGTAACCAGCTCTCACGTGAACTACCTGAGTGAGAACTCACTGATCACCAAGGGGTTGGTTCTACATCATTCATGAGTGAGCCGCCATCATGATCCAGTCACCATCCCACCAGGCTCCACTTCCAACATTGGGAGTTACATTGCAATATGAGATTTTGGCAGAGGACAAACATCCAAGCCATATCAATAAGTTTATT
Organism: Sapajus apella; assembly: GCF_009761245.1. Classification (NCBI taxonomy): domain Eukaryota; kingdom Metazoa; phylum Chordata; class Mammalia; order Primates; family Cebidae; genus Sapajus; species Sapajus apella. The sequence continues at coordinate 22,688,346 of NW_022436954.1, forward strand.
GGTTATTTGGACTTTTTTCATTTAGAAAGTGTGTGTTAAATTTACTGTTCATTTTCTATTGATTTTTTTATTTGGGAAATTTTTTTTATATTCTACATATTATTTTCATGTTTATTATATGTGTTGTAATGTGTTCTCTCATTTTACCACTTGATTTTTACTCACTTTATTTTTTTTATAAACAGAACTTTGTAATTTTAATTATCAAATTTATCAAATTTTATGTTGTGGTCAATGTTCCTTGTACCTAGTTGGATACGATTATCATTCACTACCCCAAGGTCATTAAGACATCTTCCTATGTTACCTTACAAATTCTTTATTATTTTGTCTTTGAAATGTACTTCTCTCTCTACATAAAATTGCTTCAAGTGTAGGATGTGAGGTAGAGATTACTATTTAACTTCATAATTAGGAAACCTAATTTTCTTTGCCTCCTTTATTAAATAATCATTTCTTTTATTTAAAATGTCAGAATATGTGTAAGAAGAACTAGCTCGCTGTTACCAGACATAGTAGTTATCCATTTTCAAATAATAATTACACACCAACTGTACCAACCATGATTGGCTACATTATTCAACCTACTGTATTCTTTTTTAATCCCATATTATCTGGCTTAAAACTAACCTGTTATGGGTCAGCAAGGAATCTCTGCTAAAATTGAGCATATGCTCTAACGAGTCATACCAGAGCCAGATATTCAATTCCACCACATGGCCAAAAGGTCAGAAACGTTTGGAGACTAGGTTTAATGACAAAGTCTGCTTCTCTGATCACCACTCAGCTCACTGTCCTTCCTGCCAGCAACATATATTCTCTCTCTCCCCAAGGAAGACAACCCAATATTCCTATCTAGGCATGGCATCATGCACAAAGTTCAGGGTGACCAGGGTGGTAAGCTGAATGGATCTCCCCTCCCCGCCAAATATCCTCTGCCCTGATTTCTGGAAGCTGTGAACAAGTTATATTACAGGGCAAAAGATTTGCTGATGTCTTAAGATTGCAAACCTTAAAATAAAGAGATTGTCCTGGATTATCTGAATAGGCTCAACCTAGTCTTAATCTTGGAAGCTTTTAAAAGCAAAGAACTGTCTCCAGCTAACAGCAGAAGTGTAATGATCTAGAGGTGTGTGTACTTCTCTGCTCCAGGCCCATTATCTGGCAGTGATTTTGAAATCCCATCAGATTATTATGAGGCCCTCAAATGTCCTTTGACTAGGTACCTATATTGCTGTCTAGTGGGGTCCCTTGATGCTGCCATCTGGAGAGTCCTTCCTTCACCATTATCCTCCATGGCCATGTCAGAAATGGACATTGAATAATTTAACCTCTTTGGGGAATGAGCATTACTTCAGCCTGTTTCCTACTAGTTGGGTTTCACAGATTGTTTCATGTCTCAGTCACAGATATTTTTACTTAGTCCAGGCTAGTAGTTTCCTTAACAGTAAAACTATCTAGGAGTCTGTTTAATCCCCTGTTTGTTTCATCTCATGAGCCACAAGCTACACTCATAGTTCTTTCAATATATACATATACATTTGAAGACATGATTCTAAAATACACTGCTATATTTATAATTTTTTTTTACCCCATGCCCTCCCCCATTTACCTACATACCTAATTGTTTAATGCTATGAACCTGTCAGGCATACATGAGAAAAAAATATTTTCCCAGGTCGTCTTGTCCAGTTGGGAGCCTCAATCTACATTGCGTCTTTGTTCTGACCCATTTGTGCCTCAATATTCTCATAGCATTTTGGATATATTCTATCCTAGCACTTATTGTAGTCTTATATTTCTCTACAAATCTCTCTTAAGCCATCAAAGCATAGGCTTTGTCTGATTACCTCATATATTCATCTTCTAGCACATTACCAGGCCATTAGCTGTAAGTTCAGTAACAGTTTATTAAACACAAGATTGTATCTGAAAGAGTTAATATGCTCAAGAGCCTTAAACTCAGCAGATCTGAGTTGCAAAAATAAGAGTCCACCATGGTCTATAACCATTTATACTCTGATTAGCAATTTAGGCATTTGTGAAGTTGTAGTAATTAATTATTAAATTAATGTGTTGTCACTTGGGCCAAAGCTGCAAAGTCCATACCTATGAGACTGAAGGAAATATTATCTTCCCAATAGAATTGTCAGAAATGTACAAATTTTAGTATCCAAACCTTCCATATTTACAAAAAGATCTCAACTTTGCAGAGTAGATATGTCAAAAGCATCTATTATCCCAGCTGGAAAAACTTGAAGTAAACTGCAGTTTGTAATGTGAAATTGCTTGTATTTTTTTTTTTTAATGACACAAGTTCAGATATATTTGTCTATGGCATTTTTAAATTAGAAAGTGAACACTATAAAAACTAAGAATCCTATGTTTCAGAGTTTTGGGGAATCATTCCTATAAAGTGAGTATGTTTTTTTTAATTTTTTAATAAATGTCTTTGTGATCTAGCAAGCAGCACTTCTTATGCAAAAGTGAGTGTGTTTATGTCTGAGGGTTGTATTTAGACAAGATTTTTCAAAAAAAAGTCAGTGTACAGTGGCAATTAAATATGACTCATTTCACGTTAAAACTTTACAAATGCTTTGCTAAAGCAAGCTTACAAAAATCCATTTAAAGAGGTGAGCCTATAAAAATCCTGCATAACTGCAGTGAATTTAAAATAAATTTTTATTTTATTTTTGGGCATTTTGGAATATTTTATTTTATTTTGGAAACAGTTTTTCATCTCATAGAAAATAAACTCTTGATGAGCAGTACATAGCTTTGTTCTCTCTTTTAAATTCCATGGTAAGATGATTTTACTAAAATGTTTTACCAAAACATTTGCCAGCTTTGTTTTACCTCTTGTTGCAGAATGTGGGCTGAAAGAAGCCCTCTCAATCTGTTACTTTGATTTTGTGTTCCTAAGTATGTGAATTACAGCTTGCTGACCCTGAGTCTGATAGGTTGGACTTGCAGGCTTTGCTATTATTAGTGCATACTATGAAGATTTAAAATATGTATTAAGTGAAGAAATGTTTGTTGTTGCTGTTGTTGGTTGTCATGTTGCTTTATTTACCCTTCTCCCTTGTGAATCTAACTTCGGATGGTTTGCTTAACTATAAACTTTGCTCAAAATAACCGCTTTCCTGATCGTTAATCCTAGGGAGGATGAAAAGAACTTCCTGTACCATATGCAGTAGTCGTTTAGTGAGTGTTTTAGATGTTGCAGTCAGTGTTTAGGTCTCTGCCTTGGGCATTAGGTTGGCATTTTGTGTGCTTATGTCTGAGGTCCCAGCTGGCTGGCATTAGTGAGAGGCTGAGAACCCTACTGGCTGGCTCTCAGCTTCATCTTCACAGGTGTTGAATCCAGTGGGTCCCTCTGGCCTAGATTGAACTCAGCAAACCAATAAAACCCTCACAACCTTACTCAGATATAGGAATTATAAAGGGAATCTCTTTTATAGCATCCTCTTACAGATGTAAGTATTCTTTGGACCTAAAAAGTGTCATATTATCTTAAAATAATTGTTTTTCTTCTCTCTACAAAAACAAATGAAGATAACCTGATCAATATGGAGTAGTCATAAAACATTTAGTATGTTGTCTACTTTTTTTCTTTTTTAATTTGGTATCTATATCTCCTTTAACCTAAAATTTAGAAACATTGTTTAGGCATTTGCTTCCTGTATCTAACCATTCTAATATCTATTTTAAAACTATTAGATTTTAAGTGTTTTCACCACACACATAAAGAAATGACATGTCAGTTACCACGTGTAGTAATTAGCTCAATCTAGTCATCCCACAATGTATACACATTTCAAAACAACATACTGTACACAATAAATATATACAATTATGTTTGCCAGTTAGAAAACTAATTAGTTTCTTTAAAAAGAAAAACTGCAGAGTGAAATGGGATCATAAGAAGACCAGAAATATTGGGAAAAGAGAAGTTTGGAGCTTTAAAGTTCATTGCTCCCTGGTAGCTGAAGAGAAATCCCAGCAATTCCACAGCAGCAGGCAGAGCTGATTCTGACCCCTATCTTCGTATAACCCTCATTTGGAGTCAACTGCTTCTCACTTTGATGAGAGGCTTGTGTCTTCTCTGTGGCTGTGTCCACTGTACACCCAGATCCACAGTTGGTATGTGACAGGTTATCTATAGATATATATTGAATGAATGTAGTAAATAACAACACTGCTCTCCTTACCTTATTATGTATTAACCATTATCCTGTTATCTCATTACCCATTTCATGAGCCTCATTTATTTGCTAAGATAGTGTAGATACTTAATTTACAACCTTTAATTAATCTTTCAACATCCCTTGAGGTATGTATTGGCTTGCAAAGTCAGATATAACAGGTATAATGAAGATAGGTCTACCCCTCATACAACCCACCTTGATTCCCAAAGTAGGTTAGAACCTTCTAAAAAGAGCTACATTTGTCTATATCTCAGAAACAGATGTAGTATGGTGATTAGAGTGAGGACTAACTCAACTCAAATTGCCATGTGAAATGATACAACTAACACTGATGTTAAAACCCATTTAGTCTTCTTATCTTCCACCACCGTATTCATAGCTAACAAAACTGAGAAATGTAAAGAAGCTTGCATAAGGTCAGATACCTCCTTAGCTGCAGTATTTGCATTTGAAATGACAACCTCTGGGTGCTATTTCTATCACCTCATACCCTTGTGTCTGTCTTCCTTTACTTTCTCCTCATGCAAATGGCTTACTCAAAAGTGTGTGTTATGTATGTACATAAAGGCCATATATGTGTTTGTATATACATCATTTAAATTTATCTCAGTTTATGAGACTACACATAAATTGCTATATATGTGCTGTATATATACATATATGTTATATATACATGCATCTATAATAAATTCATGTAAGCCTAATCTATATGCATAATATGGGTAAATATTATTCTTTTAAGTTTTTCTCTGAAATCTAACCATCTCCCTGATATACAGCTTTACAATATTTCCAGTACAATATTCAACCCACAAATTCTATTCTGAATCTCAACTTTTTTATAAAGCTATTCTAGAAATGCTAGCTGACAATATATCTCTCCAGAAATTTAAGCCTATCTTAATTGCTTCAGACATCACCAAGTCTGCCACCTTGCACATAATAAGCCATCGGTAATTAATTCTGAGTTAAATACGAATACAGTTTATTATCCAAATGCACCATAAATTCCTCAAGAGTAGAAAGCATATGTTATATTGGTTTATTTTCTCCACAGTTTCTGACACAGCTGTGAGTGCATAGACACTTATAGGAGTTTGTGACTGGAAATGACCTTAAGAATAATCTAACTTTGTCTCCTCATTTTACAAAAGACAAAGCACATTTTTAAAAATAAAATAAGGCTTTTTCTAAGTAATGTAGTTGGTTACGTTGACATTTAAACCCTGGTTTTATAACATTCTGATATACCATATTGAATCTCTCAATTTATATTCAATAAATATTTGTTGAACTGAATTGAATTTTGTAATGTGTGCATGATAGTATATGTAATATATATTCTCATATACAGAGACAAATTAAAAATATATTAATAGTATGTATTGGCTTGCAAAGTCAGATATAATAGGTATAATGAAGATAGGTCTACCCCTCATACAACCCACTCAAGGACTTTGAATAGAATAAATATTTGAGAAACATCAAAGTGACAGTGAAATTAATTGTTCTTAACCGTGTCAAGGCTGGCATTTTTGTTCTGCATCACGAATATCTGACAATCAGCTTGAGTCACCACTCATGACATTTACTTCTTTTAACATACTATTGTTTAAAAAAAAAAAAAAAGCTTGGCCCTCACCTCTTTGGTTATCACATCCTTCTACTTAAAACTCTCCTCTGAGGCACCCCCGAAGATGCTTTCAGTTTTCCCTTAGAACTCATGCGACGTGAGTTTGCCAAGAAAAGACAGGTAAGATGATGTTTCATAGGGTAAAAGAACCCACAGAACTTAATAAAGGCCAACACCTTTCTTTTACATATGAGTAATAGAGGCATAAAATGAAGAAGGAACTTCTCTAAGATTTCATAGGAGAACTGACAAAAGTATTGAGGCCCCTAATTTTATATTTTCAATGTAGCCTACTGTCAAGAGATGAAACCAGGGGAAAAAATGTAAGATGATAATATTTTAGTTGAAATATTCTACATTTTAAAATCATATTTTAATTGTAAATCATATATATGATACCTCACAATGCTTTAAAAGAGCCAATTTGAATTTTATAGAATATTTTCTAAAATCTTTTAAGTTCCCTCATATCTTTGCTGTTCCCTATATATTTCATTTTTTGTGTGTGGATCTAGTTTTCTATTCGTAAAATTTTCCTTCTGGCTGAAGTGGTTTGTTTCTGTGTGATGATTATATGATAGTAATGATACATCAATATTAGGTATTGTATTCCTGAAATGGCATTATTTTACCTTCATTATAAAAAGATATTTTTGCTGGATATGGGATTCCAGGTTGACCGGGGTTTTTTTGTTTGTTTGTTTTTGTTTTTACATACATGTATTTTCTTAATCAGTGTTTTAAAGATATTGCTCCATTTTCTTCTGATTTGCATTTTTCCCAATAAGAAGTCTCTGTCTTTTTTTATCTTTTATTCCTCTGTAGGAGTGGGTCTCTTTTGTCTGTTTATGAGATGTATTACCTTCTTTATGCAATATAATTATGATGGGTTTTGTGTTATCTTCATATTTCTTTGGGCTTACTGAGATTCTTCAATCAGAAGACTTATAAACCTCATTAAATTTTGAAAATCTTTTGTCATTGTTTTTAATAAACATTCTTTTCTCACAATTCTGAGACATCCTTACACAGATATGAAAGTGCTTTAGGCCATCTCATTGCTAATTTGTGTTCTGTTTGCTTGCTTTTTTAGTCTTTTTAATTTTAATTTTATTCTAGGTAATTTCTATGTATTCAAGTTATATTTGCTTCTGCAGTGCCTAACCTGGTTTTAATTCTACCCATTGTACCTTTCATCTGAGACAACACATTAACTACCCTTAAAGTTTAATTTGGGTCATTTTTGTATCTTCTGCCTCTCATAACGTGTTTTTGCTTTGCATTTGCCTTCTTGAACATACGGAGTATATTTATAATAGTGGTTTAACACATATACCTTTTTTTTGTTTGTTTGTTTTTTGTCTAGGTCAGCTCAGGGTCTGTTTCATTGACTTATTTTTTACTCATTTTAGATTTTATTTTTTCAATTTCTTTGCATACCTGATAATTTTGTTGTCGTTGTTGGACACCAGATATTATAAACTTATTGCTGGTGGTTGCTGTATTTTTTTTCTGTTGTTTATTCCAAACTTCTGGTCTTTGTTTTGGTATATTTAAGTTACATAGTGCATTTTATTTTCTTGAAGTTTTCTTTAAAGTTTTGTTTACTGGTTGCAGAGCAGCCGTTAGTCTTGTCAACCTAACAAAACAGACATTGGAAAAAAATATGTCCTAATATGGTGAGTTTATTCTGGTATAAGCAAAAAGTATTATAATTGGACAAGCACAGCAATGGCAAGTCATAGGTGCACATGATTAGAAAATGTTAGAGAGAAGCTTTTATTGATAAAACAGCAAATCCATGTATGCTGCTTAGAAATAGTTCATTGGTTCCAGAGCTTCAAAGCCAGAACTGGCATCAGTTCATTGGTGGAGATGCCATTACTGAGCAAGTATTCTTTTGCCATCTGATTTGCTACAGTCCTTAAGAATGTCTAGTGATAAACCTTGTCACAGAAATACATGCAATATGCAAAAGGTGCAAGCTGAGAAAAGCATGAGATGCATCAAACATATGAGAGGATTTCTTGTGATGTTATCTTTTAATGTCCTTGAAACGGGTTTTTTTGTTTGTTTGTTTGTTTTATTTTACTTTCTGGATTCATGAGCAGATTTGTTACATAGATAAATGTGAGTTATGGGGATTTCTTTCTGCAGATTATTTCGTCACCCAGGTATTAAGCCTAGTACCCATTAGTTAACTTGCCCTGGTCTTCTCCCTCCTCCCAGTCTTCACCCTCCAATAGACCCCAGTGTATGTTGTTCTCCTCTATGTGTTCATGTAATGTGTTCTTATCATTAGCTGCCACTTATATATGAAAACATGCAGTATTTTGATTTTTGTTCTGGCATTAATTTGCTAAGGATAACGGCCTCCAGCTCCATTAATGTCCCTGCAAAGGACATAGTCTCATTCTTTTTTATGGCTGCATAGTATTCCATGGTGTATATGTAACACATTTTCTTTATCTAGTCCATCCTTGATCGGCATTTATGTTGATTTCATGTCTTTGCTACTGTAAATAATGCTGCTATGAACATAGGCATGCATATATCCTTATGATAGAACAATTTATATTCCTTTGAGTATATACCAAGTAATGAGATTGATTGCTGGGTGGAATGGTATTTCTTTTTTGAGAAATCACTACACTGTCTTCCACAATGGTTGAACTAATTTATACTTCCACCAACAACATGTAAGGGTTCCTTTTCCTTTATAACCTTGACAGCATCTGTTATTTTTGACTTTTTATTAATAGCCATTCTGACTGGTGTGAGACAGTATCTCATTATGGTTTTGATTTGAATTTCTCTAATGATCAGTGATGTTGACTTTTTCATGTACTGGTTGGCTTCATGAATGTCTGCTTTTGAGAAGTGTCTGTTCATGTCCTTTGATTGATTGATTGATTGAGACCAAGTCTTGCTCTGTTGCCCAGGCTGGAGTGCACTGGTATGATCTCAGCTCACTACAACCTCTGCCTCCTGTGTTTAAGCAATTCTCCCTCCTCAGCCTCCCAAGTAGCTGGGACTACAGACGTGCCCCACTAGGCCCAGCTAATTTTTGTATTTTTAGTAGAGACGGAATTTTGCCATGTTGGTCAGGCTGGTCTTGAACTCCTGACCTCAGGTGATCCACCTGCCTTGGCCCCCCAAAGTGCTGGGATTACAGATGTGAGCCACTGCACCCAGCCATTTTTTAATGTTATTTTTTTCCTTGTAAATTTGTTTACGTTTTTTATGGATCCTGGATATTATACCTTTCTCAGATGTATAATTTGCAAACGTTTTCTCCCATTCTGTAGGTTGCCTCTTTACTCAATTCATAGTTTCTTTTGCTATACAGGCTCTTTTTTTTAATTAGATCCCATTTGTCAAATTTTTCTTTTGCTACAATAGCTTTTGGCATCTTCCTCATGGAATCTCTGCTCATGCCTATGTTCTGAATGGCATTGCCTAGATTGTTTTCCAGGGTTTTTATAGTTTTGAATGTTACATTTAGGTCTTTAATGCATCTTGAGTTAATTTGTGTATATTGTGTAAGGAAGGGGTCCAGTTTCAATCATTTGCATATAGCTAGCCAGTTATCCCAGCATCATTTATTGAATAGGGAATCCTTTCCCCATTGCTTGTTTTTGTCAGGTTTGTCAAATATCAGATAGTTGTAGGTGTGCAGCCTTATTTCTGGGTTATCTGTTCCATTCCATTGGTCTATGTGCCTGCTCTTTTACCAGTACCATGCTCTTTTGGTTATTATATCCCTGTAGTATAGTTTGAAGTCAGGTAGCATAATGTCTTCAGCTTTGTTCTTTTTGCTAAGGATTGACTTGTCTATTTGGGCTCCTTTTTGGTCCATATGAATTTAAAATTGGTTTTTCCTAGTTTTGTGTAGAATGTCTATGGCAGTTTAATGGGAATAGCATTGACTCTATAAATTGCTTTGGGCCATATGGCCATTTTAATGATATTAATTCTTCCTATCCATAAACATAGAATGTTTTTCATTTGTTTCTTCTATCTCTGATCTCTTTGAGCAATGGTTTGTATTTCTCCATCCAGAGATCTTTCACCTCCCTACTTAGCTGTATTCCTAGGTATTTTATGAGCAATACTTTTGCACCAACCTAATATTCTTTTTGTGGCAATTGTGAATGGGAGTTTGTTTGTGATTTGGCTCTCAGCTTGACTGTTGTTGGTGTATAGAAATGCCAGCAATTTTTGCACAACAATTTTGTATCCTGAGACACTGTTTAAGTTGTTTATCAGCTAAAAAATGTTTTGGGCTGAGATGATGAAGCAGTAGTTTGACTTCCTCTCTTTCTATTTGAATGCTGTTTCTTTATCTCTCTTGCCTGATTGCTCTGGCGAGAACTTCCAATATTATATTAAATAGGAGGGATAAGAGTGGCCATCCTTGTCTTGTGCCAAATGCGTCCAGGTTTTGCCTAGTTAGTCTATGGATTTTTCAAACATGGCTCTTACTATTTTGATGTATGTTCCTTCAACACCTAGTATAGTTAGAGTTTTTAACATGAAGGATATTGAAGTATATCAAAAGCCTTTTGGCAGCTATTGAGATAATCCTGGGGTTTTTGTCTTTTGTTCTGTTTATGTGATGAATCACATTTATTTATTTGCATATGTTGAACCAACCTTTCATCCAGGGATGAAGTCTAATTTATCATGGTTAATAAGCTTTTGATGTGGTGCTGGATTTAGTTTGCCACTATTTTGTTGAGAATTTTTGCATAGACATTCATTAAAGATGAATATAAAAATATTCATCTTTATATTCATCTTTAATGAATATAAGCCTCAAGGTTTTTTGGTTTCTGGTTTTTTGTGTTTTTGTTTGTTTGTTTGTTTGTTTGTTTGTATCTCTGTCAGCTGTTGGTATCAGGATGATGCTGGCCTCATAGAATGAGTGAGGGAGGAGTCCCTCCTTTTTAATTTTTTGGAATAGTTCCAGTAGGATAAAATAGTTTTTATCTTTGGATATGCAAGAATGAGCTTCTCATCATTGTGCTCTCCTGGCCCCAGTGTATTTGGGTCTGGATAGAATGACTTCATGCTCATGTCTGCAACTTTCACAGTCTAGAGTTCTTTAGACCTCACTATTGAGGCAAGACCCTCTAAAGTCCCTCTTCGATGCCCCATTTGTTAAGAAATGTTTGGTGAGAATGTAAACTTTTCCTGTTTCTGTGCGTACAGCAGAGTTTTTTCCACCTGCTACTTTCTATTGATCCATTTTCCAGACTTGGTAATTTTCTGGAACCCTAGTGTGATCAGTACTTATGTAACGACTGGCAGAGAAATCTCAGCAGACCTTTCTATCTCTCTTTGCTACTCGCCCCTCTCTGATATTCTGCCTTTTAAATTCTAGCCTTCTTTACCTCTCTAAATATTGTCTTCTAAACTCAAGGAGAAGTCTCTGTTTGGATTCCTTTTTCCTGTATTGTGGCCTGGAATTTTTTTCCAAATGGTCAGTCAGAATAATCAGAGGGATCATTTCATTTGTATGTCTTCTTTCAAAGAGTCTCTCATACAGCCTTTCAGTGTCTGAAAAAAATATTTCTTTTTCATATAGTTTCTTCACTTTTTATTTGTTGAATTATGGAGGCATACAATTTTTAAGATTGAATTTTGTTTTTAATTACAGAGTAGCTAGATCAATTTTCGGCAATAACCACTTTAATTTTTAAAAAACTCTAATTCAATAGGCTCTCAAAAATTTGTCCTATTAGGTAGTAATTCTATTTTTTCCCCTGAATCTCATAGACATTATAATATCAGATTGGAAGAGATTATTACAAAGCTAATGGTCAAACATTCTTTTAACTCTAATGCTAATTTTCAAATAGAAAATATTTAGATGGCATAAAGTGCTCATGGAAATGAAATGGGAAAGCTGAGGCTATTCATGATGGGTTGATTCAGACTGTTTACAGCTTTTAGTGCTATGTTAGAGAATTTGAATAGTATCCTATTGCAACTGGGAAGCCAGGAGATTTTGAAGCAGGACAATATGCTCAGATAGCTATGCAAAAGAGGATTAATCTAGTCACAAAATAAATTGAGATGGGGAGATTGGAGGCAAGGATCCTTAGATAGTATAGCTTGTGCTAGTCATGAGATAAGGACCAGAATTAGCATTGTGATGTTTTGTATACACATCCCAACTAAATTAAGAGACGAGCTTAATTGATGAGCAGTGAAATTAACATTGAGGTTTCATTACAAATAATGGATGGCTTTGGGGAAAAAAAAAGTTCCGAGGAAGCTGAACTCCTACTACTGGGATGTTCAAAATAATATGACAGCTTATTTCCCAAGCCACCAGGATATGGCATGCACTTCTACCACCTGGATCTGTTCCCTAGAGCAGAGGCTTTGTCTTTGGCACAGAAGATAGGATGTGTGGCTTGCCCAATTCATTGCTTGTTATTCTAATGAAGGTCATATGCTGGTACCTTGCTTTTGAGAGGAGCACACATATCTCAACCCCTTTTCAATAATGAATTACTCCTTTGTATCAGTTGCCAACACCTTTTCTTAAACCTACCCGACACATTACATACGGGAGAAACATCAGCTTTACTTTTTTTTCCCTAAACAATTTATCAGATTGACTATTTTGTTACACAGAAGGAGATTAATTAAACTGGCTTTTGAAGCTGATGAAAATCATTAGCATAGTCAAGTAAACTATTTATGATTGGGAAGAAAAATAAGCAGTAGAATCAGTAGTAACCCAAACCAGCACCACCAGCTCACATTTGAGAGCATTTGAAAAAAAAAAAAATTAAATTGCTTAAATTGCTTTTTTGGTGTTTTCCCAAGGCCAAGTCTCAAAGGATGATTACTAGGAAAAACAGGAGAATAGAGGGTTTTCTGAAAGGGAAGGGGAAATATTTGCATGTAGAATCAAAACGATGCCCAGTGAGCCTCTGCAGGTGCATATACATTTTGGGAAAAAGTTTCAATGAAAAGCACACAAATAAACAAACCTGTAGCACCATGACAACAATCGGTAATAAGTAGGTAGCCTTGTATAGGAGAAGGCAGGTTATATTAAGAATTTGGGGACCAGGCATAGTGGTTCATGCCTCTAATCTCAGCACCTTGGTAGACCATGGCAAGTGAACCTCTTGAGGCCAAGGGTTCGAGACCAGCCTGGCCAACATAGTGAAACCCTGACTCTGCTGAAGTACAAAAATTAGCCAAGCATAGTGATATGCCTCTGTAGTCTCAGCTACTCAGGAGGCTGAAGTAAGAGGATTGTTTAAGCCCAGGAGGTGAAAGTTGCAGTGAGCCAAGATCCCACAACTGCACTCCAGCCGTCACTGACAGAGTGAGACCCTGTCTCAACAAAAGGAGTTTAGGGAGGGAAGCTTTACCTCACCTCTGCAAACCTTACTTCTCTTATCTTTTTTTTGTCTTTTTTGATTTGAGTTGGAGTCTCTGTCACCCAGGCTGGATTGCAGTAGCATGATCTTGGCTCACTGCAGCCTCTACCTCCTGGGTTCAAGCAATTCTCCTGCCTCAGCCTCCCGAGTAGCTGGGACTAAAGGCGTGCACCACCATGCCAGGCAAATGTTTGTATTTTTAGTAGAGACAGGGTTTCACCATGTTGGCCAGGCTGGTCTTGATCACCTGACTTCGTGATCCACCTACCTTGGCTTCCCAAAGTGCTGGGATTACAGGTGTGAGCCACCATCCCCAGCCGCTTCTCTTGTCTTTAAAATAGGAAGACTGGACACTAATTTGAGCTAAGATCTCTTTCACTTCTAATTCAGCTAGATTATTTGTATCATGCCCAGAATGTAACAACCTTAACATGCACAAAGAAAAGGATATATTATAGGCTTTGTAGAACTGGACAGGCAGGCTTGCTGTGTGTGGATAGCTTTTGAATATATCTCCATGACTGTGCATATGCGAGAGGGAGAAAGAGAGAGACAGACAGACAGACAGAAGGGTTTTTCATTTTTGATAAGACATGCATTTGTTAAGAGTGTCTATTTTTTTGCTGGGTAATGGAGTTTTACAGAAGGAAATAAATGATTTGTGTCTATTAAAGAAGCAAGAGCAACAACTGCGCATTTTTGAGAGCCCCATTAAATGTGTTCTGTTTCCTGCACTGTCTCTGCTCATTTGGGTGGGAACCGAAGTGCACAATAAGAGGCTAAATTAAGTGAAGGGCTAAATGAACCAATTAATTCTTTTTTCTCTAATACAATGAAAGTGCAAAACAGAATGTAAAGCAGCCCCAAACTGACCCCTGTGCATCTCCTAATGTGACTTTTCTGACAGGCACAGAAAGCATGTCCCTGTTCTCCAGTCTCAGAGCTATAAACACACTGAAAAGTAAAGAGGCTTTGGTAATATAACCACATTTTTAACAGCAGTCACACTGAATACATGAATTTTCCCCATTCCCCTATCTTTGGCTGACTTTGGTCTTTAAAATTCTTGCTCCTTCCCACTTCAAAAAATTGTCAGTATTACCCTTAAATTTCTTAATGTTTTTACCTCTAAAGAGCATAGTATAATGCTGGATTTCTTTACAATTTCAGGGATAGCAATAGAACATATGGTTTACAGTATACTCGTAGAGTTTGTATTCAAGCAAGACTGATGTTTAATAGCAGCTTTGTGACTCTGAACAAGTTAGTTAACATGGTTGAACTTCAGTTTTCTTGTCTGCACAATGGAACAATAACAGCCTTCCTCAGAGGGCTGGTGTAAATGTATAAAGTAATTCACGTCAAGTGATTTAAAAGACATCAAATATATACTAAACACTTGAGGAATGAAAGTTTTCATTACTGTCTGCCTCATGCTTGGGAATGCATGTTAGTATGGTTTCCTCATGATATAATGTAATAAATAATTTACATCCAAGGCAACAGAAACATCCCCAGTACCAAGTTACCCTCTATGGCTTATATTGGCATTTCAGTGTGTTTTGTTTTACCAGGACTATCAACTCTTCTTTCATCTGTGATAAAGCACAGTCAAATTCCTGCATAGGTTCCATGGAGTGAGATCATCTAGTGATCCAGGCAAGACCCCTTATTATCTAATAAGGTGTGGCAGACCGCTTAAGTCCCAGCTCTATCCTTAGCAGGCAGACACTGAAGTTCCTTCTACCTCTTTAACCTACCTTGAAATAGGAATAATAATAACAACATATGGAATAATTATAAGAAATAGATAAGTTAATATATTTTTTAAACCAATGCTTAATAGAATGCATGCCATGTCCTGCGTCATCCTTTAAATGCTTGTGATACTAAGCTATGTAATCATCATCACATCAGAGGTGTTCTGGAGCTGGTTCATTCTGACTCACAAGAGCCAATAATTAAATATTCAAGAATTTTATGAGCTGTTTGTGAAACTGTTGATAGCATTCAGTAGATATGGGTTGGAGTGTTGATACCTTTGAAAGTGGCAAAGACCATGTAACTGAACAATCCAACTGACTTTACAGCTGAGACCCTAAAAGTGTAGAAACATGGCCGTAAATCACAGTTAAGGAGTGCCAGAGCTGAGAATCAAACTCATTGAGTCTGACTTCTCAGTTTATGCACTTAACTTCTATACTATACAATGAATTTAAAACACTGCTTAGCAAGGGAGGAGATGAAAAAAACTGGCTGAATGGAATTTTCTAGTAATTGTCTCTCCAAAAAGAACACCAAATTGAACAACTATCTACAAAAGAAAGCACATTTATAAGAGCCAGAAATCAGGTTAGTGATCACAGTACCTGATGTTGTAATCAGGTAAGAGGTAAGAGGCACTGAAGAGAATAGACAAGAAAGTCTTGAATTGCCTGTACCACCCCTCCACCATCGCCCAGCAGCGTGACATGGTGCAGAGAGAGAATCTGTGCTTGTGGGAGGGAAAGAGCAATGAGTGTGAAACTTAATTGGAACTCAGTGCTGCCCTGTCACAGTAAAAAGCAACACAGGGAAGAATTCAGCTGGTGCCCATGGAGGGAACATTTACATCAGTGCAACCCGGAAGGGGAATTGTCCACCTCAGTGGTAGAAAATTGAGTTCCAGCTAGCCACACCACCATGGGTTAAAGCAGTCTGTGTTCCTAAATAAACTTGAAAGCCAGTCTAGGCTAAAAGAGTGATTATTCCTGGGCAAGTCCTGGTGCTGTGGTGGGCTCAGAGCCAGCAGACTTGGGATACATGTAATCTAGTGAGACACTAGCAGGGGTGGCTAAGGGAGTGCTTGTGTCACCCCTCTCCCAACCCAAAGCAGTGCAGCTTGCAGCTCCAGCAGAGACTCCTTCATTTTATGTGAGGAGAGGGGATAAAAGAGTAAAGGGGCCTTTGTCTTGCAACTTGGATACCAGTTCAGCCACATTAGAATAGAACGCCAGGCTGTCCTAAAGCCCCCTTTCCAGGCCCTAGCTCCTAGACATTTCTAAATACACACTGCCCTGAAAAGAAGAACCCAGTCCTGGCAGGATTGAGTACCTGTTGATTAAGGAGCCTTTGGGCCTTGAATAAACATCAGTGGCACACAGACAGTACTCCCCATGGGCCTTGGGTAAGACCCAAGGCTGTGCTGGCTTCAGGTGTGACCCAGCACGTTCCTAGCTATGGTGGCTATGGACAAAGATTCCTTCTGCTTGCAGAAAGGAGGAAGAAGAATAAAGGGGACTTTGTCTTACAGCTTGGGTACGAACTTGGCCACAGTAGGGTAGAGTACCACATGGGTTCCTGTAGTCTCCAGGTTCAGACCTTCGCTCCTGAACAGCATTTTTGAACCCACACTGGGCCATAGGAAAGCCTACTATCCTGAAAGGAGAGACCCAGGCCTGGCAGCATTCATGACAAGCTGCTTAAAGAGTACTTGGGCCTTGTCACGAGGTCAAGAGATCGAGACCATCCTCGTCAACAAGGTGAAACCCCGTCTCTACTAAAAATACAAAAATTAGTTGGACATGGTGGTGCATGCCGGTAGTCCCAGCTACTCGGGAGGCTGAGGCAGGAGAATTGCTTGAACCCAGGAGGCGGAGGCTGTGGCGAGCCAAGATCGTGCCATTGCACTCCAGCCTGGGTAACAACAGCGAAACTCCGTCTCAAAAAAAAAAAAAGTACTTGGGCCTTGAATTGACATCACCAGTAGCCAGGCAGTGTTTGCCATGGACCGGGGCAGCAGTGGCCATGAGGAGAGACTCCTTCTGCTTGAAGACAGGAAGAGAAAGAGTCGGAAGAACTTTGTCTTGCAGCTTGTGTGCTGGATCAGCTACATTAGAATAGACCACCAAGTCAATTCCTTAGTCTCCCAACTCAAGGCCCTGGCTCCCAGATGACATTTCTGGCTCTAGCCTGGGCCAGCAGGGAGCTCATATCCCTGAAAGGAAGGACTCAAGCCTGTCTGGATTTGCCACCTGCTGACTGAAAAGCCCTTGGGCCATGAGTGAAGATTGGCAGAAGCCAGGCAGTGGTTGCCAGAGGTCTTGGATGAAACCCAGTGCAGTCTCGGTGGTGGTGGTCACAGCGGTGCTTGTGTCACCCCTCCCCCAGCTCCAGGCAGCTCAGCATAGAGAGAGAGACTCTATTTGTTTACCATAAAGTAAGAGTAGAGAACAAGAGACTCTCCTCGTAATTCAGGGAACTGTCATGGATCTTATTGAAGGTGACCAATATGAGAGCTCCTTGAGTCTGCAAGAGTCACAGAATTACTGGATTTAGGATGTCCCCTTATGCAGATACAGCTACAGTGACCAAAGACTTAGATCACAGCACTCGGTTACCTTTGAATACTTGGAAACCCTTCCAAAACAGGTGGGTAGAAACAAACCCAGGCTACAAGGGTTCCAATAAATACCTTTTCAATGTCCAGACATCAAAAACATTCACAAGCATGGTAGACCATCCAGAAAAACATGACCTCACTGAATGAAATCAATAAGGTGCCAGTGAACGAAACTGGCGTGACAGCAAATTCAGAACAGCTGCTTATAGGAAGCACTGTGAATTCAAGATAACACAGAAAAGTAATTCAAAATCCTATGAGATAAATTTAACAAACAGATTGAATTTTTTTTTTTTTTTGAGAGAGAAAGGGGAGAAAGAGTCTCTCTTTGAGAAAGGAGAGACACATTCTCTCTATCGCCCAGGCTGGCGTGCAATGGCATGATCTCTCACTGCAATCCCCACCTTCCAGGTTCAAGTGATTCTCATTCCTCAGCCTCCCAAGTACGTAAATTTGAAGGTGCATGACAACTAGGCCTGGTTAATTTTTGTATTTTTAGAGATGTGGTTTTGCCTTGTTGGCCAGATTGGTCTCAAACTCCTGGCCTCAGGTGAACCACCACCTTGGCCTCCCAAAATGCTAGGATTAAAGGCATGAGACACCACACTGACCTGAACTAATTTGTAAAAATCAAATGGAAATTCTGGACCTGAAAAATTATATAGTAAAAAATCCATTCGTCTCTCAAGAGAAGAATTGATCATGCAAAAGAAAGCATTAGTGACTTGAAGCCAAGCTATTTAAAAATAGACAAGCACAGAATACAAAAGAAGAAAGGATAAAAAGAGTGAAGTACAAGTACAAAATCTAGAAAATAATTTAAAAAGGCAAATCTAAGAGTTATTGACCTAAAAGAGGAAGTACAGAGAAAGACTGGGGTAGGAAGTTTATTTGAAGGAATAATAACAGAGAACTTCCCATACCTAGAGCAAAATATTAATATTCAAGTACAAGAACATTACAGAACACCAAGAAGGTTTAACCCAAATAAAACTACCTCAATACATTTAATAATCAAACTCCCAAAGGTCAGGGATAAAGAAACAATTCTAAGAGCAGCAAAAGAAAAGAAACAAGTGAGTTACAAAGGTGCTCCAATGCATCTGGCATCAGACTTCTCAGTGGAGAAGGTGGTATACAGGTCAGGCAGGAGTGGTATAAAAAAGTGCTGAAGGAAAATATCTTATATCTCAGAATAGTATATCCAGTGAAATTATCCCTCCAATATGAAGTAGAAATACATTCTCAGGCAAACAAAGCTGAAGGGTTTCATCAACACCAAACCTGTCCTGCAAGAAATGCTAAAGAGAGTTCTCCAACCTGAAAGAAAAAGACATTAATGAGCAATAAGAAATCATCTGAAGATATAAAACTTACTACTGACAGTAAGTACAAAAACACAGAATATTATAACACTGTAATTGTAGTGTGCAAACTACTCATATCTTGAGTAGACAAGATATGAGTGGATTAAAAGATAAACTTATTAAAACTAATAACTACAACAGCTTATTAAGACATAAATAGGATCAACAAAAAGTTTAAAAGTGGAGTGGGATGAAGTTAATGTGTAAAGATTTTATTAGTTTTCTCTTTGCTTGTTGTTATTGCAATTAGTATTTATGTTGTCATCTGTTTAAAATAATGGTTATAGAATGTTATTTGCAAGTCTCATGGTAACCTCAAATTTACAAAACCTACTACAGATCCACAAAAAATAAAAAGCAAGAAATTAAAACATACAGGAAGAAAACACCAAGGAAGTAAGGCAGGAAGAAAAGAAGGAAGGAAGGAAGGGAAGGCGGCGGGGGAGGCAAGGAAGGAAGGAAGAAAATAAAGGAAGGACTACAAAACAACCAGGAAACAAACATATAACAAAATGGCAGGTATCTTTATTTATAAATAATAATGCTGAATGTAAATGGACTAAAATTTCCAGTAAAAGACATAGAATGGCTGAATGAATAATTTTTAAAAGACCAAATATTTGTTACCTACAAAAAACACACTTCACCTATAACACCTATAAAGACACAAATAGACTTAAAAGGATGAAAAAAGATATTCTATGCAAATGAAAATTTAAAAAGAACAAGAGTAGCTATACTTATATTAGACAAAATGTAAAACTATAAAAAGAGATAAACAAGGTCATTATATAGTGATAAAGAGGTCAATTCAGCAAGCGGATATAATGATTATAAATATATATGCACCCAACACTAGATCAACCAGATACATAAAACAAATATATTTTGTTAAGAGTAGTCAAGTTTAGTAGCGGGAAGGAGGAAAAGATTAGAACAAGGAGTTCAGTATGTAACTGACTGTAATCAGTTGAGAGAACTGACTACCCTAGGACTAGCCAAAAGCAAATATTGTTAGCGCGAAAGAGAGAGACAGACCTCAGTACAATAATAGCTGGATGTTTCAGCACCACATTTTCAGCCATTGGACAGAAAATCAACAAAGAATCATTAGGCTTAATCTTCACTATAGACCTAATGGACCTAATAAATATTTATGAATATTTCATTCAATGGCTGCAGAATGCACATTCCTCAGCACACAGACTATTTTCAAGGATAGACCGTATGTTTGGCCACAAAACAAGTCTTTAACAATTTTAAAAAAATCTTATCAAGTATCTTATTCGACCACAATGAAATAAAACTAGAAATCAGTAACAAAAGAAACATTGGAAACTGTGCAAACACATGAAAATTAAACAATATGCTCTTGATCAGTGGATCACACAAGGATGCCCACTTTCACCACTATTATTGAACAGAGTATTGGAAGTCCTACATAGAACAATCAAACAACAGAAAGAGCACTCAAATTAGAAAGAAAGAAGTTGAATTATCTTTGTTTCCAGATGATATAATCTTATATTTAGAAAAATTTGAAGACTCCATCAAAAAACTATTAAAACTGAAAAATTCAGTAAAGTTGCAGGCTAGAAAATCAACGTACGAAACTCAGTAGCACATCTATATGCCAACAGCAAACAATCTGAAAATGAAATCAAGAAAGGAACCCCATTTACACTAGCTACAAGTAAAAGAAAATACTTAATAATTAACCAAATAAGTAAAAGATCTCTACAGTGAGAACTGTAAGACAGTAATGTTATGAAATTGAAGAGAACACACAAATAAATGAAAAGATTTTCCATGTTCATGGATTGGGAGAATCAATATTGTTAAAATGTTCTTATTTCCCAAGGCAATCTATAGATTCAATGCAGTCCTTATAAAAACACCAATGGCATTCTTTATGGATACAAAAAATAATTCTAAAAATTATATGGAAACACAAAGGACTACAAATAGTAAAGCCATCCTGAGCAAAAAGAACAAAACCGGAGGAATCATGTTACCTGACTTCAAATTATACTACAGAGCTATAGTAACCAAAACAGCATGGTGCTGGCATAAAAACAGACACATAGACCAATGGACTAGAATAGAGAACCTGGAAAGAAATCCATACATCTACCGTGAACTCATTTTCAACAAAAGTACCAAAAGCATACACTGGGGAGAGGACAGTCTCTTCAATAAATAGTGCTGGGGAAAATGGAATATTCATATGCAGAAGAATAAAACTAGACCTCTATCTCTCAGCACATACAAGTATCAAATCAGAATGGATTAAAGACTTAAATCTAAGACTTCAAGCTATGAAACTACTAAAAGGAAACATTTAGGACATGCTTTAGGACATTGGTCTGGGCAAAGTTTTTTGAATAATTTCCTAAAGGCATAAAGCAACCAAGCAAAAATAGACAAAGGGAATTAAGTTAAATAGTTTCTACACAGCAAAGAAAACAATCATCCAATTGAAGATAAAGCTCATATAATGAAATATAGTGAAAATATTTAAAAACTATATAGTGAAAACCTTTGCAAACTATACATCTGACAAGGGATTAATAACCAGAATCTATAAGGAGGTCAAACAGCTCAATAGGAAAAAATCTAAAACCCTGATTTAAAAATGGGCAGAAGATCTAAATAGACATTTCTCAGAATGTCTGAGATTGTGTAAGACTCACATACAAATGGCAAACAGGTGTATAGAAGTGCTTAACATTATATCATTCAGAGAAATGCAAATCAAAATTACAATGAGTTATCTCGTTCATGTTAAAAGGACTTTTATCTAAAATACAGGCAATAACAAATGCTGGCAAGAATATGGAGAAAAGGGAACCCCATTCACTGGTGTTGGGAATGTAAATGAGTACAGTCATTATAAATAACAGTATGGTGGTTTCTCAAACTAAAAATAGAACTATCATATGAACCAGCAGTTCCACAACTGGGCAAATATGCCTCACAAAAGGAAATCAGTATATTGAAGAAATAGCACTCCCATGTTAGTTACAGCACTATTCACAATAGTCAAGATTTGGAAGCAACCTAAGTGTCCACCAACAGTTGAATGGATAAGTAAAATGTGATACATATACACAGTGGAGTACTATTCAGCCATAAAAAATGATATTTTGTCATTTGCAACAACATCGATGAAACTGGAGGTCCTTATGTTAATGTGAAATAACCCAGACATGGAAGGACAAACTTTGCATGTTCTCACTCATTTGTGGCTGCTACAAATTAAAACACTTGAACTCATAGAGAGTAGAATGATGGTTTCCAGAATCTGGGAAGGGTATTTGTGGAGGAAGGGAGTGGGGATGGCTAATGGATTAAAAATTTAGTTAGATGGAACAAATAAAATCTGGTACTTGATAGCACAACAGGATGATTACAGTCAAAAGCAATTTATTGTATGTTTTAAAATAACTAAAAGAGCATAATGGGAATGTTTGTAACACAAAAATAATAAATGCTTGAGGTGACGGAACTCTATTTCCTCTGTTATGATTATTATGCATTGGATGCCTGTTTCAAAGTATCTTATATAAGCTATAAATATATACACCTACTATGTACACAACAAAATAAAAAATAAGTATACTGAATAGTAAGTACTCAATAAATGTTAGCTATTATTAACATTAAAAAAGACATTTCCCTCACTGCTTCTCTGTCTTCGTTTTTTCTTTTATTTCTCATACAAACTTTACTTTGCATGTTTACTAGGTCTTTATGTGTTGTATAAGAAATGATATTTTTAAAATTATAGTTTCCATCATACATCGAAGTCATTAGAAAGAGTTACAGATTTAGACTATCACATCTTTTAGTTTGCATGGGTTTTGGTGAAGAAGGCAGGGCAGAGGCACATTAGCTGTTGCCTAAGATACTGGGAGCAGAGGTAGGCATGCAGGTCATGAGAATGTCCCCATAACTGCTACAAATGAAACAAAAATCTATAAAGAGCAAGAGTAACAGCAACAGTGGAGTAACATAGTCATTTCATTTCTTCCTTGAGTTTATGACAGTGCATGTGTTTTGGGACTTAAATGTTGTAAGAGCCAAACTTAGCTGTGCCTCTTGTAAAATGTAGGACCTCTGGGAAAGTAAATATACTAACTCTGGGAGGAAGACAGCAAATCACACTGCCATGTGTGTACCTGTGCAACAATCTTGCATGTCCTTCACATGTACCCCAAAACCTAAAATGCAATAAGAAAATAAAAAAAAATAAAAAAAAAATAAAAATATACTAACTCTGTTTCTTCAACAGTAAACTGTGAATAGCAGTAATAATTTATGTCTGGCTTGGGGTGATACATGCATACCTTATTTTATTGTGCTTCACAGATTTTTTTTTTTTTTAGCAAATAGAAGATTTGTAGCAACTCTGCATTGAGTAAGCCTAGCAAGCACTGTTTTTCCATCAGCATGTGTTCATATCAAGTCTCTGTGTCACATTTTCATAATTCTCACAATATTTTAGACTTTATTATTATTGTTAAATCTGTTATGGTGCTCTGTGATCTTTGATGTTATGATTGTAATTGCTTTTGGTACCGTGAACCATACCTATATAAGACAACACATTTAATCCAGAAATGTGTATTTTCTGATTGCTGCAAGAACTGCTCATATCTCTTCCTCTTCTGGGGCCTCCCAATTTCTTGAGAAACAACAATATTAAAACGAGGCCAATAAACAACCCTACAATGGCCTTTAAAATGTTTTCAAATGGGCTGGGTCGTGGTGGCTCACGCCTGTAATCCCAGCACTTTGGGAAGCCTAGTCAGGCAGATCACTTGAGGTGGGGAGTTCGAGACCAGGCTGATCAACATGGAGAAACCCCATCTCAATTAAAAATATGAAATTAGCCAGGAGGCTGAAGTAGGAGATCACTTGAGCCCAAGAGGTAGAGGTTGCCATGAACCATGATTGCACCATTGCACTGCACCAGCCTGGGCAACAAGAGCAAAACTCCATTTCAAAAAAAAAAAAAACGTTTTCAAATGAAAGGAAAGGCTTCACATCTCTCACATTAAATCAAAAGCTAGAAATGACTAAGCTTAGTAAGGAAGGCACAGTACCATACAGTTAGCCAAGTTGTGAAATCAAAGAAAAAATAATTCTGAAGAAAATTAAAAGTGAGACTTCTGTGAACACATGAATGATAGGAAAGCAAAACAGCCTATTGCCAATATGAAGAAGGTTTTAGTGGTCTGGATAGACCAAACCAGCTG
The DNA here is from genome assembly GCF_009761245.1 of Sapajus apella. NCBI lineage: Eukaryota > Metazoa > Chordata > Mammalia > Primates > Cebidae > Sapajus > Sapajus apella. The sequence goes on from NW_022436954.1 coordinate 22,712,605, forward strand.
CAACATTGTCTTAAGCCAAAGCCTAGCTTAGTGAAGGCTAAGAAAGGTAAGGAAATTGTAGGAGAAAAGTTTGAAGCTAGTAGAGGTTGATTCATAAGGTTTAGGAAAACTGCCACATCCACAAGGTAAAAGTACAAGGTGAAGTATCAAGTGCTGATGTAGGAGCTGCAGCAAATAATCCAAAACATCTAGCTAAGATGACTGATGAAGGTGACTACACTAAATAGTAAATTATCCAAGTAGACAAACAATCTTCCCTTGGAAAAATATCCCATCCAAGACTTTCATAGCAAGAGATAAGTCAATGCCTGGCTTCAAAGCTTCAAAGAATAGGCTGACTCTTATTAGTGGTTAATGCAGCTGGTGGCTTTAAGTTGAAGTCAATCCTCATTTACCATTCTGCAGATCCTAGGCCCCTTTAGAATTATGCTAAAACCACTCTGCCTGTGCTTCATTAATGGAAAAACAAATCCTGGATGACAGCACATCTATTTATAGTATGGTTTACTGAATATTTTAAACCCATTGTTGAAATCTGCTCAGAAGAAACAAATTTTGAAATACTACTGCTCATTGACAATGTACTTGGCCACTCAAGTGTGACCAACGTACTTGATACTCAAGACATACAAAGATATTCATGTTGTTTGCTCTCAAAAAAACTAAACTTGTATAAGTTCAGGGGCACATGTGCAACTTTGTTACATAGGTAGACTTGCATCATGGGGATTTGTTGTACAGATTATTTCATCACCCAGGTATTAAGCCTAGTATTTGTAAGTTACTTTCCCTGATCCTCTCCCTCCTCCTACCTTCCACCCTCTGATAGGCCCCAGTGTCTGTTCTCATCTATGTGTCCATGTGTTCTCATCATTTATCTGCCACTTATAAGTGAGAACTTGCAGTATTTGATTTTATGTTACTATTAGTTTGCTAAAAATAATGGCCTCCAGCTCCTTCCATGTCCCTGCAAAGGACATGATCTCATCCCTTTTTATGGCTGTGCAGTATTCCATGGTGTATATATCATGTTTTCTTTATCCAATCTATTATTGACTGGCATTTAGGTTGATTCCATGTCTTTGCTATTGTGAATAGAGCTGCAATGAACATACACATGCATGTGTCTTTATAACAGGACAATTTATATTCCTTTGGGTATATACAGTAATGGGATTGCTGGATGAAATTGTATTTCTGTTTTTAGCTCTTTGAGGAATCACCACAGTGTCTTCCACAATGGTTAAACTAATTTACACTCCCACCAACAATGTATAAGCATTCCTTTTTCTCCACAACCTTGTCAGCATCTGCTATTTTTTTACCTTTTAAATAACAGCCATTCTGACTAGTGTGAGATGGTGTCTCATTGTAGTTTTGATTTTCATTTCTCTAATAATCAGTGATGTTGAGCTGTTTTTCATATGCTTGTTGGCCTCCTCTATGTCTTCTTTTAAGAAATGTTCATATCTTTTGCCCACTTTTTAATGGTGTTATTTGATTTTTGCTTGTGAATTTGTTTAAGTTCCTTATAAATGCTGGGTATTTTACTTTTGTCCAATACATAGTTTGCAAAAATTTTCTTCTATTCTGTAGGTTGCCTGTTTATTCTGTTGATAGTTTCTTTTGCTATGAAGTACCTCTTTCATTTAATTATGTCCCTCTTATTAATTTTGGTTTTGTTGCAATTGCTTTTGGCATCCTCATCATGAAATTTTTGCCTGGCCTTACATCTAGAATGGTATTTCCTATGTTATTATTCAGGATTTTCATAGTTTTACTTGTTACATTTAAATATTTAATTGATTTTGAGTTGATTTTTATATGAAAGGGGTCCAGTTTCAATCTTCTGTGTATAGCTAGCCACTTCTCCCAGCACCATTTATTAAATAGGGAATCCTTTTTCCATTGCTTGTTTTTGTCAGCTTTGTCAAAGATCAGATGGTTGTATGTATATGGCATTATTTCTGTGTTCTCCATTTCATTCTATTGGTCTATGTAACTATTTTTGTACCAGTACCATGCTGTTTTGGTTATGGTAGCCTTGTAGTGTAGTCTGAAATCAGGTAATGTGATGTCTCCAGCTTTGTTCTTTTCACTTAGGATTATCTTGGCTATTTGGGATCTTTTTTGGTTCCATATGAATTTTAGAATAGTATTTTCTAACTCTTTGAACAATGTCATTGATAGTTTGATAGAATGACATTGAATCTGTAAATTACTTTGGGCAGTGTGGCCAGTTTGACAATATTGATTCTTCTTCTTATCTATGCACATGTAAGGCTTTTCTATTTGTTTGTATCATCTCCAGTTTCTTTGAGCAGTATTTTGTAATTCTCATCATAGAGATCTTTTATCTCCCTGGTTAGCTGTATTCCTAGGTATTTTATTCTCTTTGTGGCTATTGCCACAAATATGGGATTGCACTCTTGATTTGGCTCTCAGCTTAGATGTTCTTGGTGTACAGGAGTACTACTGATTTTTTACATTGATTTTGTATTCCAAAACTTTGCTGAAGTTGTTCATTAGATCAAGAAACTTTTGGGCAGAGACTATGGGGATTTATAGGTATAGAATTATATTGTCTGCAAACAGTGGTAGTTTGACTTTCTCTCATCCTACTTGAATGCATTTTATTTCTTTCTTTTGCTGGATTGCTAGAGCCAGGCCTTCCAGTACAGTGTTGAATAGGAGTGGTAAGAGAAGGCATCCTTGACATGTTCCAGTTTTTAAGGGGAATACTTTCACTTTTTGCCCATTCTGTATGATGTTAGTTGTGGGTTATCAGAGATGGTTCTTATTATTTTGAAGTATATTCTTTTAATGCCTACTTTGAGTGTTTTTAACATAAAGGAATGTTGAATTTTACTGAAAGCCTTTCCTGCATCCATTGAGACAGTCATTTTTTTTTTTGTTCTGTTTATATGATAGATCGTATTTATTGATTTGCATATGTTGAACCAACCTTGCATGACAGAGATAAAACCTACTTGATCTTGGTGGATTCACTTTTTAATGTGCTGCTGGGTTTGGTTTGCTAGTATCTTGTTGACATTTTTGCATGTATGCTCATCAAAAATGTTAGCTTAAAGTTTTCTTTTTGTTGTTGTTGTTGTGTCTCTGCCAGGTTTTGGTATCAAGATGATGTTAGCCCCATAGAATGAGTTATGGAGGAGTACCTCCTCCTCAATTTTTTTAGAATGGTTTCAGTAGAAACAATACCAGCTCTTCTTTATACGTCTGGTAGAATTTTGGCTATAAATGCAACTGGTCCTGGGTTTTTTTGTTTTTTTTTTTGGTTTGCAGGCTTTTTATTGCTGATTCAATCTTGAAACTTGCTATTGGTTTATTGGTCTGCTAGGGATTCAACTTCCAAGTTCGGTCTTCAGAGGTTATACATGTCTAATAATTCATCAGTTTCTTCTATGTTTTCTTTTTTTTTTATTGTACTTTAGGTTCTGGGGTATATGTGCAGATCATGCAGTCTTCTATGTTTTCTAGCTTGCGTGCATAGAGGTGTTCACAGTAGTCTCTGAGACCTTTTTGCATTTCAGTGGCATCAGAGGCAACATCCCTTTTGCCATTTCTAATTGTGTTTATTTGGATCTTCTCTCTTTTTGTTCTTTATCTGTCTAGCTAACAGTCTATCTATCTATATTTTTTTTTCAAAAAGCAAATCCTGGATTTGTTGATCTTTTATAAGGTTTTTTTTTTTGTCTAGAATTTAGAGATCTTTATATATCACTCCATATTGAAAACATATTGGTTTTTAGTAGCAAATGTTCTCACTTATAAGTGGGAGCTAAATAATGAGAACACATGGACCAAAGAGGGGAACAATGGACACCAGCATCTATTTGAGGGTGGAGGTTGGAAAGAAGGAGAAGACGAAATAAAATACCTATCAGGTACTATGCTTATAATCTGGGTGACTGAATGATCTGTGTGCAAAATTCCCATGACCCTAAAGTTTAGCTATAAAACAATGCTGCACATGTACCACTAAATCAAAATATGTTTTAGTGCTTAATAGCATCTTCAGCATATGGATGTCGAGTAATTTGTTTAATCAGTCTCTTACTGCTAGACTTAGGTTGATTCTAGATTTCTGCTATCCAAATATTGTTTCATTATGTGCATAAGGTTGCATTCTTAGCGAACATGTCAAAGTATATATAAGCTTAGTTTCACTAATATGAGTTCCCAATGGTAGTGAGTCAGTTTAATATATAATTTCTTCAATTGTGTAGCATTCACTTATTCCCTCAGTAACGATTTTATGAGCTCTTATTAAGTGTTAGGCATTACATTAGGCAAAAAATATGGTAGCAAGTTAGAGAAGCATTATTGCTCTACTTATAGAGTCCACTTTTAATTTGGCAAGAGACAGGCAATGAAGAAAAGTAGATGGATAGATGTAGAGATGACTACACTAAAAGATGGATGGGTGGATGAACGGATAGGTAGGTAGGTAGGTAGGAAGGTAGGTAGATAGATAGACAGACAGACAGACAGACAGACAGACAGACAGACAGACAGACAGATAGATAGATAGATAGATAGATAGATAGATAGATAGATAGATGTAAAGGAAAATTAAATAATATGATTAGCAATATGTAGTATATATATGGGGTAGTAGAATAGACAGTAATTGGGAAAAGAGAATTAAAGCAAGTGATTGTTCTGAAAAGGTGCTTTTCCAAAAAAACATCTTCACCAAAAAATGGTAGATGAGTGACCACCTTTCTTTTTTTTGTTTTTTGGAAGAGTGCCTTTGAAGTAAAAGCAAAGTACAAAACTGATCACATTAAAAAGAAAATTACAAAACTGATTATGCCAGCCAGTGTCTCATTATTATTGTTTTTCTTTAAAATAACTATGTTGTATATTTTTTATGTGTTTTAATCATTTGCTATTATTTTTCTACTAAGTTGTCCTCCATCTTCTTTACCTATTTTCTACTGAATTGCAGGTATTTTTCTCATTGATTTATGAGGGATAAGCCTTTACTTTTCTAAATGTTTAAACTGAATTATCAAATTGCTCTAAATTTACACATTAATATTTGGGGGAAAATCTGAAGATGTTTAATTTTTCATAATAATGTTTTGAATTTGACAAGCATGTGACTTGGCTACAGATAAGCTTTGCTGTGTTTTCTTTAAAAAGTCTTATTTTGCTTTTTGAGAAAAAGTGCCAGTAACATAATCTCTATCAACATACAAAGCATAGAACTGAGTGATGATTTACAAAGAAAACCAGAGAAAAATCCCTGTAATAAGGATCAAATATTTAATATGTCAACTCATATTTTCTAAGCACAAAGAACATTGATTTATATTTCTTTCTAGAATTGAACCCCAACCTTGCCATTCACTCAGGCAAAGGCAAGTTTAGATATGAAAAGTGATGTATCAACTGTGATGACTATTTTTGCTTCAGTCTTTTGAACTCTGAAAGAAGATGAGACAAAGAAATTAATATAATTTGAAAGTTTTTCAAAGTTCATATATTTTATGTGGGGAAAAAATGAGAAATATCAAACATCATTTCGTTTTAGGGTTTTTGACTGGTGAGGCTCCTTTCAACAGACTTTGATGTTATGTCAGCCGACAGCTTTCAATAGATCCTTGGCAAGTCCAAAGTTTCCTTAGTTTATTTTGTGCTACACCCACAAAATGTGACATCTAACAGAAATATATGGATTGTGAGGTTGACACTACTGGTAGAATGTTGACTTGCAAATCTTCACCCGTGGTAGATGAGTGACAACATGGGCTTCTATCATTTAAAATTTATTTTCTTTATTTGCTCTTCTGTAAAGAGAAAAGACTTATCTCTTTGTCCTTAGTGATCAGGAACCAGAATAAACAGATCTGATATTTAACCTCAGCTCTGCTATTCACTAATATGATTATATTATGTAAGTTAAATAATTTTTCTGATCTTCAATTTCTTGAGTTTTGTGAAATAGCTATAAAATTCCTATATTGTGGAATTGTGAGAATTAAATGGAAGAATGTTGCATCACACTTGTCAGAGTGCCTGCACACAGCCATTGATAAAGATTATTATTACTTTATCACATTTATTGCATTTTATACTTATATGTATTAATATTATATTCCAAATGTATCCCCTATTCCCAGTCCCCACTACACATACATTACTCACTCCCAGTGTATGTAAAGAAAAGGAATTTTCAACAAGCAAGGAGGGTAAAAGTACTTATGTGGCTACAGTATAATTCAGCACTGTTGGTTTTCTGGTTTTTCTTCTATTTCCTATAAGAATGGAATGCGGAAAAAAGTACTAACCAATGTTTGAACTTTACTGGCCCATTGGTGAACTTCTCATGTTTCTGGCCATGTGAACAAAAGAGAAATCAGAATTTCATATGCATAATGGGGTTTTGTTTTGCTGTGTTTTAGCCCTAGTTTTTGTATGCTGGAAAATAGGATGTGAAGTAGAAATAACCGTGTGCTTGGGCAGGATGGGAAGGGGAGATAAAGAAGACAGTTACTTAGGTAAATTGGAATATACTAGAGCAATGGAAAATAGAGGTAATTTTAATGAAACTGTTTCTCAATTAAAATTTCTAGCTATTCATTTCAGAACACCATAAGGAAGAATGATAAAAACCATCCACCCACACAATCTTTAGATTTTTACTCTCTTGGAACCACATATGCCAAATTCCCAAGTAAATGTCAGTTTCCTTTTTACTCAACATATTAAAATCATCTTTAAATTTTATAATTGTCCTAAAACATGAAGTTACTCTTCACTGTTGCTCCTTGGAGAAAATTTGCATGATATGGGAGAAAAGAAATTATTATTATGATTGATAAAGTGTTTTCAGCTGCCAAGCTATTCATCTAAAACATGTTCAAAACTTAAAGCAGTACTTTATGATAAACAAAAATTTTCACCATGCCTAATCACTGGTGACTTTGTATATATTAGGACCTGTGATAAAAAGGGCTTCAGTATACTAAGTATGTTCAATCAGGAAAATTAAAATTATATTGCCTGCCTACTTTACGCAAAGTACTGCTCAAGGCATTGAGTTGAAGAGAACAATGCAGTCAAGATATCTGCTTTCCCAGATTTACATTCTGGAATAGTACAAATTTTAAATCTCATCAATTCATATAACAGCTTTGTGAAGTAGGTTGATCTTTTTGCCCATTAGAGAAATTAAATAACAGGCTTATATACATCAAGCGCCTTGACTAACCCACAAATATGGATTTTCAGATTTTTTAATTCTGTAACCCATGTTATTTTTATTATACTGTAGAAAGACAAAGTATTCTTTATTTTGGGACAACGACTATAGGCTGTCCAAAGAAAATAGAGCACTCCTGACTACAACCTTGTTTTCTGGGTACAAAGAGTTTGCTGATGGCAAAGTGGTATCTATTAATCCTGAGCCAATCTGAAGTCTCCAACTCCTGCAGAGTTAGATAACATGTTTCTGGGAGAAATCCAGTGTGCCAAAACACTACCTGTCACACTTGGGCTATAAAGTCTACCTTAATAAAGAGGAGTAAAAGGTGTGAACACACCCTCTGGTCCTTTGTAAGTGGTTACCCATCTTAAAACAGGAATAAGAAAAGGATGAACACAGACACTAAGCAAACAGCATTCATCTGTGGCTTTCTGGAGGCTTCTATGTGATGGGATAAGCCTCTCTGCTATATTGTAAATTTCCAACAACAGAAATCTCTTTCCCTTTTTATAGTCTAGTGACTGGAAACTGTACTAAGCCTTTTTCCTACCAGACTTCCCCAAATTTTATTTTTAATGAAGATAACTCTGAATAGATGAGATTCACATGCAATTTATTCAGAACCCTTGGAGTAAGTTTAGGTAATAATAATTAATGAATTGCCTGCTATAATTTACATTTTCACAAAATTACTTTCAAAATGATTTCATCATGAGAATATTACCAAAAGAAGTTTTTCTGAGGAACGAGATTAGTGTGAGTATACAAGATGAGAGATAGTTCCCATATTCATATCAATGCTGAATTACCATTTTGGTCATATAGATTGCTGCTTTTAGATTATATCAGATTATAACTTACTTAAAATTTGTTTTCTCTAGAAATCAGTAGCATGTATTCAACAGAACTTTATTTAGTCCCTTGAAATATTTCATAAAAGAGGAAAGACTTCTGTAGTCAATTAAGTTTGATTAATACTCCAAATATTATTTTAACTCATGGAGAATCATATGCATAAAAGCATGCTAAATTCTCTGAACTGCCTGCAGACATTGGATCCGACTAATTTTATTTAGTTCAATGACTCTAAAACATATCTTACTACAAAACCCTTTTCCACATTGAACTTATTTACTACCTTTAGAACATGTTCTTTGGAGACATAAATTCCATTGCTATGATACAAGTCAAGCTGTTTCCAAACAACCACATCTTCATATGAAAAATGTAGTCAAGAGTTGTTCTGTGTAAAAGGAGATTTAAAAGCATTTTAGAAAGTATCAATTGCAGAAATTAAAAATAGATGTGATAGGGTTTAAGGTTAGAAAATCTAGAACAAGATTTCTACAGTTTGATGAATTATGTCCAGCTTTAGAAAGGTAAGAGGTGTAGAGCATATCTAGGAAACCACATGTAATTTTGAATGGATTTAAGAATGATGGTGTCTGCATGTCCTCACTCGTAAGTGGGAGCTAAATGATGAGAACACATGGAAATGGAAGGGATCAACACACACTGGGGCCTGTCAGAGGGTAAAGAGTGGGAAGAGCAAGAGGATCCGGAAAAATAACTGATGGGTACTAGGCTTACCACTTGGGTAATGAAATAATCTGTACGACAAAGCCCTATGACACAAGTTTACCTATGTAATACACATGCACCTCAATTTAATATAAACGTTAAAAAGAATGATGGTGTCAAACTCAAGTGCTTCTGGGGGAGGATTAAACAGATCATATCAGATTAAAACTTATTTAAAACCTTTGTTCATTTATCATAAAACGATGCTTGCAGATTATACACCTCATGGTGTATTTATGATACATTGTTTCGTGATAAATGGACAAAGTTTCTAGGGAGCAAAAACACTGACATAAGAAGACTGAAGTTGCCATTGTGGTGTTTTCAAAGCGACTGTAATAACTCCATAAATGATATGTCAGCTTTCCATCATTTCCTAACTCACCCTCTGCACAGAAGCTAGAGTGATTATTTAAAAATGTAAATTATATTGCATGATTTCCTTTCTGAAAATTTTCCAATAAAATCCACAATCTTTACCCTTATCTATAAAGCCTTACTGGTCTGTCCTCTGATTCCCTCTGAACACACTTTTTACTCAGTTCCAGTTCATGTTGATTTTCTCATGAACCTATGAAAATTCCAAGAACTCTCCCATTTCAGGGGTTTTGCTCTTGTGACTCCTTTTGTCTGGAGTGCTTTTTCAATAGCTGTACATGCATTTCTTTAGCTCATTTTACTTGTCTCACTTCAGATGTGCCCCCCATTGGTGAGGACGTCCCTGACCACTCTCCTCCCCTCCCTTTCCCTGTCAGTCTTCTGCGTCGCACTTAGCATTAGTTGATATTATACTGTAGATATATCTGTCTACTTAACCTCTCCACATTAACTAAAGTGATGCTAAATGCTGTGAGAGAGAAACCTTGAAATTTTAACAGCATAATACAATAAACGATCGTTTTCCTAGTTGTACGAACTCTGAATGTTGGTGGCAGCAGGGAGGTGAGGCTGAGAATCTGCCCCATCCAGTCATTCAGGAATAAAGGCTGACTTCTGTAGCCTGTGGCATTCAAGCTTGTCCTAGTGTCTTCATACAGCAAGCAGACAAGGGAAGAGAGGAGAATAAATGGCATGTGGGAAATATGTATTAGCCAGGCCGGAAAATAGTGCACATCACTTCCTTTCACACTCCTTTGGCCACAGCTCAGTCCTATGGACATACATCAACATAGAAAAACCTGAGATAGGTAGTTCAGCTATCAAGAAAAAAGGAGAAGGCTTTGACAAATAGCTACCTAAGTTCTGTTACAGTTACTCAAGTAAGAAGGTAAATTTCATGAGGGCAAGGATTTTGTTTTGATTGCTATTATATCGCCATTATTGAGGACAACGTCTGGTAAATCATACTCTACTAAAAACTGTATCTTCAACTAAAAAAAAATAAATACAAAGACTTCATATTCATACAGTGCTTAATATGTGTCAGTCACTGGTCTGTACACTTGATATGGAACACTCTTCAGAATGACCCTATGTGGTACAGGCTATTAGTGTCTACATTTTACAGATGAAGTGAACGGGGCAAAGAAGGAAAACCATTCCTGAAGTCATAGAGCTAGTAAAAGTTGGAGCAGAGACTTGAAATAGATCCAGAACTCACGTACTTAGCTGTGTTACACAGTGCTACTCTAGGCATGGATGGAATGAGTCATTATATAAATAGGAAATTTCAAAGAGTTGGGTAAATCCATTCTCTTCATGATAGGCCCCCTTATAAAAAGTAAATTCTTCCTTGCTGTAGGTGTATAATCAGAAGCAGGAGAATGTCATACAATGATGGTGAAAAATTCACCTGGATGAACATTTGAATTTGGCATTTCTAACAATTGTCATAACTACGTTTCTAAGATATTCTGCTTCTCCATCCTAATCACATATTTTTCATGCTGTAGAAAAGTAAATACAGTTAGAACCCATTCTACTTTTATTAAACATCTTAATTCTTTATTTTCTATTGTTTTGGCTATTTCATTTGGAATGATGCTTGGAAAGCCCTTTAATAAGAAAGTTCACCTTCTGACTTACATCTCAATAAGAGAGGAATTATGTGTGGGATTTATAGGCTGAAGGAGAAATGTTAAGCCTAAATTCTAATTCAGAAATATATTTTTATATGTCTTTAAATATCATCTACAAAACCCACCTCCTTCTTGATATAATAAAAATATGTATAAATTAAACAATCTAGTACAGACACGGGTTCCATTCTGACTTCTGTGTACAGGGTCATGGTTTCTGCCCCTAAAAGAATGTAACACAGGAAATAAGAGCAACTATTAGATGCTATAGTGTATAAAATGTTTTAATTTAGAAAAGGCTTGGATTTTTGTTTGTACATTTATAATATAATATCAAGCATATTATTTATGAGTGAAAAATCCATAGTGGCTTATTTATTTTAAAAGTTATAAATACATGGGATTTTGTGACTCAAGCAGATACTGGTTAACTAACTGAGGAAAACTTTCCAGTGAGTATTGATAATGAACAGGCAAATGAGTTCAGTAACTTCAACTGATTTTCAGCGGCCAGATCACTGTTATCCTATATGGTTTTGTTTCTGCTTTTGTTGCTGCTGCTGCTACTGCTGTTTTTAGGGAACTCGATAGGTAGGGAAGAAGGAAAGATAAAAGAGAGAGAAAAAAGAAATAGAGTAAAAATTTGAGATGGGTACTCTGAATTGTGTTACTGTCTTCTTTCATACCTTTCTCTCTGCTGACTGGTTGGATGGCTTGCATATTTATGTATGTCTATGCATATGTATGTACCTATGTATGTATTATAGATTTCTCTGGTGACTTCAGTACTCTGCTGAAGTATTCTTTGTTCATTAATGTGCTTATAATTGCTTGATTATTGCAAGTAACCACAAAACAATTATGAGTACACACACCCTATGAGGTAGAATATAGACAGCAAAATAAAATGTAATAACCTTCTTCCCCTGCTCACATTTGGTGGTATATTCCTGTGAAATAGTAACATAGACTGCTCTTAAAATATTGTATTATGTTCTCAGAACTTATTTTCTCAAACTCTAGTGTACCGGCCTCATGGATAATCGTGCCCATTGGCTTACTTTTTGTTTGTTTGTTGGTGGGTATATTCTGAAACCATTATTAAAAGCTTTACTAAAATGTTTCAACTGGGTTCTCACTAAGCAAATGTTACCAGTAACCACAAACTTAATATTTAGAAATCATGTCACAGCCTTAAGACCTTTGAAAGCATTATAGATGCCCTTAAATATAAAATGTAAGAGAATGTCCAGTGGAATCCTCTGTGTACATACTAAAACACAGCAAGGAAAAATACCAGATTAGATTTTCCCATCTTGAGCACCAACGACTACAGAATTACGTCCACTAAGAAGAATTTTTTGATGTTGTTTATATAGGCCATCCTGCCAGTCAGCAGACAGTGAGGCATAATAAAGCATTAAGATAATTGGGGGTATCTAACTAAGAGTTTTACTTTATTTCTTTTCTTCTCTTCCTTTCCTCCTTTCTTCCTCGCTCTCTCTCTCTTCCCCAGAACAATAGCAGCAACAAAAACATAGGATGACAGCAATCTGGCCACTGGAAATGAATTTAAATCGCTCATCTGATCATTATCAGTACTCATTGAAAATTGTTCCTCTGTTAAGAGTCACAAAATCCCAGGTATATATAACTTTTAAAGTAACTCAGCAACTAAATTTTTTTACTCATAAATACTATGCTTGATATTATTTTTAAATATACAAACAAAATATCCAAGGCTTTTATACATTAAAAACTTTTATACGTTGTAGCATCCCACAAATATGTGTATATATAATTAAATAATATGAATGGATAAAGATGATTAATCAGAATAATTCCACATACCCACTAATAAAACTGACCTTAAGGAGTAAGGATTCCTTTACATATTGTTTGATTATAACAAGAGAAGGAGGTCATTAAAAAAAATTGAAAGAGATATTTTTGCTGGCCTTTACTCTCTATACTATTTCTTTCTTAATATCCAAAACACCTCACATATTCAGATTCTTCTAGACACTTACATGGGTCGTAAGTGCAATTATTTACTCAGTCATCCATTAATTCATTAATTTATTCGATAAATATGTATGTATGATAAACATGGTCCCTGCTTTTAAATAATTTACAGTTTCAGAGAGAGAGAGAAACAATGTTAATGATATGGCTTGACAATTCGCTTAGTGAACATATATGCAGATGCTATAATGAGAACAGAGGATGACAGAAACTATTTTGCCTAACAGATATAAGAAATGTATAAAACATAGCTGAAAGTTGTAGAAGTACTAGAAAGTGTTGATATGGACAAGGCAGAATGCTCCAATCCATAAACAATTATGTAGAAGAAGATGATGTGTTCAGAGAGTAAAATGTGCTTTAGTTTTATTAAGTTGGAAAGTGGAAAGAATAAGATGCAGGGAATTAAAGCCCAGGAAAGGAAGGACATATTATAAATGAAAATTAGATGCCTTAATTTATACAAGTGTTGATGATGAAAAGATGTAATCTTGCTTGTTATGAGTTGAATTGTGTTTTCCAAAAACATATATTAAAGTTCTAACCCCTGGTGGTTATAAATGTGCCTTATTTGAAAATAAGAGTCTTTGCAGATATAATCCGGTTAAAATGAGATTAGGATTTAGGTGGGCCCTAACTCCAATGACTGGTATCATTAAAAAAAAATAAAAAGTGTTCCTATTTCTCCACATTCTCTCCAGCATCTGTTGTTTCCTGACTTTTTAATGATCACCATTCTAACTAGCATGAGATGGTTTCTCAATGTGGTTTTCATTTGCATCTCTCTAATGACTGGTGATGAACTTTTTTCTCATGTTTGTTGGCTGCATAAATGTCTTCTTTTGAAAAGTGCCTGTTCATAGCCTTTGCCCACTTTTTGATGGGGTTGTTGTTTTTTTTCTTGTAAATTTGTTTAATTTCTTTGTAGATTCTGGATATTAGCCCTGTTGGTGGCAGTGTAAATTAGTTCAACCACTGGGAAAACAGTGTGGCAATTCCTCAAGGATCTAGAACCAGAAATACCATTTGACCCAGCAATCCCATTACTGGGTATATACCCAAAAGATTGTAAATCATTCTACTATAAAGATACATACACACATATGTTTATTGTGACACTGTTCACAGTACAAAGACTTAGAACCAACCAAATGCCCATCAATGATAGACTGGATAAAGAAAATGTGGCACATATACACCATGGAATACTATGCAGCCATAAAAAAGGGTGAGTTTATGTCCTTTGCAGGGACATGGATGAAGCTGAAAACCATCATTCTCAGCAAACTAACACAAGAACAGAAAACCAAACACCACCTTTTACCTCATAAGTGGGAGTTGAACAATGAGAACACATGGACACAGGGTAAGGGAAAAACATCACACACTGGGGCCTGTTGGGGTGTGGGAGACTAGGGGAGGGATAGCATTAGGAGAAATACCTAATGTAGGTGACAGGTTGATGGGTTCAGCAAACCACCATAGCACGTGTATACCTATGTAACAAAACTGCACATTATGCACGCTTCCCAGAACTTAAAGTATAATAATAATAATTAACAAATAAAATTAGATACACAGAGAAGACAAACATAGAGGGAAGAAGGCCATGTGAAGATGAAGGCAGAAATTGAAGTGCAGGTGCCACAAACCAAGGGTCACTTGGAGTTACTAAAAGCAAGAAGATACAAGAAAAGATGCTCCCATAGAGTCTTCAGAGAGACTGTGGCCTGGCCATATTTTAGTTTGGGGTTCTGACCTCCAGGAACTGTAAGAGAATAAATTGCTGCTGTTTTAAGCCACCTCATTTGTGACACTTTGTTATGGCAGCCCTAGGAAACGAATATACTGCTAAAGTGCATTCAATTTTTCAAGGTCACCTAATATAGAAAAAGTTTCATCACAAAAATTGCTTCTCAAGTGTTAATTTACATGTTATGGCACTTGGGTCAATGCTGCTAATTTTACCTATATTCACTAGGCTTCTCCAGAGAAGCTGAGCCAATAGAATATACATAAAGGAACATGTACAAAGGATTTATTAATGCTATGAGAATTTGCTTATGTAATTATGGAAACTAGGAAGTCCCATCATATGCTGCTTGCAAGCTGGATAATCTGAAAAGCTGGTGGCATAACTCAGTCCCAGTCTGAAGAATGACACGGTTTGGGGCAACTGGTGTTAAGTCTCAGAGTTTGAATGTCCATGAACTTGTGGTGTCAGAGGACAGGAGATGATGCATGTCCCAGCTCAAGAAGAGAGAGAGAATTCAACCTTCCTCCAACTTTTGGTTCTGTTAGGGCACTCAACCAATTGGACGATGCCTGCCCAAATTGTTGGTGGCAGATTTTTTTGTTCAGTCTACTAATTCAAATGTTAATCACTTTCTGTGCCTTGCTCATATTACCCACCGTCATATCCTCCAAGCTCATCCATGTTTTAGTAAATGACAGTATTTCATTCTTTTTTATAGATAAATAGTATTTCATTGTGTATATATGCCACATTTTCTTTATTCATTCATCATTGATGAACATGTAGGTTGATTTTATATCTTGGCTATTGTAAATAGTGTTGCAAGAAACATGGAAATGTAGATACATCTTTGACATACTGATTTTCTTTCCTTTGGATATATACCAAGTAGTAGGATTGTTAGACCATATGGTAGTTCTATTTTTAGCTTTCGGAGAAACCTCCATACTGTTTTCCATAATGGCTGTACTAATTAACATTCTCACCAACAGTGTATAAGAGTTCCCTTTTCTACATGTCCTCACCAGCATTTTTTTTTTTTTTTGTCTTTTTGATAATAGTCACTCTAACTTGGGTGAGACTGAGTAAGAAACACATGTTCTCACTCATATATGAAAGCTAAAACAGTTATTCTGTAACAGCAGAGAGTAAAATAGTGGTTCCTAGCATCTGGGAAGGATATCCTGAAGGGAAGAGTAGTGAGAAATTGGTTAATGGATATAAAATCACAGGATAGGAGGAATAAATTGTAGTGCTCTATAATACTGTAGGATAACTACAGTTAACAGTAATTTATTTTATATTTTCAAATAGCTAGAAGAGAGGTGATATGGTTTGGCTATGTCGCCACCCAAATCTCATCTTGAATTGTGGTTCTCATAATCCCCACATGTCATGGGGAAGATAATTCTACCCGGTGGAAGGTAATTGAACCATGGTGGTGGTTACCTCCATGTTGTTCTCATGACAGTAAGTTCTCACAAGATCTGATGGCTTTATAAGGGGCTTTTACCCTTTTGCTTGGCTCATTCTGTCTCCTGCCACCCTGTGAAGAGGTGCCTTCCACCATAATAACACCTGAGGCCTCCCTAGCCATGCAGAACTGTGAGTCAATTAAACCACTTTTCTTTACAAATTACCCAGTCTTGGGTATTTCTTCATAGCATCATGAGAACAGACTAATGCAAGATTTTGAATGTTCCGAACATAAAGAAATAATCAATGTTCAAGGTTGTAGATATGCTAATTACCCTTATTTGATCATTACACACTGTATACAATATATGCATCAAAATATCACCCTGTACCTCCTAAATATGTACAATTATTATATGTTAATTAAAGTAATATTTCTATAAGTGAGATAGCTATATTGTTTCATGCTAATTTTCTCCAGAAACACCTTCACAGACACACCAGAAATAACATTTTACCGTCTATCTGGGCATCACTTAACCCAGTCAAGTTGACAGATAAAACGAGCATCACCCCACCTCAAATTCTACTATGTAAGTTTTTTAAATTTATGTAGATTCATACTTTGACTGCCTCTTCTTCATTGAATTAACACCTAAATGGTATGACTCATTGGATTCTGAGAGTGACACTATACCTAGTTAGAAAGTAACTACCAACTGGCTGTGCAGTCAATACCTAAATACCTCAAATGATTATAAACCTATTACCTCCAATGACAATCTATTCCACTCTTGGATAATTTTGACAGGTAGAATATTTTTTATATTGAGCTGAAATTGCATTTCCTGTTTCCTGTCATCCCTGCCTTTGGTTCCTGTTCTATACCATGAGGCCCACAAAAGAGTTTGAATCACGCTTTACCAGAACAAACCAGAAACCTGATTCCTGCCCAGTCCTCTCGAAGTCTGTTTGCTTTCTACAGACTCAACACCATCACATCCTTCCAGCATGACTCATGTGGCATCGTTTCAGTTTACAGCACTGTTTCCCTTGCGCCCCTCAACTTGTTTACATTAGCTATGTGCACTGGCATTTCAGCTACACGTCTTTGCTACTAGTCATCAGAGTGTTGGGTTCTGTTCTCCTGTGACATCACTGCATGACTAGCTTGCCCAAGTAAAACAAGGTTTAATTAAATCTTAATGTTGCACCCAGCTCTTTACAGAACTGTTATTTTCACTTCCTTGTGCTATTAGCAGAATACATAATGAGAGTGTATGGAGTACGGAATCAGCCCCACTTAGAAAGAGTGGCATTTTGTCACTCAGTCATGGTCTATTTGCACTAAGCTTACTTTTTGGCTCACCACAGAGGTCTCAGTTTTCCCCCACAGACAGATAAACTTTTATTTGTGGTAGTGTTTGTTCTCTTTGAGTTACTAAGGTGGCATCATAAAAACATCATTAGAGTATATTAATATGTCTTTAAAAAGAAGCTATTCATATATTTAATGCAGAAAGTTTTGGGGATTAGCACCCTCATACTGCTATTATCCAGTTCCCTTTTTCACATTTACAAATTGTCTAAATGGAAACCACTAGTCTCTGAGTGCTTTGAAAGCAAACAACCCATAAAATATTCTGTATTTAAACTGATATCACTTCTCTTTCATTTTTAAGTTATGACAGAAATGATCATCAAAGTTATTCCCTGAGGGAAAATTACAAAGTGATACCACCCAACTACTTGTGAGATTACTAATTTTTAACCTGCTCATAAATCCTCAGGAAATGTATAATACCTCAATTATTAAATATTAATCCAGTAAGACTTATTCCATTGGTTGATTATTCTTGCCTGCCTTAGAGAAGTACCAGAAAAAATATGATGACATGGATTGAAATATACATACAACTTGTCAACAACTTCAGCTGTCTCCAACAGCTAAAGGCAAATATGAAAAAAAAATAATAATGTGTAGAAGTATTATACTGTACCATTGAACTGATAATGATGTGAATATATTCTTTTAGGCAATTCATCTCTTAGTTTCTTTTTACTTCAGATGATAGTAATGATGTGGTCTCTTTATTTTGAGATAAAAACGAGAGAGCCTAGAAGTCTTCCTAGACACCAGACTTGTAATTCTCATGTTAAAATAAATAAGAATAAAGTGGCTACATAGATTTAACTCCACTCTAGATAAAAATATTGTGGCACAGAATACTGAACTATCTCTTTCCTACTATTCACAGGCCGTGGAAAAGTAAAATACCAAGTTTGGGTATAAATCTTCTCATTTTAGTTTTTACTATGTAAACCAAATTATTTTAAAATATGTATGAAAATAATTCACTTTTAGTAGTGTCTGTCTACAAACCCTGTCATTATCTGTTACATATCTGTTAACATGTATAAAGATCATGGTATTATTTGTACATAATGATTAATTCCTTTCTTTAAAAAAATCTCAAGCAAATTCACAATTAGAATTTGGAAGCATAAGTGAAATGTTTTTCTAAAGGATGTAAAGTTCTTACAGGTCATCAACTTTATTGTTTTTTTTTTATTGTTTTTGTTATTGTATTTTTTGTTATTGTTTTTTATTGTTATTAATTTTTGCAATTGTTCTAGAGTCAATGTAGAGTGTAGTGAAATCAGTTTTATGAATCGTGCTTGAGATATTTTGTGTTGGTGTTTAATAGACTAAAAATCTAGAAAATGTTCAGGCAGAAGAGACGTTATAAAAGACATATCACCAACACCTGGCCCAGTGCATCGCTAATTCATAGTAAATATTTATTTAGGGAAATGGCTGACTGATAGACTGGCAGATGGACTGACTGACTGACTAAATCAGTGATTATGAAAACATTTTCATACACTGAACTCAAATCTGAGATTATTTTGAAGCTCTGTAGTTTTTGATGAATATCGCCTCTTGGCCTTTTGGGTGAGATCAAGTGTGATGAATATCAACTTCTTTCTGATAGCAGATCATAATAGAGGCCTTTTCTTGGTCCTTCATTTTCTACAAGGGAACAGTAAACCTCACTGAATTTGAAATAAATATGAAATACTGAAATTTCCCATTTAGATCTTCCTACTTATTTATGAAAAAAAAATGGCCTCTCTATGTGAGCAAGGCATCTCACATGACTCCAAAGGGTATGTATTCATCCACAGGCAGCCTCTGTTGAAGGCCCTGTCATTGGAAATGGCAGATTTCTGCATGGCTCCTCAGAAAAGTCAGCAGGAGCCTTATGTTTCTTTCTTTGCCATTGCGAAAGGCTCCTGTTAGCGATAAGAATGCACCTCAAATCTAAAACATAGACCACCTCAACTAACCACATTCAGCATTAAGATTTCCTAACAGTAGTGCTAAACTTCAATCTTTTCTTGTGGCGTTTTTCACTTCTAATGCACAAGCAAATCCTTTAGAAGATTTCTTCTAAAATATGTTTCAAAACCAATCTACATTTCTGTGTCCATTTCTGTGGCTATGTTTGAAACATTTATCACTCTTTCCTAGACATCTGAAACACTCCTAAATTTCCCTCCCTGCACTCAATAATACCTTTACAATCCATTTTCTACACATTGATTATTGTCATCTTTAAAAAACTCAAAACAGATCAATGGCTCTCTCCACTTACATCTTAAAAGATTCTATTGCAATGAGAATGAAATCCAACAATGCTATCAGGAGCTGCAAGTTCCTACACTGTTTGATTCCTGTCTAGCTCTCTGACTTCAATTTCCAGCAATGTCTTTCTTATCATACTCCAGAAGCAGGAGCTTTTTTTATTTGTCCTTGGACAGTTTAAGTACTGCAAACTGATCTAAGCTTCTTTGGCCCTGCACAACACAGAGGCATGTAAACTTATTTTTGGTAAATAATAATCACCAAAGAACCCTGAGCCCTCTGGGTGAGGGTTATTAGCTATGCCCTCTGTACTAGGTTATACTGACTTAATTTTGGTAAACAAAAAGATTTATTAGACAAACATTCTTTCAATAGTGAGCAAGCATGCAAAAATTACAGCCTATTCTAAGTGCAACAAAATTCCATATTTTTATTTTTTTAGGCTTTCCAACTGCTACCTTTCAACAGGCAACATTCCAACCTTACAGTTGCATAAATCAATGTTCTTCTCAACCGTAGTTAAACAGACAACCAGTTACAAATGAAGCTTTGAGTGTCATCCCTAACTTAAGGATACATGCCTCTGGCCTCAGTAGATTCTTAAATGGTCTTAATCTAAATATCAGTAGGTTCTCAAATATATGTATGTCAATCCATATATGTTAACACCATTAATTTCACCAATAAAGGCTCATTTGTTTTCTGCCAATCATTGACACATTCGTGTGCTGGAAAATGACAGTTTCTGATACTAGCTATGATCATTAGCTGCCTGGCATTGATTAAAAATGAAAAAATACGTGTTAGCTATCTCTCAAACATGATTTTTCTTATAAAATCCTGGCAAATATGATTTCCGTTTTTTTTTTTTTCTTTTGAGACAGAGCCTTGCTCTGTTGCCCAGGCTGCAGGGCAGCGGCGCTATCAAAGCTTCCTGCAGCCTCTATCTTCTTGGCTCTAACGACCCTCCCCACTCAGCCTCCCAAGTAACTTGGA
This sequence comes from Sapajus apella, assembly GCF_009761245.1. Lineage (NCBI taxonomy): Eukaryota > Metazoa > Chordata > Mammalia > Primates > Cebidae > Sapajus > Sapajus apella. The sequence goes on from NW_022436954.1 coordinate 22,733,283, forward strand.
CTATTGGCATGTACCACCAAATCTGGCTATATTTTTCCCCATTTATTTATTTTATTGCATTTAAGGTTTTGGGGTACATGTGAAGAACATGCAAGATTGTTGCATAGGTACACATGTGGCAGTGTGATTTGCTGCCTTCCTCCCCATCACCTACATCTGGCATCTCTCCCCTTGCTATCTCTCCACAACTCCCCACCCCCCACTGTTTCTCCCCTATTTCCCCCCAACTGACCCCAGTGTGTAGTGCTCCCCTCCCTGTCTCTGTGTGTTCTCATTGCTCAACACCCACTTATGAGTGAGAACATGTGGTGTTTGATTTTCTGCTCTTCTGTCAGTTTGCTGAGAATGATGGTTTCCAGGTTGATCCATGTCCCTACAAAGGACACAAACTCATCATTTTTGATGGCTGCATAACATAAATGTGTATATATGCCACATTTTCCCTGTCCAGTCTATCATCGATGGGCATTTGGGTTGGTTCCAGGTCTTTGCTATTGTAAACAGTGCTGCAATGAACATTCGTGTGCACGTGTCCTTATAGTAGAACGATTTATAATCCTTTGGATATATAACCAGTAATGGGATTGCTGGGTCAAATGGAATTTCTACTTCTAAGTCCTTGAGGAATCGCCACACTGTCTTCCACAATGGTTGAACTAATTTACACTCCCACCAACAGTGTA
>NW_022436954.1:22734365-22818315 GCF_009761245.1 Sapajus apella
TTTTGTGTCTCTATCTCCTTCAGTTCTGCTCTGATCTTAGCTATTTCTTGTCTTCTGCTAGACTTTGAGTTTTTTTAATCTTGCTCCTCTAGCTCTTTCAATTTTGACGATAGGGTGTCAATTTTTGATCTCTCCTTGCTTCTCATGTGGGCACTTATTGCTATATATTTTCCTCTAGAGACTGCTTTAAATGTGTCCCAGAGATTCTGGTAAGTTGTGTCTTCATTCTCGTTGGTTTCGAAGAATATCTTTATTTCTGTCTTCATTTCATTGTTTATCCAGTCAACATTCAAGAGCAAGTTGTTCAGTTTCCATGAAGCTGTGCGGTTCTGAGTTAGTTTTTGAATTCTGAGTTCTAACTTGATTGCACTGTGGTCTGAGAGACTGTTTGTTATGATTTCCACTCTTTTGCATTTGCTGAGGAGTGATTTACTCCCAATTATGTGGTCAATTTTAGAGTATGTGTGATGTGGTGCTCAGAAGAATGTATATTCTGTGGATTTGGGGTGGAGAGTTCTGTAAATGTCTATTAGGTTTGCTTGGTCTAGGTCTGAGTTCAAGTCCTGGATATCCTTGTTAATTTTCTGTCTGGTTGATCTGTCTAATATTGACAATGGGGTGTTAAAGTCTCCCACTATTATCGTGTGGGAGTCTAAGTCTCTTTGTAAGTCATTAAGAACTTGCCTTATGTATCTGGGTGCTCCTGTATTGGGTGTGTATATATTTAGGATCGTTAGCTCTTCTTGTTGCACTGGTCCTTTTACCATTATGTAATGTCCTTCTTTGTCTCTTTTGATCTTTGTTGCTTTAAAGTCTACTTTATCAGAGATGAGAATTGCAACTCCTGCTTTTTTTTGCTCTCCATTTGCTTGGTAAATCTTCCTCCATTCCTTTATTTTGAGCCTTTGTGTGTCCTTGCATGTGAGATGGGTTTCCTGAATACAGCACACCAATGGGTTTTGGCTTTTTATCCAATTTGCCAGTCTGTGTCTTTTGATTGGGGCATTTAGTCCATTTACATTTAGGGTTAATATTGTTATGTGTGAATTTGATACTGCCATTTTGGTGCTAGCTGGGTGTTTTGCCCATTAGCTGATGCAGATTCATCATTGTGTTGATTCTCTTTACCTTTTGGCATGTTTTTGGAGTAGCTGGTACTGGTTGTTCCTTTATATGTGTAGAGCCTCTTTCAGGAGCTCTTGTAAAGCTGGCCTGGTGGTGATGAAATCTCTGAGTACTTGCATGTTCCCAAAGGATTTTATTTTTCCTTCACTTATGAAGCTTAGTTTGGCTGGATAGGAGATTCTAGGTTGAAAGTTCTTTTCTTTAAGGATGTTGAATATTGGCCCCCACTCTCTTCTGGCTTGTAGGGTTTCTGCTGAGAGATCTGCTGTGAGTCTGATAGTCTTCCTTTTGTGGGTAACCCGACCTTTCTCTCTGGCTGCCCTTAGTATTTTCTCCTTCATTTCAACCCTGGTGAATCTGACGATTATGTGCTTTGGGGTTACTCTTGTTGACGAATATCTTTGTGGTGTTCTCTGTATTTCCTGGACTTGAATATTTGCCTGCCTTGCTAGGTTGGGGAAGTTTTCCTGGATAATATCCTGAAGAGTATTTTCCAGCTTGGATTCATTCTCTTCGTCGCATTCAGGTACGCCTATCAAACGTAGATTAGGTCTTTTCACATAGTCCCACATTTCTTGGAGACTTTGTTCATTCCTTTTTACCCTTTTTTCTCTATTCTTGCCTTCCCGTTTTATTTCATTGAGTTGATCTTCGACCTCTGATATCCTTTCTTCTGCTTGGTCAATTCGGCTGTTGATACTTGTGCATGCTTCGCGAAGTTCTCGTGTTGCGTTTTTCAGCTCCATCAATTCACTTATATTCCTTTCTATTTTGTCCATTAGCTCCTCTGCCTGGGAATTTCCTAGTCTTTGGGCAATAAAAATGCGGCGTCCACTGACCCTCTGCGCTTTCACTAGGAGCTGCACTCCTGAGCTGTTCCTAAATGGCCATCTTGGATCGTCCCCCCCTTTTTTTTTTTTAAGAGATGGGGTTTCACTACATGGCCCAGGCTGATTTTGAACTCCTGGTGTAAGCTACCCTCCTCCTTTGGCCTACTAAAGTGCTCAGGTTACAGCATGAGCTACCATGCCTGGCCTGGATTCTTTATTTAGATAAGTTACCCTTCCTTTCCTTGAGTGGTAAAAGCAGCTGAATCTTATGTAATAATAATGAAGTAGTTCGTAATAAGTTGAAGACATTTTAACATTAAGACACTTCAGAAATTTTGCACTGTTGTTGGCTTTGTTAGGCATGACTATCTTTTCTAAGGCTTTTCACATGTCTGGCTCTTTCTCATTCTTCAGGTTTAAGCCCAAATTTCACCTTTCAACTAGTCCTTTCATTGCCGATCTATTCACAGAACAGTGATAATAAAATGAGAACACATGGACACAGGGAGGGGAGCACTACACACTGGGGTCGGTTGGGGGAAATAGGGGAGGGATGGTGGGCGGTGGGGAGTTGGGGAGAGATAGCAAGGGGAGAGATGCCAGATGTAGGTGATGGGGAGGAAGGCAGCAAATCACACTGCCACGTGTGTACCTATGCAACAATCTTGCATGTTCTTCACATGTACCCCAAAACCTAAAATGCAATAAAATAAATAAATGGAAAAAAAAAGTAATAATAGTAACTACAACTATACTAATAGTAAGTTGGAACATTTCTATTTGTGAAGTACTGGGCTAATCTTTGTGTATTTATTAACTCATTTAGTCCTCACAATAAACCGATGAAGTGAAATATTTAGCTTCAATTTACAGAATAATTTGAGGCACAAGATCTTGCCAATAGAACATAACAGAGAAATGGCAGAGCAGGGATTTGAATCTCCAGTCCAAAGCTTGCGCTCCTCAGTTAAACAACCCTGTCTGACCCCATCCTTTTTATTATCACATCACCTTGTGTGTTTCTCAATGATTTTTTACCCTAATCTAGAAATGCTTTTATTTACGTCATTGTTCTGTCTCATTGATCAAGAAATGTTTCTCGAGAATTGTTCTTTCTCATGCTTTCAAGACCCAATACTGTCCCTGGTGCATAGCTGGTGATCAATGTATTGTTTTTCACAAATGAGTGAAGGTGGCAGCACTCAGGTACAGTACTGCTAATTCTAGTCTCTCATTGCCCATTTCACTTTGCAGTCAAAAAGAAAGTCATGAGATTTGGAATTGCTAAGTTTCTCTGACATTCTCCACTGTGTCTTGCATCTGACATCACATGAATTCAAGCGTGGATTTACTAAGGCCTCTTTTGACGTCTGACAAAAAACTGTTGACTTTTGTAGAAAAAAACCTCTCACCTTTCATCTATTCTCTATGTTATTGCCAGAGCGATACTTTTTAAATCAAGCTTACTTAAAATCCATTAGAACTTATGCATCTGCATAATTTTAAGGATCATGTCCAAACTCCTTATCATGACATATGAGAAAGCTCATTAATTTATCTTTCTAATCATGGATATTAATTAGTTTTATTCACACTTCTATGTGAGCGTGTGTACCTCCACACTAAACAAACACTCATAAACTTACACACACATACTTGCCACCTCTCACACTAATCATTGTGAATTTCTTGTTTATTGAAGGGAAGGTATCTGACTCTTTTATGTGATCTTCCCTCTGACTGGTGAGATCTTCTATACTTCCTTAATTAACGAATGCCTACTTGGTTTTGAAGCCTCATTTCTTCAGAAAGTTGTCCTTCTCCTCAGTCTTATCTAGGTACCTGTGATAGCACCCAATTCATAAATTGTTTTGTCACAGAATATGTCATATGATTCTCTGACTGTTTATGTAAATTGCTACCTCATTCAATAGACTGTGGGTTTCTCGAAGGAGGATCTGTGTTATTTTTAGCACAGTGTTCTGTCCAGAATAGGTGCTCTAGAAATATATGATGAATAAAATTCACAGGAGAAAAAAAGGAATAAGCTCTAATTCTAAAGCAACCCCAGATGTGAGAATAATCTGTGGCAAACTGCCCTTCAGAGGTATACTAACTTACTAGCTGCATTTTATAACTTTAGTGGATAGAGCCAACATCATTCTCTGGTGATGTCAATATGGCCCCTTCATCAGTCTGAAAATCCTCTGGCACTGAAAACACATAAAGTCTGGAAGCTGTTTATGAAACTATGAAGGTGAGTCAATAGACTCTGTTCCAAGTTGGCAAGAAGAGACGTCGTCCTAAACATCTTACATGCCATAATTCACATTGAGCTTCTCATTAATTTAAATGTTAATGTAAATTTAAAACATGTTGTATTGATTTGGAACTATTTTTATATGAATATTGCATAACTGAGCCTCTAACAGCATAGTCCAAATGGACATTTCTTCACATTAACTTATGATAATTAAGAAGAAATGTGAACTTTCTCCTTTTTTGTCATGTAAAATCATTTGTTTTCATTACAAGGTTTAGCTATGAGAAGCTATGAGAATTTCTGCCTTTGAGAGCAATTACTTTAAGTTGTTCTGAGCAAAAAGAGCCATTTCCAAGTCTGTTATTTTAGTGTATTGAATATTTAGTTTCAAATATGTATAGAGATTTGTGTCTTTTCCATTTCATTGGTAGTAAAATAAAGTTACCATGACAATGCTGACTTGAATCTCTTGCTAGTACTTCAGCCATAATCTCTTTTTATTGAGATTTATATTTCTTTATTTAAAGGGAAAATATAATTTACAAAAGATATTCCATTATATTAGTCCCACATAAAATAAATTATAATGATGGTGAGGATGCTATCAGCATCCAGGTGTTGTCAATACCTGGACATCTTTGTATTTGCTTACTCTGGGACAGACCCTGATGCAAAGTACTCTAGAAATGTCCTCATTTAATCCCAAAGCAGTATAGAAAGGATGGACCTCTCATTATCCTGTTTCATAAATTAGGATAGTGACCTATAGAAAGATTAAGCCACTTTTCAAAGCTCTGCAACCAGGAAGTGGTGCTGCTGACCTCAGGTTGGTCTGATTCCAAGGTCTTCTATAACCTAAGCTCCCTGAGTCTTAAACTGTACAATGTGATAGACACACTGAAGCCTAGAGAAGAGAATTTCTTGGTTGGGTGTAGTGGCTCACACCTGTAATCCTAGCACTTTGGGAAGCTGAGGCAGGTGGATCACCTGAGGTCAGGAGTTCAAGACCAGCCTGGCCAACATGGTGAAATCCTGTCTCTACTAAAAATACAAAAATTAACCAGGCATGGTGGCATGTTCCTGTAATTCCAGCTACTCCAGAGGTTGAGGCAGGAGAATCCCTTGAATCTGGGAGGCGGAGGTTGCAGTGAGCTGAGATCGTGCCACTGCACTCCAGCCTGGGTGACAGAGCGAGACTCTGTCTCAAAAAAAAAAAAAGAAATGAATTTATTTTTAAAAGCATACAATATAAACATACAATTGAGGTTTCAATGCTACCATTGAGAAACTGGGTAGATGAATGAAATCCTAAAATCTACTTTCTAGTTCATGAGCATATTGTATCTTATTCTCTTCGCCTGTGCAGTATAATATTTAGCTAATTGATTGGTGAGTCCCTTCCAGCCCCACATTTAATGAATCTGTATAATATGATTCACTTTGTTCTAATCAACAAACCCCTGCCTTGTTCTCTTCACAACCACCTGTCATAGTGCTTCTTATCTGATGCTTTTTCCCTGCAGGCAGCCCCACCTAGCTCAGTTCTCTGTGCTAAGAATCCTGGTATAAACAAATTTATTTGAAACTTGTTAAATACCAAGCAGAAAACTCAGGCTAAAAGATGGAGGAGGCATCATTTTGTTCCTCTGAACATATCATTGAAATGGAATGCAAAAATCAGGTTCCTGAGAAATTAGACAAAGCCTTCAGATATGAAAGATAAATATTAACTGATGCATTCAGAGGCTAAGATACAATAGGTCTGATAGAATCTACTTAAATCGAATATGCACTGTCCCAGGAGTAACCATCAAGCTTTGTAGTGCCAGGATACACAGCACAGTTCATAGTAAGAAAAACTGTAGGCTTGGAAATTAAATAGACTTGCCAGTTCTGCCACTTATCTTTTTCTGGGTTAAACTAAGATGGTTTACTGATTTAAACATTCTTACTTCTGTTTCTTAATCTGTAAAATGAGAATTATAATCCAAATTTTTATAGAGTAGTTATGAAGCTTTATTTGTAAAGTAATGTAGAGAGATTGGCCCAGTGCATTAGAAGTATAATGCAAGCTTAAATTAGCTTCCTTTATTCTAATAATAGTTGCAAACAAATTTGATATGCCAGTTTTAAAATTATCTTTGCAAGTAGTAATTCCAGCTATCACTCAACCTTCAGTTTTAGGAAACGTATTGTTTTCGCAAGACAAAAACATATGAACACCAATTAAATATGAATATTTCAACCAAAAATACCTTTTTCCTTCGAAGACACGGGAGGGGAAAAAAAATCATGGTATCGTGCTAAATTCTGTAAGCTATCTTACACGTTGTCGGTGGTTTCTCCAAGCCCTTCAGAATTTCGACTTCTTAACATCAGGATAGCTGAAAGATGGACGGTTGATCTACTGCTTATTAGGCTCCAAGGGGTTATTAATCTTCTGAATTAAAAATAAAATTGTACTAAACTCCATCAGGTAGATAATTAATTTTTTTCCAATAATACATGGATCTCAAATTCATTGATTACAATCACCTTAGTATTACTTACTTATAAATAACTCATGTTCAGCAGAGAGAGAAGCTAACAATTGGTATACATAAGTTTATACAAATTCAGGCTTTATCTAAGCATGAGAGTTTTGCTTCCACAAAATCCTCATCATTCTACGCATATCAAAACGTACACTTAGAAGGAAAATTATCTCAGAATTTGAAAGATTTAAGGGGCCTCAGTGGCGATTTTGTACAAAGCTTTTCATTTTACATGTAGAGCAGTTAAGACTCAGTAAGTATTGGATTCTTGCCCAAAATTATCTGGTTAATTATTGTAGGGTTATGGACTGAATCAAGTTCTAATTCTCAATCCAATGTCTATATTTACTTATATTCTTTGATGCTATATCAAACTGAGAAATCTGTAAATTACAGAGTATATTTTCTAGTTTTTTAATGTCAGTTTCAACTATTAGAGTTGAAATAAACTGATAATTATCTGTATTGTTTTTAGCTCATGGCCAGAGGGAAGAAGTAAGAGCCAGAAGCCTTTTAAATTTATGTACAAAAAACTATTTATAGATAAAAATCTTCCCTGGTGAAATTCATATGATACATTTCAATAATAAAATGCAATGAACATTAACAAAAAAATGAAAGACTAATAAATCTAGAGTTGGAAAACTAAATTCAATAGATATATATGTACATATTTATATATTGTATATATATAAAATACATATATATATATACACACACATATACATATTTGCTACAGTTTACCAATGTCTTGATTTGTTAGTCATATGACACACACACCTATGAAAGACATTCTGTGATTTTTTTTTTTTTTTTTGAGGCAAAGTCTTGGTCTGTTGCCCAAGCTAAAATGCAGTGGTGCAACCTCGGCTCACTGCAACCTCCACCTCCCAGATTCAAGTGATTCTCCTGCCTCAGCCTCCCAAGTAGCTGAGATTACAGGCTCACACCAACACACTTGGCTAATTTTTATAATTTTAGTAGAGAAAGGGTTTCACCATATTGGCCAGGCTGGTCTCAAACTCCTGACCTTGGGATCCGCCTGCCTTGGCCTCCCAATGTGCTAGGATTACATGCATGAGCCACCGCTCCCAGCCAACATTTTGTGATTTTAAATTACTAAATTATATTGAGGGAATGTAACCAGCAGGGATGTCTAACCTTAAATTTGTTTTCCTTTGTATAGCATGATTTTAAAATATGATATTTATGTTATCCTGCAGGTATAAAGGAGTATATGCAGAATTCCAGAGCGCTAATTAAACTTCTTTGGATTTTCTCAGTAAGACCAACACCTGTTGGAAAAAGTTTGCTAAGGTAAGTTCCAAATACCACTAATCTGTTCTTCAGGGGCTTCCATTCTAGCTGCTCTAGTTCAGAACAAAGTGAGGTTCAGTAAAAAAAAAATAGGCAAATAGAAAACCAGACACTGCTTTTATTAATGATGCAGTTAATATTTGGGGATAACATTTCAGTGTGTGTGGCAAAAATGAGCTCCCTAACATTTAACTCCAGCATTAGATAGATTTACCCAGCCAGGCCCAAGAAGTGCTTGGCAACTGCAGGATCTCCCAAGTTGGCAACCTGCTCTGTGAAATTTCTGGTGTGGAGGAGTACACCTGAGTGTATCTTCCTATAAGCAGCCCACTGTGAAGATGAAGAGGAAGAGAGTGGGTTATATTGTAACTGACAAAATCTTGCTTTGAGGTTTACTGATCAGATATGCCACTCCACTGACCAAGAAGAAGAGAGAGAAAAGGGGATAAAGAGAGGCCAGAGGAGCTGCTATAATGGAGTTTCCTTTACAGGGAAGGGAAAAAAATAGAAATGGGGAATGAGTTTTTTTTTTTTTTCCTGTTACCATTGAAGAATCGGAGAGACCTACCAAAAAGAAAGAATGCTCTTTTAGAGGTTGCATCAGGATTTTCTTAACCTAGCAACACATAAGATAGTGTCTCCTAGGTAATGGAGGCAGACGCAGTACTGAGATTTTCCCTGTTTAAGAAGAAATATTCTAAGCAAACTTTTTCCCAACTTCCTATTAGAAGTCAGGTATTTTCAGAATCACAATCGACATGTTGTCTGTGCTATCATAGAGCAGATGATGACTATATAGTAGACCACTACCATTTATGTTTTCACTTAATTTAAAAAAAAACCTACTACAGATGGTAATTTTCAATTTTTGAGGGATACTGTTAAGTTATTCTGTAAAAAGCAGGTAGAGGGAACAGTTAGGTAGTAAATGAACTTAGCTAACTCCTCAGTGTATTTATCTCAACGGGGATTTGAAACTTATTTAATAAACAACCTGTGTACTTGGATTTATTTATTGGTAAAAACGAAACCAAGGACATATGATGTATTGAAAATATAAAAAATAGGAATAATAAGCTTGAATAAAGTAAAATAATGAACTTGGTTCAAGATTATGAACCAAGCCAAGTATCTGTAGAAGGCTGCAGAACGGACTTAATATTCTCCATTAGATGCTGCCTCTTTAATGAATGAACCCTGCTTCTTTCATATTTGTGTTTCATCATCTAAGATTGAAGGTCATTCAGAAAAATCTTGGTTTATTTTGATCATTTGATTTCATCAATTTTGATGATTTGTTCTCTTGACTAGGCTGGAGCAGTAAAGGCAAAATAATAATAATTATCATTAAGAATTAGACCATTGTGGCTTCTACAGAGAGAAAGGAAGCATCCAGATTGATCACATCACTGTAAATACAAATCACAAGGAATAATTAGTCATTGAAAACAAAATAGGGCTACTATCTGGAAGGCGATATCTTACTTGATATTATTATTACTTTGTGATATACTTAAATGAGTATAGTGACATTTGGAAAACTGAGTGTTATCAATGTTCTCAGATATGTCCTTCAAGAATACAAAGCTCTACTAGACTGATCAATATTTTTAATTTGACACTCAAAACTTATCCCTTTCAAAGCTAATCTAATATGTAAGCTTAAATGTATTGTTAAATATATAAAGGTCCTGTTCATGTCTGTGTTCGTTTTGAAAGGAAGAGCCTGCTCCTTGCTACCAGGTTGCTGGTCCTGCAGAGGATATGAACTTCTGCTATTTAAAAGAGGAGCCTGGTTTCTCTCATCTTTCCCCTTCAAGTATGGAACAGGAATACTTTAGATTTAAGACAAGCTGCTACCTACCTTTAAACAAAAAAAGTAGCATAGTGTTGTAACTTGGTAATGAGTGGCAAAAACCACGCTTAAACTAAGAAAACCATAAAAGAAGTAAAGTTAATATAGTAATAGAGAAGGTGATCTCAGGAAAGGAACATGTAGGGTGGACCAAGGGATATGCAGAGAGACATTTCAGTATCTAGATAAAAGACATAGAAGGGCATGCGTTTCAGGAAGTATAATCAAAAATGCATGCATTGAGGAACTTGCCTGCATGGCTACAATTGTCAGTGAAGGATGAATTGGTGAAAAATAGGACAGATATGTAATCTACTGTCAGCTCTAGAATTTCGAATCAGAGCATCCTTCTGCTAACATTTCAGTCTGGATACTAAGTTATACTTAGATCCTGGGGAAAGTACAACCCATTGCAAAGGGAAATCTCCTAGCCCTAGAAAATTAAAATACTGTGCTGAAATAAGAATGAGGAACAATAAGGAAATGGAAAGACTAGGACTGATGTCAATGAGCCAAATCCAACAATCCTTTCTAAAACAACAATCATTAAGAAGGGATAGAGTGGTCCTAAGTCAGTAGGGTGTCCTATTCTGAAAAAAAGCAAATACAAATCCTAATTTAGGATCTTAACTGAAGACCCCAGAATTTCCCCAGTTTAAGTTCAAAGGTGTTTGCATCATTGATTTTTAGTAAATGTTAGATGAATAAATGATTAAATGGTTAGATTCATTATGAATGTAAGAGATTATTTTCCAATATATACATTTGCTTATCAAATTTAGAATGAATAAATCCCAGTTTTCTCTCTTTTCTCCATATTCCCACAGCCTTTATAGCATCTTTTCTTTAGCATACTAGGAAACTAATTTTTTTTTTTAAAAACCTGGTAACTTAAGAGAAAGCTATATAGATCCCCAATAGGTCTATCTTAAAGAGTTTATCTCAGAAGTTCAAGGCTATCTGGTTTTCTGGCACCAATAAATCACAGCATAATCAAATCCCATCATAGTGAAAGCATTCTAAGTTTAATTTTGCCTTGAGATTTATGAAACTTCTAATGATATTTACAGTAATGCATATGATAAATAAATGCATAACGAGTTCTATAGGATGTTTGGATATTCAGAGAAATTTTTTCAAGAACGCTTTGTGAAAATTTATTAAACTCCTAAAGAAGATCAGAAAATACAACGACTCATTTGATTAACTATCATAACTTTTCATTTTCTGTTGCCTGTAAGCATTGTCATGCAGATTTTTGTCCTATCTGAATTTATGCTAATAGGATTTGTCCATATCCCTACTGATGTTTACTTCTGTCTTCTTTTTGCTGGTAGAAGGACTGAGAATCATTGTCTTCCAAAAGGTCATTAACTGATTCACTGGACAAAGTAATAGATTGGAACAAGTAAAGTTCCAAATAGCCTTATCATACTTCTGATTCATTCACAAAATGTAGACATCTACATGAGTAAGTTATGGTGGCTGTCACTTTATGATTGACATTTTTATTTGGCAACAAATAGAGTTCTACTTATTTCTGAAAACATATCTATAAATTGGACTCCCCCAATGTCTAAAATGAGTTACCATAATTTCAAGTGAAACAATATTATTGTCTCCAGTCTAAAGAGAACTGAAAGAAGATTTCCTATTATCACATCTGTGGGAATTTTTTTTCATAAAAATGCATAGACTTTTTACAGTTTGGGTTGTCTCTGAAATGTGGCTATAGTGGTAGTTGCTAAAATAATTACTAGATCTAATTCATAGAGTTCTTGGTAATAGAACAATCATGCCACATTCCCATGATTCTGTCCTGGTTAACAAATCTGTACACCATAAATCTGATGTAGCCCTACTCCTCAGGGAGATTATATGGGATACCTCCTCACTGCTCTTTAAATTTTAAAACAAGTTAAAACATACTGTAGTGGTAAGAGTCTAGAGAAAAAGCGTTTTTATAAACTGCTGTTCAGAGTATAATTTGGTATAACCCTTTCAGAGACCTATATGGTCTGTGATTCAAAAGTCTTTAAAATGTGCCACTTCCTTTTCTGAGATTGTAAATAAATCAGTGAACAAATGAAGATATATGTACAGGCATGATCATTAGAGTATTGTAAGCAGTTGCAGTAAATTGGAAACAACTTTAAAAACTAAAAATAGAGAGTATGTTATATGGTTTATTGATATAATGAAACACTATGCAGTCACTCACAATGCTGCTGCTGCTCTGAATGTATAGACATGGGAATATATTCCTAATAGTAATTTTAAATTTCTGATTACAAGAAATTCTGTAAATGTGACATTAATCATTTTATATATTACATATATTATGCATTTATATGTGTAGAAGAATATCTAAATAATAGTATTATATGGGGATAACATTTTCTATCTTTTAAAACAAGAAATAGACACGTAGATACATAAGGAGAATAAAATAAATTGCGAACTAAGCAAAAGCTATTTAAAGGATAAAAAATGACCTCCGCCTTCTCTAACACACACACACACACACACACACACACACACACACACACACACACACCCTTTAACCCTTTATAATCCATACTGGTTTTTTAAATTTTTTTCATTTTTTTCCTATCTATGCAGTGTTTTATTTTGTTTTCTTTTTATTTTTTAACTTAAATAATAATTGTACATATTTTGGGAGTACATAGTGATGTTGCAATACAGATAATATATATTGATTAGCATACTCATCACCTCAAATCTTTATTATAATTTCTTTGTAACTACAGTTGTCCCATAGTGGGAAAGACAAAAGAAATTATTGCTCCTCTCTGGCTGTAATTTTGTATCTTTTAACAAATCTCTCCCCATCTCCCTTTCCCTATATTTCCCACACTCTAGTATCTTCTGTTCTACTTTTTACAATTGTGAGATCAACTTTTTTTTAGCTTCCACATATGAGTGAGAAAATGTGGTATTTAACTTTCTATTCCTGGCTTGTTTCACTTAGCATATTGTCCTCCAGTTTCATCGATAATGCTGTGAATTACAGAATTTCATTCTTTTTTATGGCCAAATAGTATTCTATCGTGTATATATACCATGTTTTCTTCATTCATCTGTTTGTGGACACCTGGGTTGCATCCATTCCTTGGCTATTGTGCATAGTGCTGCAATAATCAAGGGGACATAGGTATCTCTTCCTCATGCTGATTTCCTCTACTTTGGATAAATGCCCAGTAATGTGATTGCTGAATCACATGGTAGTTCTATTTGTAGTTTTTTGAGGAGTGTCCATACTTTTCTTCATGGTGGTTTTACTCATTTACATTTCCTCTTTTTTTTAATTTAGATTTTGGGGTACATGTGCAGATCATGCAAGATTGTTGCATAGGTACATTCATGGCAAGGTGGTTTGCTGACTCCATCACCTATACCTAACATTTCTCCCCATGTTATCCCTCCCCACACTCCCTCCCACTGTCCCTCACCTAGGTGCCCCCCCCTGCAACAGACCCCAGTGTGTGATGCTCCCCTGTCTGTGTCGAGGTGTTCTCATTGTTCAACACCTACCTATGAGTGAGAACATGGGGTGTTTGATTTTTTGTTCTTGTGTCAGTTTTCTGAGAATGATCATTTCCAGGTTCATCCATGTCCCTAAAAAGGACATGAACTCATTGTTTTTTATGGTTGCATAGTATTCCATGGTGTATATGTGCCACATTTTCTTTGTTCAGTCTATCGTTGATGGGCATTTGGGTTTGTTCCAGGTCTTTGGTATTGTAAACAGTGCTGTGATGAACATACGTGTGCATGTGTCCTTATAATAGAACGATTTATAGTCCTTTGAGTATATACACAGTAATGGGATTGCAGGGTCAAATGGAATTTCTATTTCTAGATCCTTGAGGAATCGCCACACTGTCTTCCACAATGGTTGAACTAATTTACACTCTCACCAACAGTGTAAAAGTGTTCCTATTTCTCCACATCCTCTCCAGCATCTGTGGTCTCCAGGTTTTTTAATGATCGCCATTCTAACAGGCGTGAGATGGTATCTCAATGTGGTTTTGATTTGCATTTCTCTAATGACCAGTGATGACAAGCATTTTTCATATATTTGTTGGCTTCATATATGTCTTCTTTTGAAAAATGTCTGTTCATATCCTTCGCCCACTTTTAGATGGGTTTGTTTGTTTTTTCTTGTATATCTGTTTTAGTTCTTTGTAGATTCTGGATATTAGCCCTTTCTCAGATGGGTAGATTGCAAAAATGTTTTCCCATTCTGTTGGTTGCCAGTTCACTCTAATGATTGTTTCTTTTGCTGTTCAGAAGCTCTCATGTTTAATTAGATCCTATTTGTCTATTTTGGCTTTTGTAGCCATTGCTTTTGGTGTTTTAGTCATGAAGTACTTGCCTATGCTTATGTCCTAGATGGTTTTGCCAAGGTTTTCTTCTAGGGTTTTTATGATGTTAGGCCTCATGTTTAAGTCCTTAATCCATCTGGAATTATTTTTAGTGTAAGGTGTCAGGAAGGGGTCCAGTTTCTGCTTTCTGCACATGGCTAGCCAATTTTCCCAACACCATTTCTTAAACAGGGGGTCCTTTCCCCATTGCTTGTTTTTGTCAGGTTTGTCAAAGATTTAGATGGTTGTAGATGTGTGGTATTGCTCCCGAAGCCTCTGTTCTGTTCCATTGGTGTATATCTCTGTTTTGGTAACAGTACCATGCTGTTTTGATTACTGTTGCCTTGTAATATACTTTGAAGTCCAGCAGCATGATGCTTCCAGCTTTGTTCTTTTTGCTTAGGATTATCTTGGCTATGCAGGCTCTTTTTTGGTTCCATATACAGTTTAAAGTGATTTTTTCGAGTTCTGTGAAGAAGGTCATTGGTAGTTTAATGGGGATAGCATTGAACCTGTAAATTACTTTGGGCAGTATAGACATTTGCATGATATTGATTCTTCCTAACCATGAGCATGGATTGTTTTTCCATCTGTTTGTTTCTTCTCTTATTTCCTTGAGCAGTGATTTGTAGTTCTCCTTGAGGGGGTCCTTTACCTCCTTTGTTAGTTGTATTCCTAGGCATTTTATTCTCTTTGTAGCAATTGTGAATGGGATTTCGCTCTTGATTTGGCTCTCTGTTTGTCTGTTATTGTTGTATAGGAATGCTTATGATTTCTGCACATTGATTTTGTATCCTGAGACTTCACTGAATTTGCTTATCAGCTTAAGGAGAGTGTGGGCTGAGACAGTGGGGTCTTCTAAATATACAATTATGTCATCTGCAAACAGAGACAATTTGACTTCCTCCTTTCCTAATTGAATACCTTCTATTTCTTTTTCTTGCTGATTGCTCTGGCTAAAACTCCCAATACTGTATTAAAAGTGGAGAGAGAGGGCATCCTTGTCTAGTGCCAGACTTCAAAGGGAATGCTTCCAGTTTTAGCCTATTCAGTCTCATATTGGCAATGGGTTTATCACAAATAACTTTTATTATTTTGTGATACTTTCCATCAATACCTTGTTTAGTGAGAGTTTTTAGCATTAAGGGCTGTTGAATTTTTGTTGAAGGCCTTCTCTGCATCTATTGAGATAATCATGTGGTTTTTGTCTTTGGTTCTATTTATGTGATGGATTATGTTTATAGGCTTGCGTATGTTGAACCAGCCTTGCATCCCAGGGATGAAGCCTACTTGATCATGATGGATAAGATTTTGATCCATCCATTTAAGCTATTGCAATCAGTCTGCCAGTATTTTATTGAAGATTTTGTATCTGTGTTCATCATGGATATTGGCCTGAAGTTTTCTTTGTTTGTTCAGTCTCTGCCAGGTTTTGATACCAGGATGATATTGGTCTCATAAAATGAGATGGGGAGGATTCCCTCTTTTTGTACTGTGGGGAATCCTTTTAGAAAGAATGGTACCAGCTCCTCTTTGTACATCTGGTAAAATTCAGCTATAAACCCATCTGGACCTGTACTTTTTTTTGTTTGGTAGGCTATTAATTGCTGCCTCAGTCCTTGTTATTGGTCTATTCAGGGTTTCAACTTCTTCCTGGTTTAGGCTTGAGAGGGTGCAAGCGTCCATGAACTTGTCCATTTCTTCCAGGTTTACTGGTTTATGTGCATAGAGTTGTTTGTAGTAATCTCTGATGGTAGTTTGTATTTCTGTGGGATCAGTAGTGATATCCCCTTTATTGTTTTTTATTGCATTTATTTGATTCTTCTCTGTTTTTGTTTTTGTTTTTGTTTTTAATTAATCTGGCTAGTGGTCTATTTTGTTGATCTTTTCAAAAAACCAGGTCCTGGATGTATTGATTTTTTTGAAGGATTTTTTATGTCTCTATCTCCTTCATTTCTGATCTCATCTTAGTTATTTCTTGTCTTCTGCTAGTTTTTGAGTGTGTTGACAGGGTGTCAATTTCAATTTCAATGTTTTCTCACTTCTCATTTGGGCATTTATTGCTATCAATTTCCCTCTAGACACTGCTTTGAATGTGTCCCAGAGATTCTGGTACATTGTGTCCTTGATCTCGTTTGTTTCAAAGAACATGTTTATTTCTGCCTTCATTTCATTGTTTATCCAGTTGACAATTCAGGAGCCAGTTGTTCAGTTGCCATGAAGTTGTGCAGTTTTGAGTTAGTTTCTCAATCCTGAGATCTAATTTGATTGCACTGTGGTCTGAGAGACGGTTTGTTAGGATTTCCATGTTTTTGCATTTGCCGAGGAGTGATTTACTTCCAATTAAGTGATCAATTTTAGAGTAAGTATGATGTGGTGCTGAGAAGAATGTATATTCTGTGGCTTCGGGGTGGAAAGTTCTGTAGATGTCTGTCAGGTCCACTTGTTCCAGTTCTGCGTTCAAATCCTGGATATCCTTGTTGATTTTCTGTCTCGTTGATCTGTCTAATATTGACAGTGGAGTGTTAAAGTCTCCCACTATTATTGTGCAGGAGTCTAAGTCTCTTTGAGGTCATTAAGACTTTATTTATGTATCTGGGTGCTCCTGTACTGGGTGCATATATATTTAGGATAGTTAGCTCTTCTTGTTGTATTGATCCTTTCACCATTATGTAATGCCCCTCTTTATCTCTTTTGATCTTTGTTGGTTTAAAGTCCATTTTATCAGAGACTAGGATTGCAATCCCTGCTTTTTTTGCTCTCCATTTGCTGGGTAGATCTTCTTCCATTCCTTTATTTTGAGTCTATGTGTGTCTTGGGTCTGTGAGATGGGTCTCCTGAATATAGCACACTGACAGGTCTTGACTTTTTACCCAGTTTGCCAGTCTCTGTCTTTTGATTGGGGCATTTATGCCATTTACATTTAATGTTAATATTGTTATGTATGAATTTGATCTTGCCATTTTGTTACTGTTTGTTTGTTTTGCCCGTTGGTCATGCAGTTTCTTCATTGCGTTGTTGGTCTTTACCATTTGGTTCATTTTTACAATGGCTGGTACTGGATTTTTTGTGTGTGTTTATTGCTTCCTTCAGGACCTCTTGTAAGGCAGGTCTGGTGGCAACAAAATCTCTCAGTAATTGCTTGCTCATAAAGGATTTTATTTCTCTTTCACTTATAAAGCTAAATTTGGCTGGATATGAAATTCTGGGTTGAAAGTTCTTTTCTTTAAAGATGTAGAATATTGGCCCCCACTCTCTTTTGGCTTGTAAGGTTTCTGCTGAGAGATCTGCTGTGAGTCTGATGGGCTTCCCTTTGTGGGTGACCCAATCTTTCATTCTGGCTGCCCTTAACAATTTTTCCCTCATTTCAACCCTGGTGAATCTGACGATTATGTGCCTTGGGGTTGCCCTTCTTGAGGAGTATCTTTGTGGTGGTGTTTGTACTTCCTGTATTTGAATGTTGGCCTGCTTTGCTAGGTTGGGGAAGTTCTCCTGGATAATATCCTGAAGCATATTTTCCAGCTTGGATTAATTTTCCCCATCCTCTTCAGGTACACCAATCAAGCATAGATTAGGTCTTTTCACATAATCACATATTTCTTGGAGGCTTTGTTCATTTCTTTTCATTCTTTTTAATCTTTTCTTGCCTTCTCTTTTTATTTTGTTGAGTTGATCTTCAATCTTTGATATCCTTTCTTCTGCTTTATCAATTTGGTGATTGAAACTTGTGTATGCTTCACAAAGTTCTCGTGCTGTGTTTTGCAGCTCCATCAAGTCATTTATGTTATTCTCTAGGCTGGTTATTCTAGTTAGTGTTTTGTCTAATCTTTTTTCAAGGTTCTTGGTTTCTTTGCATTGAGTTAGAACATGTTCTTTTAGCTCAGAGTTTGTTATTACCCATCTTCTGAAGCCTGCTTCTGTCAGCTCGTCAAAATCATTCTCTGACCTGCTTTGTTCCCTTGCTGGTGAGGTGTTGTGATCTCTCTGGGGAGGAGAGGTGTTCTGGAGTTTGATGTTTTCATCCGTTTTTTGCACTGGTTTCTTCCCATCTTCGTGGATTTATCTATCTTTGATCTTTGAAGTTGGTAATTTTGTGTGAAATCTCTGAGTGGACGTCCTTCCTGTTAAAGTTGGGGTTATTTCTCCTGTATGAGATTTTTTTTTTTTTTAATGTAGGTGTCAGTGTGCCACATGAGACAGTCTGTCAGTTGTCTGCCCATGGAGGTGCTGCTGGGCTGCCTCAGTTTCAGCCGGGCTGCTATTTATTCTTTGCCTGGCTTCTGCTTATGCCTGTGGGATTAGCCCTGCCTTCCCAATGGCGGGCTTCTTTCCCTCTGCCCGGGCTCCCGGATGTAGTTCCACCTGATATGTTAACTGTGAAACTCTCCCAGGAGAGTTTGCTGGATCTTGTGGGGGGTGGGACCTCTCTAGCCGTATCCCCCTCCCACTTTCAACTTTCCCTTCTTCTATAGGACAGGCAGTTCCTTCTTGAAAGCCTTCTCGGTGTTAGTCCAAGTCTCCACCCTGGTCTGCCCTGACAAGGCACCGGTCTGGCCGGAACTGCCAGCCTGGACTGTCGCCTGGGTCTGCAACTTGGCGTCGTTCTCAGCCAGGTGGTATTTTCCTGGCTGTGTGCTGCCGAAGTCACAGTGTGAGGCACTGTATGTGAATCGGAGTACCAACAAGGTGAAGCCCCCTGATCCTCCATGCCAGATACACTTCCCAGGCGGGGCAATGCCCCACCTTGCCTTGGCTCACCCTCTTTGGGCTGCTTTTACTGCCTTTTGGGGGGGTTAACCCTGCTGATCAACCAGTCCTTTTGGAATAAACCTGGCACCTCGTTCAGAGATGCAGATATTGCTCTGGTTCTGTGTCTCACTAGCCAGGAGCTGCACTCTGGAGAAGCTCCCTTTAAGCCATATTGGTCCCCCCTCACTCATTTACATTTTCAACAGTGTATTAAAAGTTCCCTTTTCTCTACATCCTTACTAGAATTTTGTTTTGTTTTTCCTTTGTGATAATAGCCATTATTACTGGGGTGATGATAACTCACTTTTGTTTTAGTTGACATTTCCCTGATGATTACTGAGGTTGGACATTTTTTCATATATTTGGCCATTTGTATGCCCTCTATTGAAAAACATCTATTAGGATCATTTAGCCATTTTTAAAAATCAGACTATCTGCTTTGTTTTTATATTCTGTTTTTTATTTTGCTGTCAGGATGTTTGAGTTCTTTTTACATTCTGAATATTAATCCTCTGTCAGATAAATAGTTTGCAACTTACTTCTCCCATTCTGTAGATTGTCTTTTCACTGTGTTCATCATTTTCTTAGCTGTGCGGAAGCTTTTAGTTTTGTATAATACCATTTATTTGTTTTTGCCTTTGTTGCCTGAAATGTTGTATCTTATTCGTAAAATGTTTTCCTACACCAATGTGAATTTACCCTCATATTTTATTTATCTAATTGTTTTATAGTTTTGGGTCTTACATTTAGGACTTTGATCCATTTGAGTAGATTTTTTTATAGAGTAAGAGGTGGGGGTCCAGTTTTATGCATCTGCCTATGGTTATTCAGTTTACCTAGCACCATTTATTGAACAGATGGTCCTTCCCCCAATGTATGTTCTCAGGACCTTTGTCAAAAGTCAGTTGGCTATAGATATGTGAATTAATTTCCGGATTCTCTATTCTGTTCCACTGGCCCTGTGAATTTATCCTGTTTTCCCAGGAACAAGGTTAAGCTGTGACTCCTCTGTCTTAGTCTATAACAGTGATAATAACTCCTTCCTGTTGTTGTAAGTCACAGAATTGAAGGGCGGTAGCAGCCAGAAACATGGTAAAAGGCCTTGGAGGAGGTGGGGAGTAAAAACTAACATAAACAAATCTATTTGATCAATTACAAATAGAACTAAAGAAAAAGAATGTGATATGTAATGTCCAGGGGTAGAGATTGAAAAGAGACTTTGAAAATGGTGAAAAGGAAAGGCAGTAATATATTTGCCATTCACCAGTAAAGCTAAGGCCACTGCTGTGTGGTAGACATTTGGGTTTCAATGAAAGGAGTCGATTAGTGGCAAAAATGATGGACTTAGGATTCTGCAAGCCTGTAAAGTACCAAAGAGATGGTACCTGGTCAGTGAAGTTACCAAGGTATTGCTTGGGAGAGCTTGAGCCCTCATGTAACTGCTGTCCCATCTCTGGAAGCAATTAAATGCTCAAATAATGTCCTTCAAGTTAAGATGACTACCTTTTCATACAGATTGTGGACATTATCCTTCTGCTAGAATATTGGAACCATGACCATATTGCATTCATGGAGTAGTTAGTATCCAAGAGTTAAAGAAAAATCCTTTTGCAAATAAGACTAAGACGGGAGATCCTCAATACCTCTGGATTCCCTTGAATTTGCCTTTCATTTAGCATTCTTGGATGAAACTGCGTTGGTGCTGTGAAGGGTTAGGAATCCCTTTTTTAAAAGGTTTTGAAGGCATCTGTTCATGCAGGAGTTTACTTAACCCAGTCAATTTATCAATACCACTATCCTAAAAATAATGGCAGATAATAATAAATGATGTGCATAAATTTCTGTGCATATGGCTAAAACTAAGCTCCGTTACCTGAATTTTCTCATTAAGTCACAGCACCCTTTTCACCTTTATTTCAAAGAAGAAGGAGGACAAAAGCTAAATAACTTATGTGTTTAAAATCATTCAAATGGAAAGGGGGTAGAAATGGAAATAAAATCTAGGCAGTATGATTCAAATCCCCTCAATCACTGGTGGCTCTGTTGTTCATTTTCTGTTACTGTTATTGATGAATGTAACAATACTTCAAAGAAACTGACAGAAAGTATAACCAAGCAAGAGTTTCACACAACTCGGAATTTAAATTTTTCAAACTTTTTTTTTTTTTTAAATCAACAGAAGGGAGTTGGTGAGTTAGAACTCCATTGTTCATCTTGAGTTTGATCTTCTTTTGCCTTAACCCAAGGAATGTATCTATGATAAATAGCAAGACCTAAGTGAACTCCACGGCTTTAAGAGGGTGAGACATACAAAACCATAAAGCCCTGTAATATACACAAAAGGGGGAAAGTGCGTTTTAAGTATGATGCACTTGGCAAGTGGCAACGTTTTGGAAAACAGAGGTGAAATAAAAATTACCTGCTAAATCTCAGCTGTTCTACAGCATATTTCGGCTGAAAATATTTAAAAATAAAATACCTGAGAAGGCAAGCTATTTGATTTTCTGTTTGGATGTGATCTTTTTTTCTCTGTATGCAGAAAGAGATTTCTTTCAGTGTTGTCATCGTCATTGTCACCCTCTCACTCATTTAGTGCATGTTTACTGCACATGTACATTATGCCACAAAACTAGGCACTAGGGTTACCCCAGAGAATAAATGCTGTCTTCTGTGAAGGGAAATAAAGACAGGCCCTGAGAGCTTAATATCTTAATAGTATGGTAGAGATAAGAGGAACAGATGCACATTAACATAAAGATATATACGCTTGCCCATATACGCATATGCTATCTTACCACACTGCAGGAGAGAAATATCAATCACACTGAGGATATTAACAGAATGTCTGGGTGGCTTCCGCCTGATCACAGAAGATTTTATGGATGAGTTGAGTTTTGAAAAGTTTTGGAAAAAATGACAAGATAGTGTCACAGAATATGGAGACATTTTCTGTTTTGGCAGAGATAATGACACAAAGGATCTCAGAAATTCTCAGTATCTTTAAAAACTGTAATTTGAACTAAGAGCCACCTCAGGTGAGCCATGTAGTATATCACATTCAGAATTAATGCATATGATTTTCAACTGAACCCTAAGCAAAACAAAACTCTTCAGATTCTTTTTCAGGACCCAGTTTTTGGAAATGAAAGAATATGTAATTATTATACTAAATTCTGATAAATAAAGTAAACCAACATACTTTAAAAGGCTTTGACTTTAAATCAAACCGGCATAAAGTCAGCATTGAAAATTCGTTTTTAAACTTAAAAAAATCTTACTTCCCTCACCCTTGAATTTTTTATTGAGGTGGTGGGGTGGTGGTTGTGAGTTAATTCATATAAGAGCTTAACACATTGTCTGCCATATAGTACGCGCTCATTAAATGTAAGCGAGGCTAGTGCTTCTTTTTGTTTCTTTAATAAAGATGACTGGATAATACAGCACACAAATCATGCTTGTACTGATTGATGCCCTGTAATAGAGAGTTCAGTTTTTGCTTCAATAAAATAGGTTTATTGATATTACTATATCCTATAAATTCTGGTACACAATGTGGTACAATGAAGAATAAGATAGACTGCTACCTGGAAGGACATCAGAGTCTGTTAGGACCCATTTTCAACTAACTGCAATAGCTACTTGGTGGTTCTGATTCATTCCTTATTTACCTATGAATTCCTAAGAAATTCAGGGATCTCAAAAGCATTTCCCTGTCATAAGAAAGCATTTCAAAATATCTCTAGCACATTGTTCTATTAAAGCATTGTTGTACTTTTGAAAATATGTTCCCATTTATAAAATACTTTTATGTTCTTCACAATATGATCTTCATGATTATTCATGAAGTAAGAATAGGACTGAGGGGAATAAATGGAGAAGTTGGGGAGTGATTGGAGGAAACTGATACTTCACAGACTTAAATAACTCTCCCAAGCTAACAGGGTTAGTGAGTAAGAAGGCAAAATACCTTCTTCTGCATTAGATTGCCTCCATATAGAATAAGCTAGTCACCTGTTATTCCCCTGACTCCAGGGAAGGCCAATAGGAGGGAAGAAAATGGGCCTCTGGCATGTTTCCATAGAATGTTCAGCATCCCTCCTCAAATATCCTTTCCCTTCTCTAGTCAAACACATCTTCTTTCTGCTCCTGGGGGCCTGAGCAGCATTAAGATCACACTTCTGGCCAGGCACGGTGGTTCTCACCTGTAATCTCAGAATTTTGGGAGGTCGAGGCAGGTGGATTGCTTAAGCTCAGGAGTTCGAGACCACCCTGGGCTACATGGTGAAACTTCATCTCTACAAAAAATTAGCCAGGCATGGTGATGCGCATCTGTAGTCTCAGCTACTTGGGAGGTTGAAGTGGGAGGACCACTTGAGCCATAAAACTGGAGGTTACAGTGAGCTGAGATAGTGCAATTGCAGTCCAGCCACAGAGCAAGACTCTGTCTAAAAAAAAAAAAAAAAAACCCATCTGCTCTTTTCTTCTCCGTCCCCTCCACTCAAAAATATTCTACCCTGTAATAATAACTGAAATGGAATATGGCCGACTCATACGATGCAATATTATTTGGCAATAAAAATGAAATGAAGTACTGATATGTGCTATGGCATAGATGAACCTTGAAAACATTATGCTGAATGAAACAAGCCAGGCACACAAGACCACACATGGTGTGAGTCCATTTATATGGAATATTGAATGAGAATATGATATGGATATAGATTTATATCAATTTGAATACACTATAAGCAAATCTATAGACATAGAAAGCAGGTTAGTGTTTACCGAGAGCAGGGTGAGGGCTTGGGAATGACTACCAGTGGATACAAAGTTTCTTCCTGGGATGATAAAATATTCTAAAATAACACTGTGGTGATGGTTGCATAATTGTGAATATGCTAAAATACTAAATTTACATTTAAATGAGTGATTTGCAAAGTATACAGGTTATATCTCAATAAATTAAGAAATTAATAATAACTAGAATAACCAAAATGTATTCTATTAGCTATGTCATGTTTGCCTATGGCAAATATATTGCATATATCAACTTTGCCTATATTAATTTTGCCAACACAGTGGTTCCCCTTTATCCGTGGGGGTACATTCCAATACCCCAAGTGGATTCCTGAAACTGCAGGTGGTACCAAACCCTATATGCACTGTGTTTATTCCTATACATACCTATGATAAAGTTTAATTTATAAATTAGTCATAGCAAGAGATTAGCAACTATCACTAATAATAAAATACAACATTTACAACAATACACTGTAATAAGAGTTATGTAAATGTTCTCTCACTCTCTCTCTCTCTCAAAATACCTTATTGTACTATACCATTGGTAACTGAAGCCATGGAAAATGAAACTCAGATAAGACACAACTACTGTATATTTAAACATCAAATCAACACTTAGAGCTTGGTCCTATTTTTATTACCATATTCTATATGAGGAAACTAAAAAAGAAAAGTTAATTTTCCAGTATTACACAGCTAATTAATAGCAGAGTTAGAATTTGAACTCAGACACTATGGCTTCAAAACTGTGCTCTCTCAACTGCTTTGCTGTGTGCATGTTGTTCACAGCCTCACTTTAATCTTGTGCTGCCTATGCTCTGGGCACATGGAAATAACTACTATGCTCAGATTCCTCCTGTGCTCTCCCTGCATTTATTCATATATTGCCATGGTTGAATGTTTGTGTTCCCCCAAATGTTTATGTTGAAATGCTAACCTCCAAAGCAATGGTCTTAAGAGGCAGGGCCTTTGGTAGGCACTTAGGGCACAAGAGCAGAGCCCTCATTAATGAGATTAGTGCTGTTATATACAATGGCCTGACAGCTTATTGACCTCTTCTACCATATAAGGATGAATGAAAAAGCACTATCTGTGAACCAAAAAGAGTACCCTCCCCAGACACTGAATCTGCCAGTACCTTGAACTTAGACTTGCCAGTGGGGAAAACTGTCAGAAATAAATTTTTGTTGTTGATAAGCTATGGTTTATGGTATTTTGGTGTTTGATATTATGAAGTTTTGTTGGAGTTGCTAAATAGACTAAGAAAGAAAATTTGTGTCAGGAGTGGGACCCTGTTGTTACAAACACCTAAAATGTGGGCATGGCTTTGGAGCTGGATAATAGATAAAGTTTAAAAGAGTTTTGAGGTGCACTGTAGCAGAAACCTGCATTGCTGTGAACAAACCCTTAAGGGTGCCTCTGGTGAGGGCTCAGAAGGAGTGGAAGTGAGCTGTGAAGAAAGTTCCATACTTCTTAGAAAATACCTATGTGATCATGAACAGAATGTTGGTAGACATATAGATGATGCATCCCATTCTGATGATTAATATGCATAGACATTTTATTGGCTCATGTAGCCAGAGTAGCTTCAGGTATGACTAGATCTAGATGTTCAATACCTAATGAGCTGATACATAGAATCCATCACTCTTAATCGCATAGCTCTACTTCATTCACTTCTGACATTTTTCTTGAGCTGGCTTTCGTTAAGTGGTGGCAATGAAATTCCCAAACTGTGGGTTCACATTCTATCATTTTGGCCACCTCAGTGGATCAAGAGTGTTTCCCTTTTTATAGTCCACGAGGAAAGATTTGTGGCTGGGTTGTTTTGAGTCACTTGCCCAGCAATGATGTTAACTGATAGTTTAAGGTATTTGTCCCTCTGCCTTCCTCTTATAAGGATGCTTATCATTACTTGGATCCACCAGATCAACCAGGATAATCTCCCATCTCAAAATCTGTGACTTAACCATACCTGCCAGGTCCCTTTTGCCATGTAAAGGACACAGCCACAGGTTCCAGAGATTCAAATATGGACATTTTTAGGGGGTTGGGGAGAGGCATTATTCAATGTAACATACTTACAATGCTGTTAAGTGTTAATGTTGGATCTTTAATTCATGTTTCCCAAATCAAAGATCAGTTTCTCTTCCACTTTGTCACAACTGCATCATATATCAGTGACCATGCATAAGTTTGGCTAGATTTCAAACTCTCAGGGAAAAGAGAATTGCACCTTCCATAGCAAACAACTGAATGTGTGACGGGGAGAATGTTGGATTGTTTTCTGAAACTATAGGAAGAGATGGGGGAAGAAAAGGTTCGATTTCAGTGCTATCACTCTACACTAGCAGTGCCTCCTTGGCTCTTTTTCTTAATTAATAAAGCAATAATGTGGATTTGCTTGTATCTCCTTTATTTGATAAATTCTGTTTCTAGCGAAAGCATACAAATTCTATCAGTAGGCAAATCACTTAATAGTTTTCAAATGACAACTATAATTCTTTCTCAGCTGTTCCTACATGTGCAAAGAGAAACAGAGAATTAAGGGAGTTGCATGAATAATTTAAACAATAAACCTCTTTTGGCTCAATTATCTGACTATTTCAACAAGCATCTGGAGATAAGTTTAATTTTGTATTCTCTAACTTTTTTTAGTTTACTTTACCATTTGTAGTCATTGCCTTATAATAAGTCATTTATTTCTTTTGTGTCCTAAATAAAAGTTAACAAACATTTAATGAGCAACTAATGTATGCCAGAAACTGTGCTCATTTCTCTAGTGGCTAAAAAGACAGAAAACAATGAACCTCATTCTCCTGCAGTTTTCAGTTTCAACAGGAGTGATGATGCAATTACATACATAACCCTATACAACATGGCAGAAGGCAAAGGTCATGATGGTACAAAAATGACATTTCAAAGTATTTGGAGGGAGAAATATCATGCAGTTGGTAAGAATTAGGGGCATTGTCCCCTAGAAAAGAATTTTGGAAGATGGATAGGCATTTGCAAGGCAGAAGCCGGGTGGGAGAGTGTTTCAGTAGAGGGAGCTACAGAGGCAAGGGGGCCGGACAAACCAGGACTAATCTTGGGAGCCACAAGCCTATTGATTATGCTGGGGAACAGGGAACATGCAAATTGCTCCCAATAATTAAAGAAAGGGACAGTTTATATCAAGTATTTAAAACTATCTAATTTACTCATCCCAACACCCTAGCAGTTTTCGGAGCAGTGGTGGGTAGGGAGAAGAGGATTAGTCTGTGTCTATAGATACTTGGATTGTCATAATGGGGGTGAGGAGGTGGCATGGGGAAGAGAGGGTGCGACTGCCATCTAGTGGGTAGCAGCTGGGAATGCTGCTAAACATCCTGCAGGACCTAGGGCATCTCCCCAAGCAAAAAATATATACACATATATAATATATATGATATGTGTGTGTATATATATATATATATATGCACACATATATATATACACACACGCATATATATACACCTATATAGTGAAATACTAATTGTGCCACAGATAAGAAACCCGGTGATAACCTTGTGAGGTTGTACTATTATTTTCACTTCTTTTTATAGATGATTAAATCGAGATATTTTGATATTACATAGCATATCTTGCCTAAGTTCATTAAACAGTGAATGACAGTACAAGGTTAGAGCCATGTTATGAAGGGTAATGAATGGGGATATAAGCAAGTAGTTAATGAGAGTCTCTGAATGTGGGCGTGGCAATCACTGGAGCTACAGTGAAATTACAATGCACATGAAGTGCTGAGCACAGTGCCTGACGCAGAGTAAGCACTCAGTAAGTGAGCCCTGTTGCTTTGCATGACAGCCGGTGCTTTCGGCTACGTATTAGCCACAAGTGGGTTGGATTGGGGCAGGAGTGCATGATGGGAAGAGTGCTCAGGATCTAACTGGAGTGAAAGCAGGTAGAGAGTAAAGGAAGGGACACATGCTATACACTTTGCCTACGGGAAAACTAAAAGAACCTGGCACATAAATGAATGTGTGGGTGTGTATCGGGGACAGTTTTGAAGGTGACTCTGGTTTTGAACATGAGAAACTAATTTTCATCTCACTACCATGAAGTAAGCAGCTGCTATGTGAGGAATCATTATACTTATTTAAAACAGACAAGCTGAGACGCAGAAACAGAAAGCAATTAGTTCAAGGTCACACCATATTTTGAGATTTCTTTTGACACTTGGAAAGGGAAAAAGGCTGACCTTTTTAAAGATACAACAACTAAATCTTTATAGGAAAGATAAGGACAAAATGACATTTTCCTTAATATACTTCCAAAAAAATAGTTTTAACATTATAAAGACCAAAGTGACTTCAAACTCTGGTCAGGCAGTCTGGCTGAATGCATAGGTAAAGACACCAAGGAAGAGCTGCCGGAAGAGAATGGGCAGAAGTTCCGTTTTGTTGGTCACGTTTACTCCATTATTAAGGGAGAGCCAAAAAAAAATCAAGTAGGTCAAGCAACCGCATGTAGAATAGAGAACCCATAGTAACCACGTGTAGAAGGACTGAGTCACATAGTAACCACATGTAGAAGAGAGAAACCATAGTAACGCACAACTTGGTATCATACATTTAATAATGAGCAAATATGACTAATAATTGAGTGCTTATTGGATGCCAGCAACTGTGCTAACTATTCTTCTGCATTACTTCATACTAATCTTTGTAATTCTGTAGAACAGGTGTAGCCAGTTATTGAGGAGGTCTTTGAGGCTTAGAGAGGTTAAATAACTTACCCGGAGTCACACAGCTAGGACATAAGGGAGCCGATACTCAAACTTCGGGTGTTGGACTTAAGAGCCTGGGCTTTTGTCCAATGTTGTCTACGTATGGCTAGAAGTTAAGAACACACATTCTTCCTTTTTTTGTATTTGACAAAATGTAAATAAAACTGGACAGTCATCATTCAGTTAAGACCTACCTAGGGGTGACCAGCGAATACTTGCTAAAGAAACAGCATGCTGCTTTCTCAAATCTCTACCTCTACTTCTTATCAATACTATGCAGTTGGTTTCCAGATTTGACTTTTACCATTTTAGCTATTCATTCAAAAACTTGAATGCTGCACTTGCTCTGTGCTTGGTACCATTCTATGAGTGGAGTATATGCCGTGAACATGAAAGTAAGGTCTGTATTCTCATGGATGACACAGTTCAGCAGATGTAGACAACTCCACCCATACAAACAGACATCAGATAAGGGCTCTGAGAAAATTTAAATGTTGCAATTGACATGGGGTGGCTACTTGAGTTGCTTGAGAGGGTTGACCTCTTTTAGAAGATCAAAAAGATCCGTGCCTGCAAAGAGCAGAGGGGAATGTTCTCAGCAGAGAAAACAGCTAGGGCCATGGCCCTAATAGAGCACCAGATGAAGGCCCATGTGCCTGCAGAGGCCAGTGCTAAGGCAAGAAACGTGGGATAAGGTGGAAGAAAGTCTAAAGGAAGTTGAAGCCAGGTAAAGGAGGATTTTATAAATCAATACAAGGCATTTTAATTTTATTTCTAGTCCAATGAGATGCCTTTGAATGAATCTTACCCTCTTTCACTTGACTTTCTTGTCCAAAAGGTAGCTTCTGAGGTAGATAAGAAGTTAAAGATACTAAGAAAAATTAATTTTACCTTGACTTTCTTAGTTAATATTTTATATGAATAAATGAGAGTGAGAAAACCCCCAAACTCTTTCAGTAGCTTCATTTGTATCTGAAAGGTGTGTTTTTTGACACTTCAGTCAATCAGTAGGTGCCGTTAATCTGCATATTATGTTACCAGAAGCTGCCTTTCTTCTCTACTTTCCTTTTCTTTTTGTTCTTCTCAGGAAATTAATTCATGTCATTTTCATTTGAAATCTGCTGGCATTTAACTGTACAGGCACTTAGAGGCACCCTCCTATGACTTGAAGCTTAATTTAATCGCATTGCTTGTCAGCAGCACCTTAAGGAAAAAGAGCCAGGACTTCCCGGCCACTCAGTATCTCAGAATTACACCAGAAAATGACTTGATAACAGCTCTGTAGGTCTCTATGGAGGGAGCTTCTGAAATGGTTGACTTTGGTGAATGATGCCGGCAATTTGGCTCTTAACATTTTTCCAATGTTGTATCTTACTGCAAAAGTAACGTTTGTGCAAGTGTTTGTAAGATGTCATCAATTTCACTTTAGAATTTGGCTTTTGAAAAGGCTGCACTTGGAAACTTTCGGGAGCATTTCCAGCAATTATAGTTTAAGACAACTGGTTTGTTTTATGAAAGGCTGAATAATGTCAATCACACTGTTCTGTTGATCTACCTGAAAGCACTTCATGAGGCAGAAATATCCTAATGAAAGCATAAAATCTAAAAGCCCAAAGGTCTCTCAACGGCCATCAGTCTATTGAGGCCCAGCCTTTAATACTTTTTATGTCCTTAAAGTGAAGGCACAAGTGGCTCAGTATACAGCTTTCCACTTTTCTTTTGTCAGATATTTGCATGTTAAAACAAAACTAAATAAAACTACGTTTTAATTGTAAAATTATAAGAATTAATCACACATTGAAGATTTTTGCTTTAAATTGAGTAATTAATAGGATAATCCCACTACAATGCCCTTACTCTTCCAATTTTGCTCTAATGGAAATTTAAGCAGGGACAATGTTTAGGAACCACTGATCTAATGGAAGATTGCCTTAAAGACCTAACCACGACTTGCAGCCTATGCCTGAGCTTCTCCAATGGCAGGAAAATCACCACCTTAGAAGGAAGCCCATCCCATGTTCATAGAGTATTATTTTTAGGAAGTACCTCATTATATTGACTGAGAGTTACGAATGGCCTCCAAAGAGAATGTCACACATGTGCACGTGCGCACGCACACACACACACACAACAAATATGCAAATTAATAAAACTTGGTAGATTCTAACACTTGACATTTCTTGTACCCACCTTTCTCTCTCAAACTCCAAATTTCCTGCCTTTGTTTAGATCTTTGTAGCTTCTAAGTTACCCAATTGCTCTCTGGTTTTCAGTTGTTCTCCAATTCATCTGTATACTACCTCTGGGATAAGTTTTGTAGACCCCCAAACTTATGTCACTTCTTAACAGGCCTCGGTGATGTCCCTTTACCTTTCCAACAAACTCCCCCCAGAAAAATAAATAAATAATTTTTGATCTAGGTGATATATGCAGGTTCATTTCTTGGCATTTGTCTTCTTCCCTGCCACACATTTCCCTTCAGTTCCAGCCCTAAAGCATTTGCCGTTGTCCTGAAGCACCAACAATGAATCTTTGTCAAATTCAAACTGAGGTCTATGAAATTCCAAAGTTGCTGTTCTTGGCTTGACTCCATGCTGTTTTCTTGGATCAAGCATATACCCTTTCTAAACAGACAGTAATCTTTTATAAAAAATATAATTGTGCCTGGGAAATGATGAAAAGCTGACTAGAGCATTGCTAAGTCATAGTATATACAGAACCCTCTGAAACTGATATTCAGTAAATATTTGTTCAATAAATAAATGGATTGAACTGGACGGTACTAGAGTGTTAGCACCTATGTACAAATTATTTCATTTAGCATCATTCTTTCTGGAGAAGGGAACTGCTTAAGGTTGAGGCCTTGGACTATTATAAAGAAATAAAAAGAAAAAGACACAGAAAAAGAAGGCTGGGCCTCTTCAAAGAAACATTGTTCCGATAACCATGATTTTACCATTCTTTACGCATGGGTAAAAGCATAACTGACAGTCTGAGCAGTGAAAATCCCTGTGGCCTTTTTAATGTAGCCCCTAAAATAAATAACAATAACATGGTGAAATCCTGTCTCTACTAAAAACTACAAAATTTAGCCGGGTGTCATGGCGCATGCCTGTAATCCTAGCTACTCAGGAGGCTGAGGCAGAAGAATTGCTTGAACCCAGCAGGTGGAGGTTGCAGTGAGCCAAGATGGGGCCACTGCACCACAGCCTGGGTGACAGAGTGAGACTCCATATCAAAACAAAAAAAAAAAAAAAAAAAGAAAAAAAGAAATTGAAATTCGATGTGGCGTAATTGTTATCCTAGTGAAAATGTGAACTTCCATAAATATCCTTAAAATTTCACCAGAAATCCTTTTCAAGAAGACAGTCAATTGAAGGCTGTGGCCAAATGTCAAACACTCACTCACATAATAGTCACCCTGTGTTCACTCCGTGCAATGAGCGACCACAAATCTGGGACATACCTCACGGTCTTTACTTGCCACAAGCATATTTATTTTATCTCTTATTGACCCTATAAAACGAACACAGTTTTTGATGGATTCAGAAGATACGTGTGATGAATCAAAGGATTCCTAAGGCCTTTCCGTTTTGAAAGTCCATATTTCTTTATATATACTTATTTTCATTTTTTTGAAGCATTATTTTATTCGGGTGACAAAGGTGTTTCCATTTTAAGTGCCAATACCATAAATTATTTTTTTCACAAATCTACGGCATCCCCTAGAGAGTCATTTTTATCTCTTAAAAGTGTTGTGTGTATTAGAGACCTGGACATTTAAAAATGCAAATTGTTTGACATTATTTGAATCATGAGCGACTGAATCAGCTGGAGGCCTGGAACCACAGATGTGCTAATGAATCTTCAATGTGAAGAGAACTCAGTTTTGAAATCTATGCCTTCATCTTCTGAAACCACAATAGTAGTGCAGTGGGAAAAACAAGCCTATCATTTCTTGAATCTTAACTGCATGGCTGATGCTAAAATAAAGTGACATTCTTTAGGAATTGTTTAGTATCAAGTGCTGATATAGCTAGATAAAATGCAGCTGTCTTGCCAAATTATACTACTGGATTCACACCATCTCCTAATTCCTGGTGGAGTTTTAAAGATACCTTTATGGGCAATTTTCTTCCCAGTACAAAGATTCCTAATTTAGACAGTACAAAAATACGGCCACGTAGCTTCTATACACAAATACCTTCTCCCTTAGAAACATTTAAAAAAGGAGATTGTTTTTACAGTGATTGGGTCGCCATTTAGAAAGGATTTGTGAAAGATAACTGAGTTGAAGGCCATTCAGGCGTGGTTGCCAAATTGTCATAGTTTCTTCCTTTCAGCTTTCCTCTTATTAAATCACTCTTCAAATTTGTCATGTTGCCTCACGTGGTCTGAAAAAGGGAGAATTCTCTGTCAACATGCTCTCCTTCACCAATGCCCGTCCTTTCCAAGCTTCTTTAGTGATTGATATCCTCCTAAAAATATCAATGGGTAACCCTCCGTATCTGTGGGTGTCCCATCTGTGGGTTTCCCATCTGTGGGTTCAACCAATCGCAGATCAAAAACCTTCCAGAGAATCTGGAACAGTGCTCACACCTGTAATCCTAGCTCTTCTGGAGACTGAGGTGGGGAATCACTTGAGCCCGGGAGTTCTAGGCTGTCATGAGCCATGATTATATGACTGCATTCCAGCCTGGGCAGCAGAGCTAGCCTCTGCTTCTTAAGAAATAAAAAATTCACAGAGTTTCAAAAAGCAAAACATGAATTTGCCAAGTGCTGAGTACTACATTGAATCCTGAAGAATGAAGTGATGTGGAGGGATTGTATTAGGATTGTAATAGATAAGTAATCTAGATATGATTTAAAGTATATGTGAGGCTGTGCACAGATTACATGCAGATACTATACTATTTTATATAAGGGACTTGAGCATCCTCAGATTTTGCAGTCTGCTGGGAATCCTTTGATTCACCACACATATCTTCCCCACTGATACAGATGAATGACTGAATTTCAAAGGCTGGACTCTGTGGATTTGTACATGGCATCTAATAGTTGATCACCTCAACCGTAACTGAGTTTGTAAATTAGTTAAGCTTTAACTCCGTTCATCTTTGGGCAACAAATTATTTTTTCTTAGAATGTGTTTTGTTCTTTGTCCTCTGGCTGCCAAATGGGCAATTCCGCAATCATCAACTACGTTCACATTCATGAAGCCTTTAATACATTAGCATTTCTGACATGATTTGGAATCTGTGTCTCCAAGTCTCATGACAAATTATAATCCCTAACGTTGGAGGTGGGGGCAGGAGGGATGACTAGATCATGTAGACAGATTTCTCATGAATGGTTTAGTGCCATCCCCTTTGGGACTCTACTCACATTAGTGAGTTCTTGTGAAATCGGGTCGTTTAAAAGTGAGTAGCACCTCCCCTTTCTCTCTCTCTTGCTTCTGCTCCCACCATGTTCTCACATTGCCTTCCACTATGAGAATAAGCTCCCTAAGGCCTCCCCAGAAGCATATACTACCCTGCTTCCTGTAGAGCAGAACCATGAGCTAATTTGACCTGGTTCCTTATAAATTACCCAGTGTCAAATTTTGGGCATAGCAATGCAAGAACAGCCTAATAAAGTTTTTATTTGTGAAGTCCTCTTGGTCTGGCCCTATATTGACGTAGCTACTGTCTCCTCTGCCTTCCACCCCCAGCTTTTTACTCTTCCATAAAATTCTGACCATATGACATCATTGATTGTAATTAGCATAACTACTATCTATCCACATTCCTCCCCCAACCAAGTGGACAGTTCATTCACCTAGTCAATCAAAATTTATTAAGAGGTCAAAGGACCAGGCACTATGAGCAACGTGGGTCCCAATAGGTGTTACAATAACTAGTTCTTCATCTAATTGGCTTTTCAAGTAGTTTTTTTTTTCCCCATTCATTTTAGCTATTTTAAGAACTATTTTTGTATTTAATCTATGAATCTTGTTCTGTGCACTACAAATAGTTTTTTTCAATGTGGTGGTTTCTTGTCATTGTACATATGGAACAGATTTTCTTTTTAATGTTTGCTCATTTAAACTTTCCTCTCACACACTTTCCTTTTTCACAAGCTAAATGGTACTAGAGAGGAGATAGAATGGATATGAAGAAAGATAAGTGGCAGAATCCACAGAGGAACCTGATAGTGGTCTCTCTAAAGTAATAAAGAAAAATGGGTACACTCTCTTTGGCACACATCAATAGGTGTCATCAGGAAAGTGAAGGTAACAGAGAAGTTAGTGATGACTTCCATAATACTTGGCACGTAATTGGAGATTACACATATATTGAAATAAATGACTGATTAGATGGTCCGTAATGTGGACAACTTTCTTTCCAGAAAACCCCAGTAATCACTAAGGACCTTTGTTATTCATAAGGGAGAGAGGTTGTAGTTGATCACCCTGATTCTCCCCTTGCTTTTGTTTTATATAACTTTACAATAATCTCCTGATATGGTCTGACTCTGTGTCTCTACCCTAATTTTATCTTGAATTGTAATTCCCATGTGTTGGGGGAGGGACCTCATGGGAGACGATTGGATCACGGGCACATTTTCCCCCATGCTGTTCTCAAAATAGTGAGTGAGTTCTCAGGAGATCTGCTGGTTTTATAAGGCAGTTTTCCCTGCTCTTGCTAGCTCTCTGTCACCATGTAAGACATGGTTATTCCCCTTCTGTCATAATTGTAAGTTTCTTGAAGGCTCCCCAGCCATGCAGAACTGAGATTTGATTAAACCTCTTTTCTTTGTAAATTACCCTGACTTGGGTATATCTTTATGGCAACCTGAAAACAGACTAATACACCTCCCCTTGAAGGTAGAATGACCTATCCTATTCCTTGACAATGCATTCAACTAAGTGATTTTCTTTGGCCAATGGGAAGTTAGCTGATACAATTCACACAGAAGACTAAAAAGGTACTCATGATCTTCTGCTCGCTGTCTTGGATTTCTGCCATTGCCAAGAAGTATGCTTGGTCCAAACTGATGAAGAGAGAGAGACATGTGGAGTGAAGCACGGTTGCACCAGTGATCACAGCTGAGAACATTCTAGATCAGCAAACAGTTAGACAAGATCAAGAAGAGCCACTTAACCAATATCTGACCAGCCCTTAGACTCATGAGAAATAATAAATGATTGTTGTTTTCAGCTGTTAAGATTTCAAATGGTTTATTATGCATTCATTGCTAACTGATTCAAAAGTTAGACTTCGCTGACGAAATCATCTTATTTGATGGTATCTTCTCTTAGTTTTTCTATTTTAATAATTATGACAAGTATCTCATCTTTTTAGAATTTTGTGCACCACAGTGAAGAGAATATTGGGTAAGAGACCAAAAAATGTAGGTCTTTCCATTTCCTACAAGCATAATCTTAGAGATTTATTCACTCAGCAATGTACAAAGCATTAGAAATACAAACAATGCTCTTGTGAAATAAATCATGGTTTGGGGGTTGGGGGGGGACATAGACATGAGCAAATCATTTCCATCCACTGCAGTAAGTAATGGTGGGAAATATGTGTTACGAGCACAATCTCTGACGTGAAATAATCTGAGTTACCATCTTGCCTCTATCACTTCCTAGCTAGGTGCCCTTATTTAACCTCAACTCCAATTTTATCAATGGCACCTACTTCATAAGATTGTTGGAAGGACTACGTGAGTTGAAATCTGTAACATACATAGAAACATGCTTGGCACTCGCAAGCCCTCATTAAATGCTAGTTACTAAAACAAATATTAAGTATGAGAGAACAACAAATAAGACTACAATATATGGGTTGAGGGCTGAGTGGAGGAGTAGCCATCATGTGGAGGGTACCTTGAAAAAAAGCAGAAATTTGCAAATTAGTATTTAGGACTTTAGAATCTTTTATCTATATTTCAAGAAATAAAGAATAGAGGATTATTAGGATATCTTCTAGTTCTAAAATACAATATCTGTAGAATATCTAATGTAATGTGTAGTAAACTCCCACTAAGTATTGAATTTTAACATCAAAGTAGTTGTCAAAAAATATGTGTTTTTGTTTTGTTTTGAGACTGAATCTCACTCCGTTGCCAGGCTGGAGTGCGGTGGTGTGATCTTGGCTCACTGCAACCTCCGCCTCCCAGGTTCAAGGGATTCTCCTGCCTCAGCCTCCCGAATAGCTGGGACTATAGGCATGCGCCTCTGTGCCCAGCTATTTTTTTTTTAATTGTATTTTTAGTAGAGACGAGGTGTCACCATGTTTGCCAGGATGGTCTCGATCTCCTGACCTTGTGATCCACCCACCTCAGCCTCCCAAAGTACTGGGAATACAGGCATGAGCCAACTGGCCCAGTCAAAAAATAAATTGTTTTAATGAAATTAATTCACGCGTCATTATGTGGGACTATACAGGCAAGCTTGATACAATTATCCCAGAGGATATTGTGGTCCCTGTGTAATACTATCGGACGTGAAAAAAGATTTATTTCCAGGATTTATAACACAGAATAAAGACGAAAACCTTAAGTATGTATTGTGCTTCAATAGAGTAGTCTACAGTCTCTTAAATCCAATTAATAAACACATTCATATTTTTACTTTTAAGCAAAGTTACTGAATTTGCTCTATTTGCTGTTTTGTATTTCTGATTACAAGATGCTGTCCCCTGCTGTTTGCTAAAGATTACGCCAGCTACAGTCACGAACATACAGTGAAATAAGGTGATAGTTTTGTTTAATGACTCATGTCTACAAATCAGAGAGGAACAAAGGTAGAACTCTGCATGTCCATAGAACAAATCTGGAATGCTAGCACTGTGCCTCCTCTTCTCCCACGGCCTGTCATTTCAAAAAGCATTTGTCCTCCCCATGCCTTTGGTAACTAGATCGGCTAATGGGGAGGGTGGTGGTGTCATATTATTGCTTCTAAAAGAGCTTTTATGAAGATTTTTACTTGAATACATACTCTGTCATTGTTAACAGCACCTGGCAACCTCTACTGCATACATATCTATAATGATGTTTTTTTTCAGCAACAATTTGGTTTGCATGTGTACTTTCATGACAGTTAGCTTGTTTATCACTTATTCCAATTCTCTTTTGAGTAAGGTCATTCAGTGACAAACGTGGAATTGCCATCCTCTCAAACAGTTACAAATTCATGCCTGGCATTCAGGGAAGAAAATGACAGCCTGCATGTTGATAACTGACACAGAGGTGTTCCCATGTAAGCCACACCTAGATGTTATAGAAGAATTGGCCTTGAGGAGATCTGGGTTCAAATTCTGGCTGTGTCATTTTCCAAGATTGTGGCTTTAAGCTTCATCCCTTCCGTCTTCAAAATCTCTCGGGGGTTGTTCTGAGAATTAAATAAGGTGATATATATAAGAAGTATAACCCAAAAAATGCTACATGGATTCTCAATAATTACTCGTTCGATCTAAATATAAAAATAAAAACCACTCGACTAATTCAAGGTCATATAGTGTGAACGAGTCAGTGATGTGGGTGAAGGTACTGCTGGTGGGGAAGGTTAACAGGAAAGGGAAGCTATTCCTTTTTCCTTTTAGCCAAATAGTACTTATCTGTCCCCGCTGCTTTGTCTAATAGATTAATTCATTCTGATAGTATTAAAGATGTCTGGTAGATAGCTAATAATTAGCTCTGAGAAAAACAAATCATTGGTTCTTCCTTTGCTGTCAAAATCCCTAAAAAGAAAATTTTCATTTCAAATGGCTTCTAGCTTACTTCAGAATCAGAGGATAGGTTCCTTTGAAGCTATCGAGTGCAGCTAGTGAATGTACTTTTAATCGTTTATTAGTGGATAAACTGTAATTGGCATATAAGGGTAAGAGCTTCGAAACACAAATTAAAGTCAACTGTCCACTGGTGTTTTGAATCAATCAATGCAGCATTCATTTAAAAATAGAAGCAATGCCATTAACCCTCAAGAAATTCACATTTTGATGTAATTCATAAGATCAAAGCTCTCCAGAAAGATGGAGAAATTACAATAAATCACAATCCATGTGTAAGGACAAGTCTTTCCCCTTGCATGTACTGACATCTAAAATGCACATTACAGGATGCTGTTTTTTAATTTAATTTTATTTTTTTATTTTTGAGACGGAGTTTCGCTCTTGTTACCCAGGCTGGAGTGCAAAGGCGCGATCTCGGCTCACAGCAACCTCCGCCTCCTGGGTTCAGGCAATTCTGCCTCAGTCTCCTGAGTAGCTGGGATTACAGGCACACACCACCATGCCCATCTAATTTACTGTATTTTTAGTAGAGACAGGATTTCACCATGTTGACCAGGATGGTCTACAATCTCTTGACCTCGTGATCCACCCGCCTCAGCCTCCCAAAGTGCTGGGATTACAGGCATGAGCCACCGCGCCCAGCCCCACAGCATGTTCTTAATATGCAAAGAACATTACAGATGTATTTTTTTTTTTTAACCCTGAGCAAGGAAATATGCATGTACACTAAAGGGAACAGAAAAGAAGAAAAAGCATTTTGTATGAACTGGGATATGCTTCTGATGTTCTCTTAATAAACCTTTTCTCCTTTCTGTCTAATGCTACCTTCCATTATGATTTACTCACTTTCTTTAAAACTTTTTTTAAACCAAGTACATATCCTTTTCTCTCAAAAATAAAATCAGCACAAAGATCATGACTTTGGGCACACAAAACAGAAACATTTCTTTAATCTATCCCATATATATAGTATTGTTTGAATTATCATCCCTAATTTGATTTATTTCATTCATATCTCAAGGTTACATACATAAATGACATAAAGTGAATGCCCATAGGTTACTGAAAGGGCCTTATGATAATTATACGGTGGAGAAAGAAACCAATACAAATATAATATTAATAGCATTATTTTGTTGTCTCAGTCCTTCTTTCTAAGGAGAGCTAGTGAATTCAAAATGTGCCAACGATTTCTCTAACGCAAGTTGATGGAAAAGTCCACATCCTGGAGCAGGGATGTTGGAATTGAGTTGTCAAGCTGTCCTGGATGTCTTGTACAAACTGAACAGGCCAATTTACTGCAACACTGCATAGGCTGAAGGCTACTATCTGGCCTTTACAGTTGCTTCCTCCTGGTGAGATTATCCTGCTCGACCTCAGCCTCCCTCCCCAGTAGTTTTTAAGCTACTCAGGATTCTTTCTGATGAGCGTATTCTTCTTCTTCTTCTTCTTTTTTATTTTTTGAGATAGAGTGTTGCTCATGTCGCCCAGGCTGGAGTGCAATGGCTCACTGCAGACTCGGCCTTTCGGGTTCAAGCGATTCTCCTGCCTCAGCCTCCCGAGTAGCCATCACATCTGGCTAATTTCTGTATTTTTCCTAGAGATGAGGTTTCATCATGTTGGCCAGGCTGGTCTCGAACTCCTGACCTGGTGATCCACCCGCCTCAGCCTCCCAAAGTGCTGGGAGCTGTGAGCCTCCGCGCCCATCTAAGTAATAGTAATACGTTAATCCTCACCTTGAGACTAGTGTGCTTGACCATAGAGAGCAGAGGCTCTTCCCCTGCAATCTGAAACAACAACTTTGTGTGTTTGGCGATAATTTTGAATCTTAGTGGTGGTTTGCTTTTAATGTCTTTCCTCTTTGTAGCTCAAAACTCCTGGATTTCTGGATGAAAACAGGCAGGGTTTTCGAGAAAAAACAAAACAAAACTGACTTCTCCCACACAGCCTGAATTTCTTTGCCTATTGCTAACCTCCCAGCGTTGGGGGTTTGCTTTGAGACTCAGCTGTTCCAGCTGTGCCCTCCAGGTGGCAGCAGTGCCACACCTCAGAGGCTCCAATCCCCTCTTCCCTGACTTCAAGTGTTAAAGCAATTGACCAATCAGTGCTAAGATGATGGGAGGTAATTGGGTAATTGTATTTTACTGATCACAAGCAGGGAAAGGGAAAGGAAAAGGGGAAGGAAAGAGGGACAGAGAAGGGAAGGCGACTGCAGTCCGAAAGGAGCTTTTGAAAGCTAGGACCCCAAGCGTCCGGACGTGGCACTGGCCGAGAGAGAGCCTAGGCTGGCGAGAGCTGCCGCCGGCGCTGGGAGAACATTTATTTGGGAGAAAAAGAGGGAAGAGAGCAGAGGGAGGGGGGGAAGAGAGTTCAAAGCGAAGTGGATGGAAGGGGACTGGGGTTTCTGCCGCGCGGGGAGCCGTGAGCCGGGGCGATGGCGCTAAGGACGGCGCGGAGCAGCTGCGCTCCCGAGCACGCGTCTCCTCGCAGAAGACTAGCAGGCGTCGGGAAGGTCTGCGCCACCGGGAACCAACTTGTGGCTCCAGCACGTACCCAACGCAGCTGGAAATGAGATCAAAGCTGCAGTTGCATTTCAGAAGGATGAGAAGAGCCAGCGATTAGGGTTTTTTTTTTTTTTTTTTCTCCCCATTTTGTTCCTTTTTCTTTTTTTTTCTTTTTTTAAATTTTTAGTGTGTGTGTGTGTGTGTGTGTGTGTGTGTGTGTTTTAATTTGCCTACCCCCCTGTCAGTCCCCTCACTTCGCCCTCCCCATTTGAAATAAAAGCCCCAGTCTCAACTTGAGCGCCGCGGTGCCCCGGAGCCACGGCCGGCTGATGGAGGAGAAGGGGGCCCGGGGGCTGGCTGGGGCCACCCGCGAGGGACCGCATCCCGCGTCTCCCCCCTGATCCCGGCCCCGACCGCGGAGTTCTGCAACACCTGGAGGATCTGGACCGGGTGCCGGGGGTGGGGGCGGCGACAGAGGAAGGAAAGGCACCCCAGCCTTAAAAAGATTTTTTTTTAAAAGTAGCCGGGGGGAGGAATGGGTTTCTTCTTGACAGCTGACGGAGCCTTGAAATTTTCCTCCACTACCTCCGCCCCCGCCCCCGCCCCCGCCCCCCGCACTCCATTTAACGTGAGATTATGAAATTGCAGAGGCGGTGGAGGGAAGGAGACAGGATATAACCGGAGTTTGGAGGGGAGAGGAGAAGGTGGCTGGCCGGGTGGCTGAAATCAAAAATTCAATTGCGCACTGGGTTGTGATGAGAAATCTAATCAGATCTTTGGCGAAGGGGCCGGCTGGAAGGATGGAGAGTTGGGGGGAAGTTGCTCCCCAAATTCTTCGAAGGGGAGGCTGGGGAGAGGAATTGACGATGTAAAAGGAGACTTTTTTTTTTCTTTTCCTTTTTTTTTTTTTTTTTTTTTTTTTTTTTTTGGTGCTGGTGGTGGTGGTGGTGGCTGTTGGGTGCCTTGCAAAAATGAAGGATGCGGGACGCAGCTCTCTCCTGGAATCGAACGCAGTGGATAAACTGATTGTGCAAGAGAGAAGGAGGAACGAAGCTTTTTCTTGTGAGCCCTGGATCTTAACACAAATGTGTATATGTGCACACAGGGAGCATTCAAGAATTAAATAAACCAGGGTTAGACCCGTGGGGGTTGGTGTGTTCTGACATAAATAAATAATCTTAAAGCAGCTGTTCCCCTCCCCCCGCAAAAAAAAAAAAAAAAAAAAAAAAGGATGATTGGAAATGGAGAACGGAGGATTCACAAAGAAAAAAGTATGTTCATTTTTCTCTATAAAGGAGAAAGTAAGCCAAGGAGATATTTTTGGAATGAAAAGTTTGGGGCTTTTTTAGCAAAGTAAAGAACTGGCTCTGTGGTGTTTTCTTTTCTTTTGAATTTCCCACAAGAAGAGAGGAAATTAATAATACATCTGCAAAGAAATTTCAGAGAAGAAAAGTTGACCGCGGCAGAATGAGGCATTGATTGGGGGAGAGAAACCAGCAGAGCACAGTTGGATTTGTGCCTATGTTGACTAAAATTGACGGATAATTGCAGTTGGATTTTTCTTCATCAACCTCCTTTTTTTAAAATTTTTATTCTTTTTGGTATCAAGATCATGCGTTTTCTCTTGTTCTTAACCACCTGGATTTCCATCTGGATGTTGCTGTGATCAGTCTGAAATACAGTGAGTGACCCTTATTTTCTTATTTATGTGTGAAGAAAATGTCAGTTGATTTGGTGTTCTTGGTCTCTGTATCCTCTCTCTCCCTTTGTTTTTGTTTTTTGTTTTTTGTTTTTTTAAGAACTAGCTATTGGGGGCCAGAAATTAAGGGAATGGGTGGCCCACACATTTGCTTCCTCAGTCTCTGCTCACCGATAAGCCCGTTTGCTATAAGGATGCAGGTTGACTGCATCCTAGGCAGACGCCTTTGCAAATGTTCACCAGGAAAAAAAAAGCTCCCCAAGAAAGCCGCTGCAGTGTGGGGTGCTAGTGCTGTGTGACTGACACTCTAGAACGCATTTAAGTTGCTTGTCAGCCCCAGAGTTAGATGCACAAATGTTTAGCTATTGGAAATCGAAGGGACTCAATTTAAATTTCATTATTCAACCTGACATTGCAGATCAACAGAATGTATTAACACAAAAATATGACAATAAACCAAGCAGTTGAAGGGTGGCTTCTGGCTGGTGCGGGGGTGGAGGGAGAAAGGGTGGGCTTCCAGGGAGGAAGCTGGTGGAGAGAAGCGGCTGTAGTTTCCACAATGACTCTTGCATATACATGCCCAGATGTGGTCTTCAGATTACCAGGGTTCACACCAGTGCTGAAAATGAAACAAGGGGGACCTGCATCTCTCCAACTCCACCCCCTTCTAACTGAGGACTTCTTTGGATTACAGAGAGGCTGTGTATAGACTGT
Organism: Sapajus apella; assembly: GCF_009761245.1. NCBI lineage: Eukaryota > Metazoa > Chordata > Mammalia > Primates > Cebidae > Sapajus > Sapajus apella. The sequence goes on from NW_022436954.1 coordinate 22,777,691, forward strand.
AGAGGGCTTGAGCGGTCGCTTGGGTTTTGCCAGAAACCTTTCCAACATCACCAGTTCACAGCTCCTTAGAAAAAGGAAGAAATCTAGTGTCCTGTGTTAACTTAGAAAAAGCAGCTGAAGAAGAGGTCTGTGTCGAGCACTGATGCTTCTCATGTGCCAGCTTTGTCTCGGCAAAAAGAGGCCGATATAAAAACTAAAGCAGAAGGTGGAAAATGCTTAAAAAGTCTGAGCGCCTGTAGGATCACCTCCCCTCCTCCCTCCTCCCCCACTGAGGCCAAAGTCATGGAGCTGGATTTTTTTACAGAACTCTTCCCCTTCACTCTTCTCTATTCCTCTCTGGGGCCTTCTATCAGAATCATAGACTCATATAACTTTAGAGCCGGAAGACTCTCCAGAGATCTCATGTCAATAAAAAAAGGAAACTGAGGCCTAGAGAAGCTATAACTCTTTCATCAATGGCCAAACAGCACGAGACAGGTGACTCACACAAGCCTCAGAACAACCAGGCAAAAGTCAGTTTGGGATTCAAACTGGACAGGTATATGTAGCATGTCTACTCCTGTATTTTTAATGCCATTTTATGAGGAACGGTCAAAGGAAGACACATTGGTCCTGAGAGCTTGAAATAAAACTTCTGCCAGTCTAGACCTCAAGGGTTACAAACTCCAACATTCATTTTCTCTCTTCCCTTCCTCCCTTCTTCCCTCTCTCCCTCTTCTTTTCCTCTCTATAGCATAGTTTAGATAATCCTCGCTTGAATGTCATTAAAAAAAATAATAATAAGATCCACAACTCTGACATATCCCAAAGGAGATGAAAGGCAGCATTCTCCTGGGTCCCCTCTTAGTGTTTAATCCTGTGAGTGGTGGTCCCTGGAGAGTCATTAAAGAACTGTAGAGTTCGATTTATATTAGAGAGGTGATAATAGAAACCAGAGATACCCAGCTGAAAGCATCTGAGCCTGTTCTTACACTCACATCATCTATTCTTATCCTTTTCATTACTCCTTAACTAAACTAGCCTACAGCTGAGCACTTCTCTAATTTATTTTTCTGGGCACATGTTTCCTGTCGGAACACAGATCAGGGAATAAATTTACCAACCTATGAAAATAATTGTGCAAAATGGTTTTATTCCCTGAAATCCCCATAGACTTGTGCATATATTTCCATAGTTCTCTGCACTTTTTAAAATATTTGTTTGTTTGCTTGTTTGCCTTGTTTTACATTACCACAGTTAAGTCACCATTTGTAGACATGGAATGACTCAAGTTATCTTAAGTTCCGGCTCAGCTGGAACCTAGCACAATGACAAAAAGTCAGAAGAAAAACATGTACTTTGATGCTTTTTCACTTTTATAGTTCAGTTTCTGGCTTCACATGGGAAACCCAGCCTTGAAATTAGGTTTGAGTCTCCCCGTTGGAGATTTTATTTTATATATATATATATATATATATATATATATATATATATATATATATATATCTTTTGTTGACATCAGATTTCTTGAGTGCTGCTCTAATTAGATCTGTAAGCACATTTCTCTCCTTGATAGTGTCACCTCCTTCCTGTACCCTCCACATGTAATGTACACATGCAACTTTCCTAAGAGACAGAAAGGGAGAGAAGTGAGGAGAAAGAGAGAGAACCTGTTCAAAATTTTGGTCTGAAACGTTTCCTCCCACCCCTTCCACTTATGGAGATAATGGGGCATCTAAGGTGTCATCATCTTTCATACTGGCAGATCATTTCAGCAGCTCTATGGTTAGGAGCCTATGGCCCGCCTGGGGATTAATGCCTTTGATTTAGTAGTCAGAGTTGGCGCTGCATTTTGGTTAAGTACTGATTTGTTTTAAACTGATTTGTTCAAAAGCCCTGCATTTGTTCATGTACTGTTCAGAGAATTAGGGTGACAGAGCTGGAAACTTATTTCATCGGTGGATGTCAGGGCCCAAGTTGGTGCCCACTGAAAGACATTTGAGTAAGCAGTTGTCTACCAGGATCTGCTGAGGACCCTGTGCCCAGAAAGCTGCGGGGTTTTACAAGTTTTAAAGTTACCTTTTCAAATATCTTCTAACTCAAATATAATAGCTGTGCCCTTTGAGCAATACTTTTAATTTCCCTGGCTCTCAATTGTCTAGTCTGTGAGATGGGAATTATAATATGTAATTTGTCAAATTGTTTTATGACTTAAAAGTAGTGTTATGCAAAGCTGAAAGCATAATGGGCTAAGGATGGCTGTTAGTTACGGTTATTCTTGGATTAACGTGGATTAATTTCCTGAGAATAACAGTCTGGCTAAGCATTTTAACAGGTTGAGCATCTATACATGAAAAATAGGGATTGTGAAACTGACCTTACAGTAGTTGCCAGGATCCTCATTTGAGGTCTTATCAAGACAAATTGGCTCAATCTATTATTTTAGATATAAAGTGCTGCCTCATACTAGAAACTGTACATTCTGACTTTCTCCTAAAAGTATAGAAAAATGAATCTCAGCAAAAATCATACTTCAATGAAATCTTACAGGGAAAGAATGCAATTAATGCACTGTGTGTGCTTTTGGTCTAAAAGTTGAATAAGAGAGCTCTGGTATTTTAAATGTGTCATTTTAGCCACATATTACATAGTCGGGACCTGGATGTACAAAATAAAGGCAAATGTCTATGCAGTTATATAATTTAAATTATATGGTCTAAAATTCTATTACTAATATTAAGGCCCCCAAAACCACAATTTGGATTCACAATTCTAGTCAAAATGAATGCTCTGTTCATTAAACAAAATATTTGCTTTGTGATAGGCTAAAGACTCGTTAGAATATATAGAATGATGTTTAATGCAGACATACACGTCATTGTTTACATGTGGGATTCTTCCCACACCAGTGGTTTTCTAAGGCAGGCAGTCATGGTCATTGCTCATAATTTCATTCTCTACAGTAGCAGCCCTGTTCTCTATTTCCTTAATATTCTTCCAGAGACCTGTTTTGCCCTTAAGAGAAAAGGAGTCCTACTGTAGTAATTGTCATTCTTAATGTCTTATATGTGGATGCTAATAGTGCAGTTAGGCTTGAGAGATACCCATTGGCTCTCACCTTTCTTTTCAATGAAAACAATTTGAAATCTGTGTGAATATTGGAAAAGCATTTGAAAGTTGACCATTTTCATTGACCTGTAGAAGAGATAGAAACTGTCTATCAAAGTTCTTGCCATTTGATAAATTTTACTTCTTTGCATGCTTCCTAATGGTGAGTAAGAAATTAGGTGAAACTTGGACTCTAGCATCTTAAGTGAATTCAAATACTCAGCTTCCCACTGGGTCACGTGTGTTACATGCATCATTTAACCTCTCTGAGCCTTTTTGCTTATCTGTAAAACAGAGGTAATAACAACCGCATGGAACTGACTACTGTGAGGATGAGATCAGATTGCATATGTCACGCACAGCAAGCATTCCATAAATGCATATTTAAATGGATCATCTCTGATTTTAGTTTAGATCTGCAGAAAAACAGATATGAACTCCATTGGAGGGAAGCTGTTACTCTAAGTTCACATTGGCATAGATTAAGAAAGAGAAATATATAGACGGGATTATGGTTGGAGTAACATATAAATAGATATGACCATTTTTGGCAAGGTCCTGCCTTTTTAAAACGTATTTAGAAGTGCCTTACTGAATGCCATTCCCTCAGGAAGGATTGAAATATACTTTGTGAATTGTGGAAAATATACTCTGTGTCCATGTAAACTTTGGTTAGAATGTGAAGTACTTTATAATGCAGGCATAAGAACATGAATGATCCATAAATGGTATTTCAGAAGATTCCCTAAGAAGGTCAGGAATCTGTTGCATCTCTCTTTTCTTCAAAATAATTTTTATGGAGAAACGTTTATTTGACCATTGAAATTTAATTAGGCTGATCTTGTGGCTGTGACAATGTGCTTATACCATTTCCTGAATGCAAGGGTTTTGTTATGTCCTCAGTCCCTCAGAAGAATGACTAGAAAATAGTATGCATGCAATAAATATGGCTTGAATGAATTTGGTTTAAGAAACACCTCCTCTACATATTTGAAATGCATTCACATACAAGAGTGTATGCAAACACACATAGGCACACACATATATACTAGAAGCCTAGCTTTTGGGAATTTATAGAAGCTTAATAAGAAAAGCCAATGAGCATACTAAGTACACACACACACACACACACACACACACACACACACACACACACAGAGAGTAACATTAAGTTGCTTCCTTATGTTGGAAAACCTGAGGTCTGAAAGTTACGTGATGCAGTGTGTCATTATTCTTGGTGTTGCCATTAATGAACTGTGACATTTTGTGCAAGTCACCTTACCTTTCTAGGTTCTATATTCTCTCCTGTTAGATCCAGTAAAAACTTAGGTTACTTCAAGCGCTAAGATTTTAGGATCCTGAGTTCATAATTGACTACCCAGGAATTTAGTATTCCCAAGAATTAAAAATCTATAATTATTGATCTTAGGAAGCTAGTTATTAAAATGTGGAGAAGAATCACATAATATTCTGCGAGAAAGGCAGAATTGTGTTCAATGGCAGATATGTGGGTAAAAAGGTGAAGGAAATGCTTATACAGTTTGAAGGGAACATACTTTGAGATTTGGAATAGACAAACCTTGGATTTTGACTTTGTTTCATCACCTATTAGCTGGGGTCCCTAAATTTGTCAATTAACCCTCTTAATCCTCAGTTTCCTCGACTGTAAAATTGATTATTTTTTTGCATTTATTTTGGGAGCAATAAAATGTCTAAGTATTTGGCACATGATTGGCACTCAATAATTGCTAGCCCACTTCTTTGAAATCTTTGGTTATTTCAAACAGAAATGGGAACATTTAACATTCAAGATTCTGTGAGTGTTTTGCTTTACTTTTATGGAGTATATAAATAAAGATTTCCTGCCAACTTTACTATCCAGGTTGGTGATGTTATTTTTGATCATGGTTTTCAGTGTCAATCAAATTCATAATGAAGTCTAAAAATAATGAAAAACTTATGTAAAGTTAATATACTTTTCTTTCAACTTTGGCACAGGTTTATGATAGCTTTCTGCACTTATGCAAGCTTTCCACACTTCCAGGGTTTACAAGTATCTAGTAGTCCCTTCTCATCTGCAGTTTCACTTCTGGTGGTGTCAGTTACCTGTGGTCAACCGAGCAGAGAGTTTAAGAGAAGGAGACTACATTCACATAATTCTATTACAGTATGTTGTTATAATTCTTCTCTTGTATTACTGTTGTTGTTGTTTCTTACTGTGCCTAATGCATAAATTAAACTTTATCATAGGTAGGTCTTTATTGGGAAAATTGTAGTATACATAGGGTTTGGTACTATGAGTGGTTTCAGGCATCCACCGGGGATCATGGAATGTATCTCCTGCACCAACAAGGGGGCACTACTGTAATTTAATAAAAACAGTAATAACTACCATTTCTTGAGCATTTGATATGCACCAGGCACTGTTTTGAAAATATAACATGTATTTTTTTTCCTTTATCTTTACTTAGACAGCAGAAACACAAAAAGGCTAAGTAATTTGTCTAAGGTTATACAGCTACCAAATGGTGAGGCTGGAAATAGAAACTGCATTATCTCCTGACTTTAGAACCCCAAATCAGAATCAGTAAAGTCAAACTTGTTGACTTGGTAACAAATAAACACAGCAGTTCACTATTTTGTAACCTGGCACTCCATCTGAATGTGCTCACTGGGCTTGAGCTGTCTATAGTTTCCCTTCCCCCTGTTTGGTGGAATGAAAGTTCTACAGCTACATAGGTCCCATATACCTTCCATATATTTGTCGGTTCTCAGTCATTTCCAAGTGTGCCCTTAAGAAGAGAAGTGACTTCTAAGAAAGACTTAGGCAAAACTGTCTCAGTTCATTGAACATATCTAATGGACAGATATATTTTGCACAATGTTATAAGGCATCTAGAAATTCATAATTATATGAGAAATATGATCAATGCTAATAGTAAGTTTAGAGTTTAGATAACGATATGCTATAAACCAGATGAGGTTCTAATTGTGGGGACCCAACACCTGATATCAGTCCTTCTTGTGTTGGATCTTTCTGTAACACTATCCCATCACCTGCCTCTGGCTTCCTGAAATTCTTCCAAGGGTCCGAGACACTCCTCATCGATCACTTTCTTTATTGATACCATTTCATCTTCCTTCTGTTTTCCTGCTCTTCGTAAAAAGTGAGGGCTTCCCCTTTTGAGTCACTTCTACTCCCAGTCTCTCTGCATCCCTGAAAGACATTAGTTGGGGTTTTTTTGAGAGATGAATCTCAAATTCTGGCTAACGTATATATGCTGAAGAGTCATAAGTGCCCACTGCCAGCAAGATCCCACTTAATTACCTGAGTCTCCTACAAGCCTTGCAAACTTAATACACCATCTGTAACTGGTTATTTTTTCTCCAGAAACCATGATATGCACCAGGCATTGTATTGAAAACACAACATGCTTTTCCCCTTCAATCCTCACTTAACAGAAACAGAAACTTGCATATTGAGAGTTTTAAATGATATCAATATCTCTTTCACCTCCCTCCTATCCAACCAGTCATCAAATCCAATCTGCTCACTGTCTTACAGTCTGCTTTGGTCTGTCTTGCTATGGCCTTGGTCCAGATTCTACCATTTCTCTCCTAGATTGTCTTGAACTAGTCTTTCTGGTACAGTAATGCCAACTTTTCCTCATATAGTTCATTACTTGTTCTTCCTCTAGATGTATCATCCTAACAAGTAATAATGAACATCCTCTTTATATTATAGAAATATGTTTTTAGAGTGAAATCTAGACTCTTCTCAACAGCACAGTCTAGGCAGCCTATTCACACCCTCTCCCATCTGCTGGCCATGCTAAATGTTTTAGTCCTCTGGGTTCATGCCAGGCTGGTTTGATGTTGAAACTAGTAAGAGCTAATCCATTTGCCTAGGATATGGTCTTCATATGTCAAATCTCAGAGCAAGTTACCTCCTTTGGGAACATCTTTCCAAGCTCCCCTAGGCCCACTGATCTCTATCCTCTGTACGCAAAGCTTTTGTTCATATATTTGTGGTAGCTCTTACTATTGTTATATGTATTTGGCAAAAACCCACTAAATTGGGGCTTCTTTTAGAATATGAGACTCATCTTAGTCAGCTGGTCATCTCCCACATCTAACTAACATAGTGCATAGATGTTTTCAGTGTATTTGGGGAGAACTAATAAATGAGTGGCCTGATCTAACACATCTTTAAGGTGAAGAAATTTCTTTACTTCAGTTTATGATATAGGTTGCTATTTTCCCAATTTTTTTTGTTAAGATCAAGTTTTATTATTTTTCCTGTAGAGATCCATTTTTCATAACTACTTTGCATAATGAAACATTGTGATTTGCTTTTGTATTTTTACCAATAGACAACATGTACCTGGCAGCCCTCATTCTTTGACGTTCACTAGATGGACATTTAAATCAAATGATTTGCTATAAACTGAGCCAAAAGCAAAGGTGCCCATAAATGGACAAATACAACGAGAGATTGAAAAAATATCCCCCTAATAAAAGCACCTTCATTAAAGATAGAAAATAATGAGCTGCAATTGTTTTTCACAACTTGTGAACACCTGGCTTTGTGAGAGCCAGGCATACATATATTCATAGTCGTAATACTTTGATTCCATGCTACAGAAGGATATTTCCTCTTTTCTCTCCTGAAGGGCAGTAGATAACACTGGGTTACATGAAGGAAAGTGGTACATGATATGATACTATTTAATTACGGCTTAATTTATCTTGCAATTTTGAAGAGAAATGTCTTAAATATGTTGAACTGGAGTATTTGGGTTTTCATATTAATAGTTCTTTATTAATAGTTCTATATTGTTAATCTCTAATAATAGCCACTGATAAAGCATTAATAGTCATGCTTCTTCATGCTTTAAAAATCTAGCTATTTCTTTTAATCCTTTCAACAAGTTTTAGACCCAGAACCTCCAAAGGAATTATTTCCTGATCATTAAATTACTTATGATAAAGTGTGAGGAGGTATGCCAGGGAAGCTTTTCTTTCCTTCTTTTTTTTTGTGTGACGGAGTCTCACTCTGTTGCCCAGGATGGAGTACGTGGTATGATCTCGGCTCACTGCATCCTCCACCTCTCAGGTTCAAATGATTCTCCTGCCTTAGTCTACAGAGTAGCTGGGATTACAGGCACATGCCACCATGCCCAGCTAATTTTTGTATTTTTAGTAGAGACGGAGTTTCACCATGTTGGCAAGGCTGGTCTCGAACTCCTCACCTCAAGTGACCCACAAGCCTTGGTTTCCCAAAGTGTGGAAGATTTGTTTAGAAGAGCCCTGATGAGTTTTCTCTTATTTCTTGCCAAACTACACAAACTGTTGAGACAACACATGTGGACGACCTCCCGAGACAACCTCTTGGGAGGGGTCCATTTGCTTTAGCTCATCAATTTTGACCAAGCCACACTGACAATGTAGGAGAATTTAGCCATGCAATTATGTGTATATTCATTGCTAAAGTAGGAGTGTGTGTAGGGGTGGGGATCCACAGATTTTAAAAACAGAAAGCCTTTTTCTGATGATGACCGATACAGTTCCATAATTATTAAAATAACCTGTTATTGTCGATGTGGTGCTGCCTAGAATGAGTTGACTGATTTATTTGTGATCCTTTAAAAGATATTTTATTGTCAGTGCAGCTGATCATTTTTGTTTATATTAATCTAAAGAACTATAGTACTAAGGAATTTATTTTCAGGGCAATAGATGTATTTTCTTTCAACGAATGATTTGATGATGATGATGGGAACTTCAATAACTAAGATATGAATGTTTTGCAAAAGATGCATGACACTTGAAAATGCAGAGACGTGCCTCTCCTAAATGATTTTACAGCTGAATCTGAGCCAGATCTCAGAGTGTGCCGATTTTTACAACCTTGGAAAAAGAGAGAAATTGAGAAAGAGATTGGTGGAGAGAGCTTTTCCTGTCGTGGCTGTTCTAATCCAGGCAGAGAATGCCCTCAGCTTAGTTAGCTGATCTCTAGAAAGGCTCACCTCAGCAGAAACCAGAGTGTGTGTGTGGGTGAATGAATTCAAATACACTATAGGGAGGGATCTAGAGGACTCCGGTTTTTACTAACTGAAAAGGCAAAAAGTCAGAAGCCACCCTAAAAGAGTTAACACCTACACAGTGGTGTTCAGGAAGGCAAGAATGGAACTATGAAGGCTTTCTCTGTATTGTTTGAACGTTGCCATGGCAATAGTTTCCTGCAGAAGTTACATGTTTTTCAGTTCCCCAAAGCAGCAAGCAGCCTTTCCCTCTCTTTCTCACCCTCTCCGCATCCATCCCTAGCTGCCTCCATCCTTAGTCCCCCCCATCCCTTTTCTCCTCCCTCTGTCCTTTCTTTTGTTCTCAAGTCCCTCAACCATTCTCTATTAACAACAGAAAACTCCAACTCCAAGAGGTCGCTTTTAGGCAGAATGCGAGTCAGACATATAGTCTTCTATCCGGGGTTCTGTTTTCCCCCGTCTGTTTATGTATTAAAGACCTAATTAGACGGAAGCTGTGGATGGAGGCAGGGTTGGGGCTTTCCCTTGTTGGTAGGACACAGAACATATTATAATGGTTGGTGTTGTGGTGATATGTTAATTGGATCGCTTCAGGCAAGTGCAGAGCAGCAGTCTCTGACAATTAGAAAGAACAATGACTTTACTATGAGTGAGCCCACTCTCTTAACCAGTGGAAGGATTAGCATGCATTGCAGGTCTCTGGAAGGTTCCTGTAGACCCCGAGAGAGATCTGCAGTTGGAAATGCCTCCTGTCTCTTTACAACTACACTGCTACCTCTCCTTTAGCTTACTTTCCTCCCAAGGGAAGAGGAGTGAGAAGATAGTAAGATATTTGGTTTACTGGGCTGGTGCAGGACCCTGTCACAGACCTAAGCCATAGGATATATTGCAGGGATGTTAAGAAGAAATCTTTGCCTGCTTAATGCACATGGCCAGTGAATTGTGAAATGGGTCTCATTAGAGCCTTTCATATCCCGGCATGTGCCAAAGTGCTTTGCCGGCACAGCGCCATCACTTCAGGTCCAACCCTTCTGCTGTTCACTGCAGCCAAGAAGGGACAGAGACTCTGTCTGTATTAAAGCCTTCAGTCCCATCTCTCTCTGTCTACTGTTCATTGTTAAGACTCCTCTGGGCCTTTCAGTCCAGCCAGGAACAGGAATGAGGCCCAGAGTATCCCCTAGGTGTTTATAGAGAGGAAATATTAAGAATTTTGAGCATCACAGATGGATTTCAGGCAGCCAGTGGGTGCTGGCACCCAGATGTTTCCTCTTTTTCCCAGAGCTGGCACCAAAGCCGTATCTAGACTTCCCTGCAAATATGCACAGATACTCACCTGAAAGAAAGGATGAGTAGTTCAGGACCGAGTCAGTCATCAAGGACTTACTTGTTAGATAAAAAGGAACACTTTACTTTTTCTCAGATTCACACACCAAGGATTTTAAAATGAAATTATATTTCCCAAAACATAGTCCCATGAGTAATACTAATAAATGCCATATACTGAGTACTGTGTAACAAGCACTGTGCCTGTCTCTAATTTAGAACACCCCATGAGTCTACAAAGTTGATGACCTAACAGCACAGACGTGGGATCCGGGCTAGTAAGAGCTCTGTTACTTCTTAGATCTGTGGTTCCAGGCAATTTACTTATTCTTCTGAACCTCAGCTTTCTATGTATGATATGGGCGTGATTATAGTGCAGGATTATGGTGAGTTAGATTTGAAATAATTCACATAGAACTTGGAGAAGAGTGCTTGGCACATGAAAATACTCAAGCTATTATTTGTAAAAAGAGACGTTTCCTTACAACGATATTGTAAAATAATTATTAAGCATGTGCCTCCAGAAGAAAGGTGTTAAAAGTAATTATGGGCACATTGTTTAATAAAAATGGAAATATGGCATAAGAGAATGAGTTTCGGAATTCGGAATGGTTAAATTGCTGATGTTTTCCTTACAACTCTATAGTTTAGAAAGTGGAATTGATAAGATCCATGAAATAGCCTTGTTGCATTTATTCTCGGCAGGTGATTTTTATCCATCCATATTCGAGTTTTGTTTTGGGACTAATCTCTTAACCTGTCTCTGTTGGGATGCCTTGGATTTGAAATAAGAAGGAAAAAGTCTAGCAAGGTTAAGCAAAAAAAAAAGAGAATTTACTGACACATGTAATTGAAAAGTCCTTCAGTACATGGAGTTCAGGTGTAGTTTGATCCAGATGTTCACAATGTCACAGGGACTCCTGCTCTGTTTTCCCTGTATTTATTTTGACGTAGTCCTCTTCCATGGGCTATTTTAATCAAGCCATTGTTTTATATTCCCTCAAACATCACCATAGAAAATTCCACAGTTTTGTCCCAGCACTCCCAGTGAGCACCCTGAGATCGAAGCTGATTAGATTAGCTTATGTCATATGTCCACTCCTCAACCATCATTGGCTTTAAGGGACGGCAGTATAGGGTCAGTCCTTCCCAAATGGAACTCAGGGGCTATTGAGAGGTAACAGGAATTAGGTGCTGGAGACAAAACCACCAATATCTATCATATATCTGGTGGTAGAGGGTGGGAAGGACAAGTTACTGTGTTTCACAAAGTAACTTGCTACAGTGATTAATTTTGTTTGTAGTTCTCTGTAATGCTACATTGTATACGGGTATTGAAGGTTTAATAACTATTTAAGGAATTTGGTTCTTCCAGCAAATCATCTGGCTGCAGTGAGCAGTTTTTCAGTGGAACAACTTCATCTGCATTCATGCTATTTTTGCATTATTCCTCTCATCTCTTAGAAACAGGTCTTGGTTCCTGAAAGAGAATTTACAAGTTCTTTTTTCGAAATGAAGAAACAAAAGCAAAAACAAAAGAATCCTCTTCAGTCAATAACAGCTCACTGGTAGAGGATCTTTAAAACGCCTTGAACACCCACACTCCTGGTCACTTGTCCCAGCCATAGATGTGCTTCCATCAAGCTTTGATGTAATCTAATTGTCGTTGCAAAGGTCTTAGCAGTGCCATGGGCTACTCCAGTTCTCTCCGTTCTGCCTACCCAGGGATGGTGATCTAGGCCTTGTGACACGTCTCTTTCTTCTTCATAGGCAATGTGAAGGAAACAAATATCTGTCTTTTGGATACAAATATTTTTTAAGAAGCTCTGTTCAAAGTACATGACTGCCTTCCAAGTTCAAGGACTTATCTCTTTTGAAGTCTTAATACTGTGTGTTCCATATTGGGAACACTGTACTTACTTAATTCATACTTATGCAGCGACATGCTCAGAATTGAGAATCAAATCAAGTTCATTATTTCTCATAAAAGCTATTGGAGAACAAATATCTGGTGAAGTAGGTTTTTCCTGGAAAGTTAAAGCAATGAAGAAGACTGCCACGTTTTTGAGTACCTGTTTTATGGTAGCAATAGTAGTGAGTTATTTTATATATTTTATCTCATTGTACCCTTATGATAACTGCAATCATAACAACAACAATACATTAAAAAAATCAGTGATCGGTAACATTTATGGAGGGGTTGCTATGAGCAGGCACCTACTAAAGATTTTACCTTTGTAAAGACATTGAAACCACAAGCAAATAAGTAGTAAGCACCCTTTGCAAAGGCAAGAAAGGGAAGTTCAAAGAAGTTCAATGACTTACCCATGTCACAGAGAAAATAAATGGCAAAAATCTACTTTGAACCCTTGCTCAACACAGTGGTTTTCTTCTATGCTGGGCCGCCTCTCACATGGGACTACTTACTTCTACCACTAACTAATAATAATAATAATAACAACTTGATACTGGATTTCTTTAAGTTTAAAGAAATAACACTGAGTAAGATCTGTAACTCTTTCCTTAACCTTACTGCTTTTTATCTTTTCCTTCTCTTTCCCCCTTCTTCTTATCCTGGGTGCTCTCAGTTCGATAATCTGTTATAGTATTTTGTCTCTAATTTGACCAGGACAGCTACCCAGCCACAACTCTGGATATTTGAAAGTAAAACTTTTTCTGCATCATTTATTTTAAATATATCAACCCTTTGATCACCACAAATAAACCACAAGGATCTTTAAGGAGGCCTTACAGTTTATCTTATGTTGGGAAGAGTGAAGAAACATTTAATATCCCAGTGGTCCCTGGCAACTGACTTTGCAAAGTCTGTACAGATGTTAGTTGTCTGGCAGGCCTTATTCCTTAAGATGTGGTGATACTAACAGTCACAAGCTTAGCTGCATAAGGCTGTAACACATATTTCCTGTCTCAGTGGTTATCCATCAGAAGACATCCTCCTCTGTATATAGAACAAGGAAACTGGGCCTTTTCCTCTACAGCTCTTAATGCTCTTTTCCCTACCAGGATAGTACATGGGAGAGGCATGAAGACATAGAGTGATCTAGCTCTGGAATACTGTCATTGCTGCCTTTCCTATGAAGGTACTAAACAACATTGCCATTTTCAGCTTATCTGGGCATTGGGCCAGATGCAAGGCAATGCCCCCCCCAATCAGTTTACTTACTCTTTCAGCATATAGCCCTGTAGTTTGCTTATGACACAGACACTGCAGCAGCAGTGTAGACAGGCATGACACAGCGTGATTGCAGAATCTGTGGACACAAACATTTGCTCGCTTGAACGCACACACGCATGTGCGCGTGTACACACACACAAACACACACACACACACATTTGATTCCCACCAATTTATCTGTGTCCTGAATTCGCACGTGAATTCTCTTAAAGGGCCTTCTCAAGATGTGTGCCACTTATCTTTGTCTGTTATTCAAGGTACAAGGAGAAGAAGTCCATATTGAGGCAATACACTATAGATTCAGGGCATGGTTTGACATCTGAGAATGATTTGCCTTATTGCCTGCTCCATGTTTGAGTGAACACCTTCTGTACAAATAAAAGTAGCTTTAATATCAGTTGTGGCTTCTTATCCCTAAATCTAAGACTTTTTAAAGACAAATGGAAGAGGTTTGGTGCTAGTCACTATTGTTTGCTTTGTCTTGCTTCCTACTGTCTCTAAAATATGTCCCTTCCCTATTTTAATTCAGCATTTAGTACTTATCAGGCCGAGGTAACTGTAAGGTAATCATGCCCTGATTTGCCCTTCTCCTTCCAATCTGTCTTTATCATGTTATTTATCTTCCAAATAATCACAACACACTGTTTTTATGCTGTTCTACTAACAAACTTTCACTTGTAAAATATATGCCAGCCCCGTAACCAAAATCTCCTTCAGAGAGCCTCTATATCTCAGCTCCTCCTCTCTCAATTGCAACATGTATTTCCTGGCTATGTCATATGGGCTTTTATTTCCAATATCTTGTTTTGCATGGATAATTGTTCCATGTGCTGATTATTTGTTCCTGCTTTTAGCAGGAAGGCTCTCTGAGGTCAGCCATTTGACGTACACCTCTGGGTCCTTGCCTTCATGCCTTATGTATAGTGGATACCCAACAGATGCTTTGTGATTGGAAAGAGTGTTCTTCACAAGCTTCCAACTGCTGATCTTAAAGTTTTTAAAAATTCAAATGAAATTGTGATTTTTTGGTTAGATTTCTATTAATCTTTCTAATAGATAGCCCCATAGACTCCACTTGGGGCCAGGCAACCTTCATTAGGGGAACCCACCTAGCAGTGTGTTGACTTTGAAATAAAAGCAACTCTCTTTTGCTGAGTTTCCTGTGGTGTCTCTTTAGAGAGCTGGTAGTGGATGAGCAGTAATTTAGAGCTCTAGGTCTCCGGCGGCTGTTTGCTTAGCAGCAGTCTGGAGCTCCCTAGTCAGGGCAACCTGCTTCTGTGGGCTCTGTGGTGCTTCAGAGGGCTATCTTCTTTTGTTATTCTGTAGTATAGATATGATGGGTGGATTTCCCAGGATGCCCCATGGGAAATGCTCATGTGTACAAGATGTTTCTTTTTCCAGCCTCTGGTTCTATTAATGTTTAAGGAGCAGGATGAAGTTGTTACATTTAATGTCTTAAATCTGCCCTGTTTGCATATTATTCTAATATGCAGCAATGGTTCCTGAAGCTAGACTGCAAAGTGGCAGATGTAATGATGAATCCTGCAATAACAGATAGAAGCAAAGAAGTAGAAGGTAGTGTATTTCTCACATAATTAAATTTCTAAGTTTAAAAGGCAGACTCATATATTTTTCTCTTGTTATTTCATTGGGATCAAAATATCCTTTTGTTAAAGGTGAATGATTATGACAGTAGAAGGTTTTTTGTTTTAATTCTAATGTCAACGCTTAGCAAGAAATAACGTCATATAGATATAATTGCACATGTGTGTGACAAATGACCACTATGTCTATTATTCACTTTGATAGTCTAGGACACTATTATAAATATGAGAGCCCTTGAAAATAACCTTGAGCAGGTGGTTGCAAGTGAAATAAGAAATATAGGTGTCTATCACTTCAGCTTCTTAGCAGTACCTTTGTAATGGCTGTTTCCCAATGCTGAATGTAACTGTCAAAGGTGACATTCCATTGAGGATGCTGCTATGCTCTGGTTGTAGGACTATGTAAGTTACCTATTTTCTGAACCTTATGTTTCTGTGAAATAAGGAGTTTGCTTGTGATGCTCTCTGGTACTCTTTTTAGCTATCTAAGATTCTGAGCTATTTCACAAAACTATTTACAGGTAACGAGACTGTCTTTGCCAGAGAGAATGGAAATACATTTTTCTAGTTCCCCTTCTCAGACATTCTGGATGGCTTATTTCCTTTCTTTGCCACTTCTTGCCCTCCTCTGTCTCCTTTTTCATTATGCTTACCAAATATATTTATGTCTACTACTATCCATGTCTTACCAAGTCCATCTTCATATTGCAGTTCCTTGTGTGTGTGTGTGTATCTGTGTGTGTGCGCGTGCATGTGTGTGTGGCTATTCTGCAGGGTAAGCACTTAATTTCAGACTAGCTTCCACTAATTAACTACGAAATTAAGTAGGTGAATTCATTGATTCAGCACTCGGTTTGATGTTTATATTAACTCATTGAAAGGGAAGCCCTGGATGTGGCCAGAGGCTTGACGGGAATCTTTCCCTCCCCTCCAGAATCTCCTTTGACTTCCCACACTAGACTTCTATCTTGCTATTTCTCAGAAGTATTCATGCCTCTGGGGAGCAGCCAAGTGACCAAAGCTGTATCAGATAGGAATGCTATTCTTTGTGGGCGCAGAAATAATCATTTCTTGTTCTTCTGCCCCACCTCACTGGCCATAGCTCCAGTTCTACTTTGGATGCACCTGGAGAATTCTCTCGGGATGCCTACCAAGATTAAAGTGATAGGTTTTTAATGTCAGATACCCCATTGCCACTGCCCATCTGCCCCCTACCTCATGCGGGAAATAGAGCGAAACTCTTGGTTGAAATCCTCACCTTGCTTCTACCAGAAAGAATGTAGGTAAGAAGCTATAACAGCTGCCACACTCACATCAGAGCAATCAACTAATATTCAGGAAAAGTCCTATCTATTTTCATTTCCGTTTCCAACAATCATGTCTTGTTTCCTCCTTCTTTGCCTTAGCGTATCATAACCACAAGTAAGCGACAGGTACATTGGCCATTTGTCACAGAATTGTGTTTACAATTTTTTGAACTTTTTCTCCATTTATGTAAAGATTTATAGCTTCTTTCAAACCCTGAAAATAGTATCTAGCAGATAAAATATGTTTTATGATAAAATAGACTGGAACGTGGTTTGTAATAGAGAAACAGCCATCGTAAAGAGGCCTTTCCTTGGAGCCCATCCAAGCAGTTCAGTAACTTGTCTAAAGTAATTGAATTAAGAGAAAAATGTTGGACTAAATATATGTTCTCTGATTTTCTATACTTTCTGTACTTTGTGTCCCTGTTAAAAGTCGTGAGTTAAGCAGCATTGCCTTAAGGTAGTGTATTTGTTCTATTTATTGAATTACATGTGCTAATTATTAGGATAAGTTGACTTTATCTTCCCTCTGTAGCATTACTAGTTGCCTTTGTCATTGTCCCCCAGAGCTTCACACATACCCCTATCATAACACTTACCACATTCTTTAGTAATTATATGTATTTTCTCTATCTTCCCCCATGACTCTAAGCTTTGTCTATTCAGGGAGCCAGACTTCTTCTTTGTGTACCTTTTTGAAACATACTGCATATTAAATCAATATTGAAAAAAATAAATGAAATAGTGAACATTTAAAGCTTAGAATTTATTTAAAGCATGTTGTAATTTATCTGCTAACACTACATTTTGAATTAGTAAATTTATTTTGCAAAACTTGACATCATAGTACTTTAAATTATTGTGTCTAACAGTGGCATTAAACTCATCATATAAATTAGTGTCTTAAGTCACTATTTTGAGTCTTAATCATATTGACACATGGCTTTAAAAATGTGATTGCATTAGTAAAAGTAAAAGAACGAATTAGTTTCAATCAAGTTACCGTTTGGCAGGGTCAAAAAAAAAAATGAATCATAGGTTTACACTCTGTTCACAGAGTCTGAATACTTTAACTAACTTTTATAATAAGACATGCTTTCCTCCAACATGATTTTTGGTTGAAACGTTGCACCAAAAGATGTTTCATTGAAGTTATTGTTTCTCACTAGCAAATATTTTATTGCTTTTTTTAAATGTACTAAGAATGGTAAATTAAATGCCTTTGAAGCAACGTTTCTTTCACTTGGGGTCTTACACATCTTTAAAAATGTTTTAAAAAATGAAAAAAGAAAACGAACAAAAACCTGCAGGACATTTCCGCTCCCTCCTCTCTTTCATACATACAATTTTTCAAGAATTTCTCCGATGGATCTTGGTTAAAGAATAGGTGAATCTTAGAATAAATATATGCAGAGTATCTACAATGCCAGGACTCGCAGCTGCCTTATCATGTATTTTATGTAGGCTTAAATTTTTGAATCAGGACATCAGACATGGGTGATCAAGGAAGGTTTGGGCACATTATATTTCAGACATTCAGTTTACCTGATTTCTTGAGGCTACATAATTGGGTTCATAGTGTTGCACAGTTAGTGAATAAGTTTTGTATTTGTTTCTGTTAAGGCCAATGGAGAAAAATGTTAACCATAAAATATCCACCAAATAACTATTTTCTTATGGAAATTTCAAAATATTTTCCCATTACGGGTTTTATTTTTTAATGTAATTTCCACTTAATGAAAACCTCCCAGCTTTCTGGAACTTCCGAATACTTCTCTATTTCATTTCTGTTCAATTTGGAGAATGTTCATTGTAATATGCAGATATGCACTGATGCGTCATACCAAGGTTTTTCATGGTATTTTATAGCACTGACTTTCAGATAGAACCAAAAGGAACAGGACTAAATGGTAGCATGACTGGAATTACATTAATAACTGAATGGGTGGGAGGAACTACAAGTGGCCTGCTCACTCTGGTTCAATCCAATTTGTCAAAATCATAGGACATGATAGAATAAAATGTTACTGTGTGACTCCCTAGGTCTAGGACGCAGTTATGAAATGAATCCATTGATGTCATGTGAGCCACACAAAAGTCCCTCCCTGAGAGATATTCATGTGCCCTCACCCATACTGATGGACAGGGGTCTACATTCGGAGCTGATAGAAGTGAAGAATGAGTGTGTCATAGCCCAGTGAAAGGTCTAGAAGTGAGCAGAAATACTGCCTTAGTGGCTTCAGGAGACAGGGAAATGCCAAAGCCGCCACTCATTGAAGCTGTTTCAGCCAGAGCCAATATGAGCATATTTGACATAGTTTATTAAATATCTGCACGAGTTACTAAATGTGTGCTATGTGGTATGCTAACCACTATCAGTTTACGCTAGTTTTGAAATCTTCCCTACTACATAGAGTTTTAAAGTTAGTAAGTTAGAAAGGAAGAACTTTACTTTTCATTCCCCATCTTTGTGTTCTGTGATTTAGGGAAATTCATTTAACTCTTCCAATACTGTTTCCTAATTTGGAAAGGCAGCTGCTCTGCTGTCTGTCTCATAGTCAGTGTTGCTGAAAAGACGGAAACATGGCAAAGCGGAGGAAACTGTAGACTTTTCATGTAGGAAAGGCTGAGAGCTTACAGTCTGCTGGAAGGGAAGGGGATATCTGGAATAGTAGACTAGTTACATTTTCCTAGGTAATAAATATATCTGGGCAATTGGGGTAGCAATGTTGATGCAAATTATTTTGAGATAACATACATCCTATCCTTTCATGCATATGAATATCTCTTATGATGTCTAAAAGACTGCTCCAATTGAAGGTTTACAACTTTTGTGGCAAAACCCTGCTTATAGTAGGTGCTCAAATGTAAATGCTCAGCTTTTCTCCACTAGCCACCTTACTGAGGAAGGAAAAGTAGAAAAGGCATTAAATCGGGCTTACCCAAATTGTTTATGTACACCAGTGTGATCAAAATCACCCGATACGCATGATAACTCTCAATGTCATTCTGCCTAAAAACACTCAATGATCGAATTAGTTGCAGCTATAGAGGCTGTGGCAGCAGAAATTTCTGCTTACTGAATTGCCAGCTTTCAATGAACTGTGCAAGGAGCAACTGTGTGAAATGGAAATCAGGAATCCCCCTCTTCTTCTCTTCACCTCTACCTCATGGTAAGGAGGATTTGGGTTCTGAGGTTAGTTGAAAGAATAGAGATTCTATAAATAAAATAGAAGAGGATAATTCTCTGTTCAAAGAAAGAAGAAGAGAGTGTTATGGGCAGAATTTTGTCCCTCAAAATTCATAGGTTGAATTCCTGATCACCCAGTGCTTCTACACTTGAGCGTATTTACAGATAACATCTTTAAAGAACTAATTAAGTTAAAATGAAGTCTTTATAGAGTGGGCCCTAATGCAAAATGACTGGTGTCCTTTAAGAAGAGGAAATTTGGACCCAGATATGTAAGCAAAAAGGAAAGACTGAGAAAACAGCGAGAAGTTGGCCATTTTCAAGCCAAAGAGAGAGGACGTCAAAGAAAGCAAACCTGCCGACACCTTGATCCTGGACTTCTAGCCTCCAACACTGTGAGAAAATGAATTTCAATTGCTTAAACCACCCAGCCTGTGATATTTTGTTACAGCAGCACTAGTAAACAAATACAGCGGCAGTGCAGTCTTTCCCTTAATTGGACAGGGGAGCTACGGCTACCATTAACATAAGAAATAAGGAATGCGATTCTCCTCTTATCTCCACCAGCAGGCGTGAACCATCAGCTTGGCAGTCCTCCCGAATGGGAGGTGTACGGGCATAAGTGTTGCTACTTCACCAGAAGCCTTTAGGGTAACCTTAGAAACCCCACATGTAGAAGGGTTTTATATGTTTCAGGTAATCTAACTTCCTTCTATCCTGCACTTCCTCAGTAGAAATAGATTCTAAAAAGAAATCCCAGGTTCTAAGGGGAAAATATTTATTGGCCAGATATTTTAGGATCTGTCTCAAAATATTAGGATTGTTCATACCACTACCACCTCCCCCACCACTTTAGTTACTAATGTGCTATTCAGGGATCTTTTACTCTTGGGAAAGGGTAGGGATAAGAAATGTATATCGCTTAAAGTACACACAATCAGACTATATATTGCTATGCAGTTACTTGTACATTATTACTATTTACTGTGTAACACATAGTAAAACAGAACTCAGGTTAAACTGAAAAGAAAGAAAAGGTGGAATCTTACTAGTTTAATTTTGTGCCGTTATAGGGAAGTGGTGACTGTCAGTCTGGAGTGACATAGTGGCGTATGAAGAGTAAGTATGAAATGAGATAGACCTTGACGCTAGCCATAGTTAGAGGCTATCACCGGGACCACCTTTAGGATTTAAATTTCCTAAATATTGTTTTCCTCGCCATAAATGGGATAATAGTAAATAGAAATAATAGTTACCCTAAATGGGAATAATAATATTACCCACTTCATTCTATTATTAAATTAAAATTGGTGTTACGTACTTGATTGACACACAGTAAGAACTCAATAAATGTTAACAATTATTAATCTTCATGATATTTACTTTCAATGTGGTCTTTGTAGTGGAACAGTGTTTAAGCTAAACAGAGATTTTATGTTGACTTGATTGCTTGGCACCATTTCTATTGCTTCTCATTATGAGAAATATCACGTTTGTAGCATGAGGAGTACAGCTGGGTTGAGACTGAAAATGCTCTAAAATAGCAACATCAGCTGTAGATTTTAAATACATTCAAAATAATCCTACTTGAGGCCTATAAGCTAAGGTTCTATCTGAAACACAGAGCCTTTAAGTACCAATATTAGCTTCTTCCTACAGAAAATAAAAGCCAAAAGGTACCGAATTCAAAAAAGCTTTAAACAGGGCTTAAACAATAGGCTTGATAAAGCTACTTAATTGATTCTACCTAGAGTCTCTAAACCAGCGGGTCTCAGTCCTGGCTCTGCATAGGATGTCCTGAGGAAGTTTAAAATTATCAATATGGATGCCCAAGCTGCATATTCAGATTCCAGGGATGGAGCCAGAATAGAATAAGCATGTTTTCAAAAGCTCCACAAGTGATGCTGAAGTACATGCTAAACAGAATCTCCAGATGGTTCCCAAAGTGTCATGTGCTAAAAGCCTTATTTTTAATTTTTTTTCTGATATCTTTACCAGTGCTACAGTTTGATGTTACGCAAATTCTAATTGTCTCTGAAAATCATGGGTTTTTTCTAAAACAATTGCTTAATTGTATCAGTAATATCTCTCCATCTTCTCTTTGAAATATATAATACCAGTGAGAGTAATATAAATTCATGATGAATTTTAAGGCTCTCTATAAAGTCATATAAGTCTAAAGTTCTTCTATATAAGACCATATGCAATATTTTGTTACTATAAACTGAAAGTCCCAGGAGATTCTGTATTCAATTTAGGAAGCATCATGGTTTTTTCAAGCCTTCTTGAAGTTATTGATGGAATGTGATCTTATGACCCTCCTGTATCTCACTTTGAAGTGTCTTTAGCTGCAATATTTAATGGTAGTTGTTTCTCATATGTAAAAAGGCAAGTAGGCTGGGCGCAGTGGCTTACCTGTAATCCCAGCACTTTGGGAGGCCAAGGCAGGCAGATCACGGTGTCAGGAGATGGAGACCAGCCTGGCCAACATGGTGAAACCCTGTCTTTACTAAAAATACAAAAATTAGCCGGGCGTGTTAGCGAGCACCTGTAATTCCAGCTATTTGGGAGGCTGAGGCAAGAGAATCGTTTGAACCTTGGAGGCGGAAGTTTCAGTGAGCTGATATCACACCACTGCACTCCAGGCTGGTGACAGAGTGAGACTCCATCTCAAAAAAGAAAAAAAAAGAGCAAATACTAAGTTATTTGACAAGTCAACAACTAACTGGAAAACACATTTTGTGTTTTAAGGACCTCAACATCTGGTAGGATAGGCTTAAGAGAATGACTCCACCACACTTCTGAAAAGTATCCTTGCTCTTTCTTGTACTACATGAAAAAGTGGTGATACAACAAAGATACAGGGTCTTTAGCTGACTTTAGCTGTACGCCATTCTCAGGAAAGATTAACTTTTCCTTCCACCCATTGACTTGCTGTTCGTGTGTAATTCCATCTCCAGGAGAAAATAGGCACAAGGAGAGCAATGATGGGTTTGAAGTAGGGAGTTTATGAAGCAGAAAGTCAGTAATTGCAGGAAGTTAAATATATTTCTGTAGATAACAGTGCGTCTATCACACTTTATAGTATACAAACCTAAGATTATTTTCATTGAACTTTATTCTGTATTTTCTAGTCTTCTCTTCCGTTTACAGGCCCACTCCCATTAGAAGCAAAACTAGTATTTGAAAATTCAGACTTGAACATACCTGAAATATGATTATTAGTTTTATACACAAAGAGGCTCCCAAAATTCCCCATCAGGCACCTCAGTTAAAAACATACTTCACACAATATATATTTGTACTCAGATACACTGAAGCAGCTTCAATGTGTGAAATGAATTACCACTCACTAATATCATACAAGTTAGTAAGTTAACATATTTTTTATTTAACACTTATTTGGAGCCAAAATCATGCATTTCATTGAGGATGTAAATGAGGTTTGACATATTTCTTTGGTTAAAAATTATTTTCTTCTATCTGAGACAAAACTGCTTATAACAGAGAAGGAGTTCTTCACCCTCATCCTCCTTGATGACAATATATTCATTCTCAAGAAAAGAATTATATGATCAAGCCAGGACATGCCTCAAAGATCAAAAAGAGGTTTAGGATGAAGCTAAATTTTAAATTGGACCTTGACAGAGAGAAATAGAGTGTGAGTGACTGAGTGTGTGTGTGTGTGTGTGTGTGTGTGTGTGTGTGTATGCCTTTTTAACAAACATACACAGAAATCCAAAATTCTGGAAATGCATTTTATGTCAACCAGTGTGAGGCAATGGAACGAACATGAAATATTCAAGAAAAAGCAATATCAGTCTGAATACTGTCTCTATCACTGACTGAATATACTCCATTGGGCAAGCTATGAATTCGTCCTTCATCAGTTTTCTTACCTTTGAATGCAGTTAATAAACCAGCCCTAGAGAGTTGTGAGGATTTCATAAAATACCCACGTAGAAGATTCAACAATGTCTATTCCTTCTTTTGGAGTCATATTATTTGAAGCAGTGATGTATTCAGTGTAGTACATGATGGCCTTGCAAAAGGCTATGATGTATTTAGATGGTAACTTGGGAAGTGTTCGAATAGGACTTAACTGTAACAGTTTAATCCATTGTTGTTGTTGTTGAGACAGGGTCTCTGTCATCCAGGTTGAAGTGCAGTGGCACAATCAAGGCTCACTGCAGCCTCGACCTCTTGGGTTCAAGCAATCCTCCCATCTCAGCCTCCCAAGTAGCTGAGACTGCAGGCGTGCAACGCCATGCCCGGCTAATTTTTTAAATTTTTTGTAGAGATAGGTGTCTTGCTATATTGCTCACCCTGGTCTCGAACTCCTGGATTCAAATGATCCTACTGTCTTGGACTCCCAAAGTACTGGGATTAAAGACATAAGCCACCACCTGGCCTTCTTCTTTTGTATTTTAATTTTTCTTTAGTTTTTGAGACAAGGTCTCACTCTGTCACCCAGCTGGAATATAGTAGCAGAGTCACCACTCACTGGAGCCTTCACTCCCAGACTCAAGTTATCCTCCCACTTCAGCCTCCAGAGTTAGCTGGCACGACAGCTGCACCTGACCATGCCTGGCTAATGAGTTTATGTTTTGTAGAGACTGGATTTTGCCATGTTACCCAAGCTGTTGTCAAACTCCTGAGCCCAAGCAATCAGCCCTCCTTGGCCTCCCAAAGTGCTGGGATTACAGTCATGAGCCACCATGCCCAGCCTCCTCTTCTTTTTAAAACAAAGACACATTGGAAAATGTGCTTCACGTTTTTACTCAAATATTATGTTAACCATTCTACAAATGTAAAAATGGACTGTATCTGTTTAAAATCTGTCAAAGTCTTCCTTCTCGTCTTACAAACAAACAAATTATGTTTAGATTTGCCATTGCCCCAGCAGCAACTCAAATCACCGTGAATTGAGCAGACTCTTAGTGAGTGGATTTTAATGGTTTATTTATGTATGCATATAATCCCTTCATCAAATACGGACCACATACTTGTCTGCCTGAGCTGAATTTTATTGATATTTTTTTCCTTGCTTCTAACTCTACCATTCAGATTCTAATTCCTGACAATGCATTAGTGCCAAATGGTACCATTCGTGCTGTTAGGTGTTGAGTTTTGCTGAAATATTCAATACCTGCTGTGTCTATCCTCCAGAAAAGAGAACAATCCAATGTTCCTCATTGGTTGTGACTTTAGTTGAAGTGAGGTTTTTAATTTGAGACACTTTGAGGTTGCAAAAGATAATGGAATATTTAGAGCATGGAGGATTCAGAAAGCAGGGCAAAATTGAAGACCTTTAAAAAATATCTAAAACTGTGATGTTTACTTTGAAAAGTAAGTTTTCTAACAGTATGTGTATTCGTAGAGCCCATTTAAATTACTTCAATAGCTCAATAATAAAATGAGACTGGAAACTCCACACATGAAATGCACAAGGCAAAGCAAAAGGGCAAAGTAATGAGATCAATCATGCCAAGAAGATAATGAAAGAAAGACCCACTGAGCCTACTCAGGGAAAAACCATGGGCACAGATATTTACAGTACAATGAAAGAAACGTTGATAGAATTTTGCACAGAGTGCTATGGGAAAATGGAAGGAGGGAACATTAATTTGGCTAAATATGGGAGGGGGGTGAGGAGAAGGGCAGGCTTTATTTAATTCTGTGTTGCCTTCAGAACAACATATTTCCCAGTAGAACAGAAAACACTTGGACTGCCTTTTTAAATATGTGGCATGAGACCTTGACCTTTAGCCATTTAATTCAGTATTATAAAGCAATACTGGACAGTGTGTTTCTTTGTTTTCCTGAAGTAGTCTAACAGTTCATGCCATCTATGTAGAAATCGATGGTTTGTGTATGTTAAAAGTCTATGATATTTGAAAGAGATGGGCAGACTAGAGTATCTGGATGACTGGAAGAAGATGTGGGAGGGACTCCTCCCCAGGACTGGATTCAGAATGAGAACAGGTTCTGAAATGTCAAGCACAATTTATCCCAAGGACAAAATTTCTCTTCTTGGCAGTTTTTCTCAGGGTAAGTACTGAGAGAAGATAAAGAATGATAGAATAGAAATTCCTCTTCAAACCAGGTTGAAGCTGGGCTCTTCAAAGAGAGCCTAGTTATATTCATCAGCACAAGAAAAAAATTACGGTTCAGAAGATGCCAAGTCCTAACAGTCAGAGAATTCAGCTTATGAATATGCAGGTAGCCCTTTTTCAGCTCTTCTTTTTCTCACTGTGCTGTGTTTTTTGGGGTGACTAAAGTGAATGAGTCAGAAGTACAGGTGTCAAAGAATTTGCCAAGTGATATATTTTTAAATTATGATTTAGAATTGAGAATAGTTTTGAAAATTGGAATTTTTTTAAAACCCAGCAACTATAAGAAATTTTAAAGTGTTGGCAACCGAAGTGCTTCTAGCAAATAACTGCTTTTTTGTTTGTGTGCATTGGAGGTAGCGTTTCTTCCTGGAAAGGAAAGAATGTGGGCTTTGGAGATACACAGTGCTGTCTGTTTTCAAATACTGGCTCTGGCACTTACGGAGTTCGTAGGTAACAGTTAGTGAGCACTTACTATGTGCCAAGCACAGTTCTTGTTCTTTATACATAGGTATTCAATAGGAAACAGACCAAGCAATTACAATACACAGATCTAATGTATAATGGATCAATCAAGATCTAGAATTTCTTTCTCAATCCAGTGCCTTAGACCACTCAGCCATGCTTTTTCTCATATAACAACAAACACAGAGATGGGAGGACTGGTCAGGGAAGCATAAACTTCTATGTAAAATCCTCCAGAAACCCGGGTTCCTTCTGTGTTGTTATCCCTCATTCTGTCTGATTTGATCTTCATCTGGGTAATGTTGGCTTTCCAAAGCCAGGCCCACATAGCAGACTATAGGCTGAGCAGCTTCAATTAAAGAATATGACCTCCAAGAAGCACCCATTGGTTGTGTTCATATTCTGTCATCCAGAATTTAGCCTCATGAATGGACTTCCCTGCGGTAAAGAAAGGAGAATCTAGTGTCTTGCTGAGTAGCCATGGTCTCTATTAAAATGCCAAGGACAGAGCCAAGCACTGGGCATGTGCCTGTAGTCTTAGCTGCTCAGTACGTTAAGGTGGGAGGATCTCTTGAGCCCAGGAATTTGAGTCCAACTTGGGGAACACAGCAAGATCGCATCATCCAAAAATGTAAGGTATAGGACTACCACATTGTGTGATTCCTGAGACTTCCATCCCTGTAGAATGTAATGTGACTGACAACCCCTGGATTTGAGCCACAGAACGGCCTTGGTTGGGAAGTACTAAAAGGGTGGAGAATGGAGAAGGGAAGATAATGTATAATTTTTCATGACATATTAACTTATTTAACCCTCAAAAACACCTACCAATTTTATCGTCATTTCTGTAGGCAATTCTGTCACACTGTTGTTGAAAATCACTGATCCCATGTCCCATAGCAGTGTGATTCAGACAGTCTGGCACCTAATTTGTGCTCTGAATCAGTACTATATTTCCCCTCTACCTCAGATAATAATAGTAGAGTCACTATTGTGGGCATTACATCCAGCCAATACATTACTATTTATTAAGATCCTAATGTATTCAAGAAACTGTGGAGCATATTGATTGTTTTGTTTGAGCTATCAATCAGGGTGGCTAAATCCATTGAGTAGATGCTGGAGATGACAAGTTCTGGCCAAAAAAATTTCTTTCTTTCTTTCTTTTTTTAAATTATACTTTAAGTTCTGAGATACATATGTAGCACGTGCAGGTTTGTTACATAGGTATACACGTGCCATGGTGGTTTGCTGCACCCATCAACCACATTAGGTATTTCTCCTAATGCTATCCCTCCCCTAGACCGCCACCATCTGACAGGCCCCAGTGTGTAATGTGTTCTCGTTGTTCAACTCCCACTTACGAGAGAGAACATGTGGTGTTTGGTTTTCTGTTCTTGTGTTAGTTTGCTGAGAATGATGGTTTTCAGCTTCATACATGTCCCTGCAAAGGACATAAACTCATCCTTTTTCATGGCTGCATACTATTCCATGGTGTATATGTGCCACATTTTCTTTATCCAGTCTATCATTAATGGGCACTTGGGTTGGTTCCAAGTCTTTGTTACTATGAACAGTGTCACAATAAACATAAGTGTGTATGAATCTTTATAGTAGAATGATTTATAATCCTTTGAGTATATATCCAGTAATGGGATTGCTTGGTCAAATGGTATTTCTGGTTCTAGATCTTTGAGGAATTGCCACACTGTCTTCCACAATGGTTGAACTAGTTTATACTCCCACCAACAGTATAAAAGTGTTCCTATTTCTCCAAAACATCTCCAGCATGTGTTGTTTCCTGACTTTGTAATGATCACCATTCTAACTGGTGTGAGGTGGTATCTTATTGTAGTTTTGATTTGCATTTCTCTAATGACCAGTGATGATGAGCTTTTATATGTTTATTGGCCACATATGTGTCTTTTTTTTTTTTTTGAGAAGTTTCTGTTCATATCCTTCGCCCACTTTTTGATGGGGTTGTTTGAATTTTTCCTGTAATTTTTTTTAAGTCTCTTATTTCTGATATTAGCCCTTTGTCAGATAGATAGATTGCAAAAATTTTCTCCCATTCTGTAGGTTGCCTGTTCACTCTGATGATAGTTTGTTTTGCCATGCAGAAGCTCTTTTGTTTCGTTTCATGAGATCTCATTTGTCTATTTTGACTTTTGTTGCCATTGCTTTTGGTGTTTTAGTCATGAAGTCTTTACCCATGCCTATGTCCTGAATGGTATTGCCTAGGTTTTCTTCTAGGGTTTTTATGGTTTTAGGTCTTACATTTATGTCTTTAAATGATCTTGAGTTAATTTTTGTATAAGTTGTAAGGAAGGGGTCCAGGTCCGTTTTCTGCATATGGCTAGCCAGTTTTCCCAACACTGTATATTAAACAGGGAGTCCTTTCTCCATTGCTTGATTTTGTCTAAAAAAAAATGCTTTTTTAAGGCTTCATTGCTGCATGGAACTTTTGTTTCTAGGACTATGGGATGATGTTTCCATGTTAAGTTTCCCATAATTGAACCTGACCACTTGTACTATACCCTTTTCATATTTTATAACTTCTAAAACTTATTTTTATCACTCAGATTTATAATCTTGTTAAATGTTGGTTAGGCAAGATGAAAATGGTTTCTATAGTCTTCCTATAAAATCACGCATATCAAATTCTCCACTGAAGAATGTCCTATTCTGCCTTCTCCTTACACTGGAAAAATATCTTAGCCTTAAAAAATGATCTTCCCTTCTGACAAAACATAACCCTGGCCTAAATATTTGGGGTTATTTTATTATGAAACAGAAAAAAAATTCCAGTAAACTTTAATCTGTTCATCTCTTTTATCAATAACATTCAGTATTTATGTTTTTATTGCCAAATTAACGACCTTTTTTTCAGCAGGTGAGTTGCTACACACTCCTTCATGCAGTACATATTTTAAAATAATTGTTTTCAGGCTTGGTGTGGTGACTCATGCCTATAATCCCAGTGCTGTGGAAGGTCACTTGAGGTCAGGAGTTTGACAGCAGCCAGAGCAGCATAGTGAGACTTTATCTCTACAAAAAAAAAAAAAAAATTAAAAATTAGTTGAACGCGGTGGTGCTTGCCTGTAGCCCTAGCTACTTGGAAGGTTAAGACATGAGTATTACTTGAGCCCAGAAGTTCAAAGTTACAGTGAGTTATGATTGCACCACTGTACTCCAGCCTGGGCAACAGAGCAAGACCCTGTCCCTAAAAAAATAAAAACAAAAAAAGAATTTTTTGTATGTTTTGTGAATCATTTTGTGTATGCCCTGCATTTTGCATTTCTTCTTGTTAACTCTTTGAAAGAGGTTGAATTAACTTCAACAATCATGGTATATCACGAGAAGAAAGAAAATAAATGTCAAAGGTTGCTGACTCCTGGGCTGCTCTATTCATATACATTATTTTCCGATGATAATTTGTTTACACAAATGATGGTCTCTGATGCTGGCCCTCATTCTCTCTTAGTTCCTTGGACAGGAGCTTTTAATTTTATAGTTCTCTCATCTAAGTGGTAAACAGGACATTTTTGAGGGATGGATATTTTTGAGTGCAGTCTCCGAAGGCAACTGCTTGCCTGAATTCTGGCTCCTATACTCCGCTAGTAGCTTTGAGTCTCTGGGCAAGTCAGCATATTTTCTGTCTTGACCACTTCGCTAGCAAAATAAGGCTAACAATTGGATGAAACTCAGAGAGTTGTTATAAGCATTAAAGAATTTAATAGAAATAACAATGCCAGGTACATGATAAGCCTCTGATGCCATTTAGCTATTTATCATCATTTTTCTTCACCATTATTTTCATGTGGACTTTATTAATAATAATTCTGTTATTTCTTATGGTGATGTGTTGGTTTTCTAGATACATTGGTTTATTGGCCTAGAGAAGTTCAGCTGCAGCAAGTGAACTATTTTTTCTGCTTTCTGCTTCACCCACTTAGGTGGGACATGAGCAGCAGGGTTTTAAGCAAAGCATATTTTGAAGAATCCAGAGTTTTTCTCTCCTATTTAGAACAGATTTAGGTTGGAGTCAAATGTAATTATAGGCTTAATAAAAGATAAGCCTAACAACTCAGGGTAGAATGAAAAAGGTGCTGGGATTTTGGTATTTTCCATATCTGCTTGGCAAGTTAACTGGTCACAAAATATGACTGAGCATTTTCTCTGTAAGGAGCTTTTTACTAGAATCTGTCAATGATACAACAAGAATGTAGGAATTGCCTCTAGGGTTTTTAAATTCTAGTTGGCAAAAAGATAGTAACATACATGAAATAAATTATATATGTGAGTGCAATATCCACAGTATTACAATTAGATATTTCGAATAATCAGCACTCTCCAAATACATACTGAGAAAATTGAAAAACCAATATGAGTTGGAAGAATTGGAAAATCTAGGCTCAAATTATTTTTTGAGGTGGATTGTTTTTATTTCCAAAGCTCCTAACTATGGCTAAGACACATTCATACAGGTGTCTGAGCATTAGATTGGATCCAGATCCAGACTTGAGGACCAAGGAATTGAGGACATTCCTATAAAAAGTTGTCCCTACTGTAATTGTACATGGTGGTAAAAGATTCATCTAGAGACTATGAAACACGGTGAAAATAAAACATAGCGGTGAATTTTGTTATTTTAAAAGATAGGCACATTGCTCTAATATTTAATGACACAGAGCAGCCCACCTTGTAATTTTAGAAATTTCAAAGAGTAATTCTATTACAGAGCCATATACCCTGTGGATGTTCCACCCAGGACCTTTTATAGCCATTAGCAATAGGTATCTATACTGTCTTTTACAGCAAGTACATTTATTTTCGCATAGAACAAGAAGTTCAGGGAAAGAGTGCTTCTGGTTTATCTCACTAGCTCAACAGCAGCATTAAGAACAAACCTCTTTCCATCATTTTTCTCTGTTCTCAGCTTGTAACCTTAGTGCTTAGGCAAACTCCTCATACAGCAATTGCAGGCATCATATCCAGACGTGACACAGGCCAAGTAAAAAGAGTATATCTCTTCCTTAAGTCTTTTAAAAGTAAGGAAAACTTTCTCAGAAGTCTTTACTAAGCATTCTTTTATGTTTCATTGGCTAGAAATACATGCCCAAACCAATGACCAGGAAAAAAAGTGAGGCAACCATGACTGTCTTAGGTGAGTCAAGAATCACTCTTTGGGGCTGCATCAAGAGCCTTCCTTCTCAGAAGGACATGGCCACAAAGAGGACACCTGAATGAAACACCAGTTTACTTGGGAACTAGAAAGAATGGGGATACAGACAAAATGTTTTTTAGGCATCAATACTGTCTATATAACTTGACTTACGGTAAATACTCTTGTGTCCTTATATTTTTATACTTGGTATGTAGTAAATACGTTGTGTCTTTATTTTCATGGAAGAAAAAGAGGAAGGGAAAAAAGAAAGAAAATACTTTCATATTTTGTTTTGTTCAGTCTTCTCTACTCGGCTGATAGAATTCTTTGGATTTGTTTCTCTCAATTCCAGGTAAAGCACAATAAACATTATTAGACCAAGCAATAGAATCATATTGTCAGAAACTGATTATAATTGGGTGATCTTTCTTGGCAACGGATCAACTTATTACAGTGATATATTAAATAGCCCTTCAAAATGCCAGAGCCAAAAAAACAATGTTCTTTGGAGCTAACACTCTTAAACAGTATCCAAATTGATGGAGAGTGCCTGCACTAATGAAATAAAACATCAGCGCTTCGGTAGGAGTTGATTGGCAGAAACACCTGATGACTTGATACTTCTATCTCCTGAAGACATAAATGGACTCCTCCTTGTAAAAGAGAATGAATAACTGTGGCTGAAGCTAAAGCTCTCATCTAAAGAAAATGACTTCATGCCTTCTGCCAGAGTACCTAGGAGCACAATTCTCAGCCTGTATCTTTGTGCCTGCTAAAGTAAGATTCTGGCTATAAAGATAAGAAATATTTTACAACTTCAGTTATGAATACTACACCATTTAGTATTCATTAAGAGAAGATATGACAAAGTCGTATTGTATCTTCCTTCTTGATTTCTAAGGATTCAGGAGCTGTGGTTACGTAGTTAATTGATGGGTTGGTTTAGAAATTTTTTTATTTGTTCATTTATTTATTGGTTCATTCATTCACTTATACAAGTATGGAATTACTTAAGAGTGTCTGCTCTTTTCTGGGCACAGTTATATGCTGGATGTGTTCAGGTTTGCAGAAGCCGGAGTCCTAGGTTTAAGCCATTTATAGGGCAGTGAAGGAACTGAAGGGAGCTATGCCGTGCACTCTCTCAAGATTTTTACATATATCCTTCCCAACACTCCCTACAATCCTGCAGGATTGTCATTATTACCTCCAGTTCCAAGAACAGAAAATGGAGACTCTGAGATGAGGTACCACTCGATGTGACTCTAATTTTTGGTGGTGATCTTGGCTCTTGAACATGGGATGATGGCATTCCCAAACGACAATCTTTCCACAATAGAGTGAGTGGTTCCCTACCCTAGCCAAATATTTACCCTCACCCCTAGATACCAGGAGAGCTTTGCTATCAAATCCCTAGAGTCAGTTGGTAGATGTTGCTCTGCAGAATATGTGAGTGGATACAAAGCAATCCAACACAACTAAAAAGGTTATAGATCTCAAAGGTGAAATTGACTGACAATCATAATAGGAAACTCTGTATTTAAGAATAGCAGAATGGTGCTTAAGGAATAAATAAATGGACTCTGAGTTAGATTCTTGCAGCTTTGCCAGAAATAGTAAAACATGGGTTGGTATATCAATGATGCAGTATCAAATTTGTTTTCTGCAGGATATTTCTGGCTTTTTTTTAAAGACTTAGTTGTCACCCAGATAAGTGAAGTTGGCAGACAAATAGCCTTCATTCAAATGAGGTTTTATACCAAAATATTTTATATTTGGGTGGAAAGTGATTCTTCATCATCAAGTCTTTCTCATCCTAGGGCTAGAACATTACTCAGTGACATGAATGGGGTGAATTCTAGTCTTCCCATTTTGTGAGTGAGGAGACTGAATTTCAGAGAGGCAAAGTAGCCTGCAGGAAGTCACTTACACAGTCTCAGAGCAGATGCATTGGGCATGTCTCCCCTGTTGCCTCAACTCTGTTCGGGTTAGCCATTATTAGACTAAACAAATTTCTCTGCATAATTTTCTAAAAATAGCTCTCTTAGAGGTTATGAATAGAGTTTGGGTAGACTTCATGTATCTTGAGTAGGGGGAACAGATATATCAGAACATTGAGTGTTTATCACCTTTGCTGTGTTGATACTTTGGAGCAATAGCTAGAATCATCATGAAAGTTTCAGGAAATTTCCAGTGTTTCTCAAACATGTCAGGCTTGCTCCACACTCAAGTGTTTTTGCTTTTCTTGTTTCCTCTGCTTGAAATGTTCTAGAGCAGGTGATTTTATGGCATATCCGAGACCGCCTCGGGGTTTAGCTCAGATGTCACTCTGTCAGGGAGCTCTTGATTGTCCACAGGTGTAAGAGTATAGTCCTATCCTTACAGTTCTCATCCATCCTCCCTGATTGAGTGGGACTCTTGTCGAAAGCATTTATCATCATCTTAAATAAAAGAGAATTTATTAATTTTTAGGGCAGGGGGTGGAGACTCATGCCTGTAATCCCAGAGATTGGGAGGCCAAGGTGGGAGGATTGCTTGAGGCCAGGAGTTTGAGGTCAGCCTGAGCAACATAGAAACCCTGTCTCTATAAAAATAAACAAATAAATTACAGCTGGGCATGGTTGTTTGTGCCTGTAGTCTCAGCTACTTGAGAGGCTGAGGTGGGACAATTGCTTGAGACCAGGAGTTCCTAGTAACAGTGAGCTATATTTGGACCACTGCATTGAAGCCTGGGTGACAGAGTGAGACCCTGTCCCTAAAAGACAGAAAACAAACAAACAAAAAGCTTACTCATTTTTTTTGTCTCTCTTTCTCTCCGTCTAATACTCTAAGAGACAAGACATTTTGTTTGTTGTATTTACTGTTACATCCTCAGTGTCTGGAAGAAAGCACATAATAGGTACTCATAAATTTGTTGACTAATGAATGAAAATACCCATCCATATGCCTATGTCATACAGGAACAAACACACATGCTATATAATTCTAGAAGTTCTATAATGTGTACCAGATTTTGAAAAAGGAGGAGTTGGCTGGGTGTGGTTGGTCATGCCTGTAATCACAGCACTCTGGGAAGCCTAGGTGGGTGGATCACCTGAGGTTGGGGTTTCAAGACCAGCCTGGGCAACATGGAGAAACCCCATCTCTACTAAAAATACAAAATTAGCTGAGTGTGGTGGTGCATGCCTGAAATCCCAGCTAGGGAAAGAGAACTGCTTGAACCAGGGAGGCAGAGGTTGCAGTGAGCGGAGATTGCACAACTGTACTCTAGACTGGGTGACAAGAGCGAAACTCCATCTCAAAACACAACAAACAAACAAACAAAAAACAGAAAAGAGAGGAGGAGTTGAATAGATAGATCTAAAAATAATATATCACAATAGCAATAGCATTTTGAAACATTGATCTGTAATCTTCTGTCTTCATTAACCTGGGGAATATGAAACACGGACCATGTGCAGAGAATGTACAAGTGAGCAGCAGGTGGCTGAAATTCTGCTGTCCAGCTTTACCATTCTGCTCCCTCCACAATCTATGTCATCACCATGCTTTATTCAGATCCCAAGTTCCCTTATGCTCTCTTTTCTACCTTCCATCTAAATCTGCCTTTAAGCACTCATTTTAATTAAAGTGTGAATGACTAACATTGTATTTTATCAGCCCTATTAATCATTCAGTTAGGACAAAGTATGAAAAATTATTTGTTCTCAGCGTTTGCTGGTAGTTTGGAGCTTTATTGGCATTGCCACACATGTCTGGGGACACAACCAGGATTCAAGTGTTACCTACAAGGCTACAGGAAAGGTCAGAAAAGATTGGGACCTAGAAGGAGGCTTGCTGACCAGATAGCTGTTTTCACTGTCTATTTTAAATATAAGGTCTAGAGAAATTGAATTCATCTGATTGTTTGACAATCTGCTTTCAGTAATAGAGTTGAAGAAAAAAAGGCATGATTTTTAATGATAAAAAATTATATGGTGTGAATAAACTCTTCATAATGTAAGCAGTACCTCAAAGTATTAATGTATGATAGGACCTTTATAAGTACTGACTTACTTGATGCTTCAAACAACGCAATGAGATGTCTCACTGTTGTTCCATTTTACTGTTGAGAGAAACTGAGACAGAGAAAGCTTATTTGACTTTCACAGGGTACCTCAGGTGGCTTCTGTCAAGCCAGGATTTGGACCCGAGGTAATGTGTAGCATTTGGGCTGCAGTACATCTGGAGGATTAAGTTAAATAATCTATAAGTTGTGTATTTCCATCACTTCTCTTACTAAGAGCAAATAATGTTCACCCTGATCCTTTGAAGGGAAGTGAGTGGGCAACACAGAAAGTCATTTACATTGCTTATCTCATTTCGTCACCACAAGCATTTTTTGACGTAGTTACAGTTATTTTATAGGTAGCTGAGACTTACTGGGATTGAGTAACAAGTCTTAGGCCTCTCAGCTAGAAAATATTGTATCTGGCATTCAAAACAAGCTATATCTGTTTTTTTTTTTTTTTTTTTTTTGTGGAGCTAGAGTCTTGCTCTGTCACCAGGCACCAGGCTGGAGTGCAGTGACACGAGTGACACGATCCTGACTTACTGCAACCTCCGCCTCCCAGGTTCAAGCAATTCTTCTGCCTCAGCCTCTCGAGTAGCTGGGACTACAGGCGCATGCCACCACACCCAGATAATTTTTGTATTTTTTAGTAGAGATGGGGTTTCACCATCTTGGCCAGGATGGTCTCCATCTCTTGACCTTGTGATCTGCCCGCCCTGGCCTCCCAAAGTGCTAGGATTACAGGCATGAGCCACTGCGTCCAGCCACTATATCTGTTTTTCTACCAGGTTTTTATACCAACCTGCTTTTTGCTTGGTAGTTAGCCCACAAAAGCAAGTAAACAAACAAACAAGAGATCATTTTTGATAGTGTCTTGGTATGTATTATGTTTTTGAAAATTTGTCATTGTAAAGTCAAATACACTTCAAAGAGTTAAACTGTGTTTACAAGTCTTATTACATTTCTTAGTCCAGAAGTAACCTTAGATATTTGAACATAAGTATATACCTAGGTGAATGTAACCTTAGATATTTGAACATAAGTATATACATAGGTGAATGATAACTTTGGAATTAAGCACAGTGTTTCTGCGGCTATTTTTTTTTTTTTTTTTTTGAGACAAAGTCTCACTCTGTCACCCAGGCTGAAGTGCAGTGGCATGATCTTGGCTCACCGCAACTTCCATCTCCCAGGTTCAGGCAATTCTCCTGCCTCAGCCTCCTGAGTAGCTGGGATTACAGGCATGTGCCACCATGGCCAGCTAATTTTTGTATTTTTAGTAGAGACGAGGTTTCACCATGTTGGTCAGGCTGGCCTCGAACTCCTGACCTTGTGATCCACCCGCCTCGGCCTCCCAAAGTGCTGGGATTACAGGCGTGAGCCACTGCGCCCAGCCTTCTGCAGCTATTATAAAACTATTTAGGGATTGCTACCATCTGTAGATATGCCAAGTGGCACAACTGGAGGTGAAAATTCTTCTGATCCAAAATTATTTTCTCTTTAGTGTCTCAGACATCTCTAAGATGTCACCCAGATACCATAATTTTACATCTGTAAACATTTTATTTTGTAATAAGAGAGACTTTAGGTTTGAGAAAATAGGGCAAAAGTCTCCTATTTTTCAAAAAGAAAGTATTGAAGATGTTTTGTGCAGTGATGTGTCTATACGAAAGTGCTTTTATAAAGCATATTGTTTATGTGAATAAACATAAAATATGCCATATATATGGACTACATAAAGCTTTTGATTGCTTTATATTCATTTCACTTATTTC
Organism: Sapajus apella; assembly: GCF_009761245.1. Classification (NCBI taxonomy): domain Eukaryota; kingdom Metazoa; phylum Chordata; class Mammalia; order Primates; family Cebidae; genus Sapajus; species Sapajus apella. The sequence continues at coordinate 22,815,010 of NW_022436954.1, forward strand.
TGTATTGGAACCGTATAGGAATTTTCTACTTCGTGTAATAAAGGTCAGAGGAACAAGTAAAATCAATTTTACAGCCACATTCATAAGCTGGGCTATTTTATCTTTGCCATCCTGTGAGTTTCAAGCCATCTCTGCTCCACACAGAAACCATGAATGAAAGTAAAGCATAGCAAATATTTTCAGAAAGGGCTTTTCATTTTTTGCCTTCTCTTGAAAACCTAAATCAATACTTGACCTTTTCACATTGCTATCAAGATAAAATGGAGTCTTTGTGTGACTCAGCACTATAAAATATGTGGTGAGATCTATTTGTCTTGAGAGCTCTCTGTTCCTGTGTGTGTGTATTGGGAGAGTATATGTTAGGTGGCGTTTGTGTGTATGTATATGTGTATATACATATATATGTTAGGGCTGTGTATATGTGTGTGTATGTGTATATTAGGTGGGTATGTTATGATTGTATGTGTGTATAAATGTATATTCATGGTGTGTGTGACTTAGGTGAATGTGTATATATGTATATACATATGTGTGTTAGGGTTTTCTCTCTCTCTCTCTCTCTCTCTCTGTGTGTGTGTGTGTGTGTGTACCACTACTTGAGATGATCAGCCTATTCATGGTCAGTAATGTTGCCACTGTCATTAAGTAGGAATAATATTGTGTGGTTTATACAATGCTTTCACCTGAATCTTGTCATCAAAGCCATCTGATTTCATGAAATAGGATAGAGATGTGTAAATAGGTAAGTGCATAGAACATAAGTTTAAATAATTCATTGATGCTTGGAGAATGCAAATGTATGCAGCTGGTTAGAAGCAGTGTCCAGATGCCAAATGGACCTCCTGACACTGAACTCCAAAGAAGGCAGTCCAAGGTGCACCCAAAAAGTAGCAGCCTAATGAACATATGTTCTTTGTTGTGTCACAACACAAAATGCCGCAGTGAGAATCCCAGGAAATGACTTCTTTGTCAGTGCATCCTAAGAACGGAAATTTGTATAAAGAATGACATAAACTCCTTTCAATTAAAGTGACTTATTGGAGCCAAGGTGTTTCTTTCAACTGCAATCAGAAAGGAGAACCTTTAGTTCTAGGTGAAGGTGCTCTTTCGTCCTTGGTTTCTTATCTCAGGTATACAGGGCCCCTGACCTTTGAATTGACCTGTTCCACTAATACATAGTGCTCTGCATTTTCGTTATTTTTATTTTTCTTTGAGCCAGGCTTTGGGGCATGGGGCTGGGGAAAGGATCAGGAAATGTGGAGATTTGGAAATATCTGTTTGTAGGTTTGACTCTCCATGTAGCTATTTAGAGGAGGAGTAGGCACAAAAGGAACTTCTGTATACTCAGAGGTGCTCCTTGTACCTTCAGTTTGTATCACAGAATAATGAAGGGGTGAATTTTGCCTCACACACTGAGCCATTAAATGACATCACACAGGCCAGGTGCAGCGGCTTACGCCTGTAATCCCAGCACTCTGAGAGGCCAAGGCGGGTCGATCACGAGGTCAGGAGATCAAGACCATCCTAGCCAACATAGTGAAACGCTGTCTCTGAGAAAATACAAAAAATTAACTGGGCATGGTGATGTGCGCCTGTAGTCCCAGCTACTCAGGAGGCTGAGGCAGGGGAATTGCTTGAACTCGGGAGGTGGAGGTTGCAGTGAGCTGAGATCGTGTGACTGCGCTCCAGCCTGGCGACAAAGCAAGACTCCATCTCAAAAAAAATTCAATACATAAGTAAATAACATCACACAGTATATTTGTTGTCCTGATATTTAATTGCCTCCCTTTTACAGAAGCAAGAATAATCCATATTTCATAGTATTATAAGTATAAATCTAAAATTAAAAAGAGACAACCAATAGCAAGCGACCAGTAAAATTATGGTCCTTTGCAATGGGTAAGAGATTATGCACATTGGTTCTCACTGACCTCCTTTCTGACTGCTTAGGAAGGTCTGGTCTTGTTTATACATTTGTTTCTCGCAAAATGTACTACTACTGCTTACAGCATCCCAGTGAGAATAACAGATTTTCATGGACATGAAAAGACAATTCTATCTCACTTTTATAACTTTGATTAAAACCACAGCTCAGGAAATAGATAAAGGTAGACACAGTGAAAAAAAGTCTCTCATCACAAGTCCATATGAAAATCACGGTGGTTCTGGTCTTCAGTTCAAATAAATGGCTAACTAGTCTACAGAAATAAGCAATGTCAGAAGACTTGTCAACATAAAATAATTGAAAAGGTCAGAATTATTATGATTATGATTATTATTATTGTGAGACAGAATCTCACTCTGTCACCCAGGTTGGAGTACAGTGGGGCAATCTTGGCTCACTGCAAACTCTGTCTCCTGGGTTCAAGCTATTCTCCTGCCTCAGCCTCCCAAGTAGTTGGGATTACAGGCACCCACCACCACACTGGGCTAATTTTTCTATTTTTAGTAGAGACAGGGTTTCACCATGTCAACCAGGCTGGTCTCAAACTCATGACCTCAAGTGACCCACCCAACTCAGCTTCTCAAAGTGCTGGGATTACAGGCCTGAGCCACCACGCAAGTCCTAGAATTAAATTTAAAGAGAGTTTATTCAAGCACAAAGTTTGAGGATCACTGCCCGGTAAGCACAGATTCCAAGGAATAGAAGTCAGTGTTCCGAAGTATAGAAGTTTGAGATCATTTCTATAGACAAATTTTATATAGAGAAGCTTAACAGAATTTCAGTATCTTTCTCTATAAAGCTTAATGCATAATCACAAGGGTCAGATTAGTTGAGGTGTTCTTTTTCTTTTCCAAAAATTATATTTGATACTCTACACTGAAGATATACTAGTCATGGGGTCTTTTGTGCCACGTGGTCTGAGTTAGATACAAGAAAATAAAGAAGGCAGTTCATCCATAACAAGGATTCAGTGATTAGAACTGGGAGAGGTCTGGTCTCTGCTCTTTCCTAGTCATTTACAGAACAAGAAAAATGGAGAAAAGAGTTAACCTATAATCTAAGAAGCAGAAGTTGCAAACATGCAATGTGACGGTCTCCAGTGCTTAACTTCCCCCTCGGCATAATAAATTTAGAGGGTCCTGAAATTTTATTTTCTTTTACACTTTATTCTGCACTACACTGGGTAGCAATTAATATCTTATCAGAACAAAAGGTAGTAGCATACTGTCTGTGCCTCTCTATTTTATCAACTCCTGCCTGTAATCCCAGCTACTCAGGAGGCTGAGGCAGGAGAATTGCCTGAACCCAGGAGGTGGAGGTTGCGGTGAGCCGAGATCGCGCCATTGCACTCCAGCCTGGGT
>NW_022436954.1:22818415-22838059 GCF_009761245.1 Sapajus apella
CCAAAAAAAAAAAAAAAAAAGAAATTTTAAAATAAGCATCACTTTCTTTATGAATGGATCTTTGAAGGAAAAAAGTGAGAGTCCGGCCTTTTTTAGGAAACAGAGCATTTAAGTATTAGGTATGATGTATTCAGACATATCAGATAACTTCTGTACAGTTTCCTGAATGCAATTCCCCGTAAAGGTTATTCTTTTTGTGTGGGCATATATATACACATACATATATGCAATATATTGCATATATGTACACATGATCATATGTAGCGTGTGTAATTTTTTATTAAATATACAAAAACATAATTTTCTTACTCTGATATGCAAATACTTTTGATCTCATTACTTTTGAATCCATCTTCAACAGTCACTTTGTTTCACATTTGAATGAAGTATGAATACAGTGAATTTTATAATTCTGTATATTATTATTGAGAAATGAGACTAACTTCAGCCAAGAGATTATTATTTAGTTTTTATTTTTTTGAGACAGAGTCTTGCTCTGTTGCCCAGGCTGGAGTACAGTGGCATGGCCTCGGCTGACTGGAACCTCTGCCTCCCAGGTTCAAGCAATTCTCCTGCCTCATATTCCTGAGTAGCTGAGATTACAGGTGCCTGCCACCACACCTGGCTAATTTTTGTATTATTTGGTAGAGATGGAGTTTTGCCATGTTGGCCAGGCTGGTATTTTACTCTTGTCCTCAAGTTACCAACCTGCCTCAGCCTCCCCAAGTGCTGGGATCATAGGCATGAGCCATCATGCCTGGCCTCCAGCCAAGAGATTACAATTGCTTGCTGTTACTCTAGTAACAGCAGTATCAGGCCTGATACTCTTGGGTATATAGGATGAAAAAAAGCAGTCACTGCCCTTGTAGTCTCTGATCTGAAGCAGTCATCTTCAACTGGGGGTAGTTTTACCTATTCCTCAAAGGACAATGTCCAAAGAGCATATTTTTTATTGATATGTAATAATTGGACATATTTATGAGGTACAAGTGATATTTGATACATGCATAAAATATGTAATGAGCAAATCAGAGTAACTGGGAATCTATTACCTCAAACCTTTTTCATCCTCACAATTGAAGGGGAGGTGCCACTCTTTTTTCATTTTTAGAGACAGGTTCTTACCCTGTCACCTAGACCAGAGTGTACATACAAGATCCTAGCTCACAGCAGCCTTGAACTTCTGGGCTCAAGTACTCTTCCTGCTTCAAAATCCCAAGTAGCTGGGACTACAGGGTCACACCACCATGCTTGAGGTCTCCCAGGCTGATCTCAAACTCTTATCCTCAAATGATACTTCCTCCCTGGCCTCCCAAAGCACTGGAATTACAGGCATGAGCCACCATACCTTCCCTGATGCTACGGTTACCCAGTGGAGAGGGACCATGGATGCTACCAAACATTCTACAACACACAAGGCAGCAATCCAAAAAAAAAATTAGAGGCCAGGTTCGGTGGCTCACGCCTATAGTTCCAGCACTTTGGGAGGCTGAGGCAGGTGTATCACCTGAAGTCGAGAGTTCAAGACCAGCCTGACCAACATGGAGAAACCACATCTCTACTAAAAATACAAAATTAGCCAGATGTGGTGGTGCATGCTTGTAGTCTCAGGTACTCGGGAGGCTGAGGCAGGAGAATCACTTGAACCTGGGACGCGGAGGTTGCAGTGAGCTGAGATAACGCCATTGCATTCCAGCCTGGGCAACAAGAGGGAAACTGTCTAAAAAAAAAAAAAAAACCCAAAAAGTCAACAGTGCTGAAGTTGAAAAACCTAGTCTATAGAGTGAGAAATATATAATGCATTGTTATTAGTGCTATCTTGGGAACATGAATAAAGTTCTGGGAAAACTCAAGGAGAGAGAACTGAGATGTTGAAAAAAGCTTTATAAAGGAAATGACACTGGAACTTGACCCAGAAGAATGAGACTGCTTTAGCCAGGGAAGGATGGAAAGGCAGAGAGGCATCCTAGGTAGAGATGCAAAGATGAGAAAGTATAGAAAACTAATCATGTTACAAGACTTTTACTGTATGCAGTTACTACAGTGGTATACCTCGATTCACGGTTACATACAAATGAGGTTAACATTACTCTACATGGGAGTTTTTCTTTATGTGTTTTTTAAGCTGCATATATAAAACCTCTTTAGAGAAGAGACATAAAATCATGTTCTACTAAGGAGAGGAAGTTATCCAAACTCCCTAGCTTCAGGTGGCCTACAGGCATTTGTACATGTACAGTCAGTATACCTACAAATGACTGCTAATTCTTCCAAACTTTTCTAGAACTGGAATTCAGGGAGAGGACTTAAAACAGCTAGAACCATCTGGAAGATAACATGACCCCTCTATCTGGACAACAGAGAATATCAAGACCTTCAAAGACATCAGAGACAGAAAAACAAACAAAATACACACACACACACACACACACACACACACACCCCCTCCCCCCCCAGAGAGCAAACCAGTATGTGCTTAGTATTGACAGTGTAATGACCTAGAGTCTGGACTCTGGGAATCCCACCCCAAAAACTGACTCTCTGTGATTTTTGATGTGATAGAATCTCATTTTGCTTCCATTTTTTTCTTTTGAAATGGGTATAATGTTATCTATGTCATAGGATTCTATACGTTTTATAGCTTGGCTTGAATAAGTTCTCAATGAGTTACTTTCACTTAATCCATTGTAATCTGAAAATATGGGGGTTTGCTTAAAGACTCATGGTCAGTCCTGTGTTGGGAGATACTAAAAGCAAGATTCTAGCCTTTCTGGTAGGCAGAGAAGACATTACAAAGGATAGCTTTATAATAGGAAAATGCTAAGTGCTGTGGGCAGATAATAGGGTTGTTTAAGAACCATTCAATTAACAAAATGAAAAAAGTGTGGTACACTCAAGTGGGTGCACTGGAGATGTCTTTTGAAGTGTTGATGCCGATGGCAGACATAGTGATTAAAAAAGGTCCATATTTAAATTAGCTTAAAAAAAAGAGCGAGGGAGAAAAGGGAGGAGTTACAGGCTCAGAGGGGGTATGATTGAAAGCAAGCAAGATTAGTTTAGATTGAGGAAAAATTCAGTCGCTTCAGTGATTAAAAGACAACCATAAACTCCACCTGGGGAAACAGCCTCACTTTATTTCCCACTGAGCAGTTGGTATTATTTCTCTTTCTTGGTGTGTTTGAACATGCTTAGATTTCTGATAAGTCATGGAATAAATAGTAAACAAATTAGTGTTTCTTCCTATGAGCATAAATACTAGAAGAAATGTGAACATAGATCTCACACATATACCTTTTGTTTCTAATGCTTATTTTTTAGATTAAAATTGTATTAGTAGTGAGTTATAAAGGAACTACCTACTTTTACAGTCTAAGCAAGATGAATATAAAAATATGATGGTTTTACTTATAACCTCATGGGTATGCAATGATTTGAGGGCTCATATCAGAATTATTAAAAAACCGGAAAATATATTTCAGTTTCTTTCAGTTAATATCTTCTTCTCTGGTACAGATAGTAGAGATGAGGGAGATCACATGCTTCTGTTCATATTTCTGCTGCTAATAGAATATGAGATGAATTTCATCACAGTTAAGTTAGAAGAATGAATCTGTCATGTATGTCACCTCAAAGAAGCATCTAAATGAAATGCCATGTTATTTTCCACATTCCTTAATCACTACGGAGATGAAGTACTAAATCAAAAGTCTGCAGAGTTAACCAAAAACAAAATAATGTTGAGTATTTGATGTCTAGAAGGAGTATGACCAATTCTATTTGTTGTCTTTTTTCTTTTCCTTTAACAATTGATAAAAAGTTAGGACATTAGGGCCCAGAACAGTGGCTCACACCTGTAATCCCAGCCCTTTGGGAGGCCCGAGGCAGGTGGATCACCTGAGGTCAGGAATTCGAGATCAGCCTGGCCAACATGACGAAACCCCGTCTCTACTAAAAATATAAAAATTAACTGGGTGTGGTGGCAGGCACCTGTAGTTCCAGCTACTTGGGAGGCTGAAGCAGGACAATTGCTTGAACCGGGGAGGCGGAGGTTGCAGTGAGCTGAGATCATGCCATTGCACTCCAGCGTGGGCAACAAGAGCAAAAACTCAGTCTCAAAAAAAAAAAGAGTTAGAAGTCATGTATCTAAGAATTTTAACATAAATTAAGTTTTCAAATATCTAAAGTTGAATTTATAATACTAATATAATGGTGGAAATGATTAAAATAATAATATCTATAAACATAGTATGCCTTTATTGAACACTAAGCCCCAAGAACAGTGCTAGTGGTAGCATTTCATTTAATACTAAAAGCAATCCTATGAAAGAAATAATATTGTTATCTATATTCTACAAGTAAATCAAATAATCCTTAGAATAAATTAGTAATTTGATTGAATGCATGAACCCAGAGATGATGATAAAATCAATTTTATCATTCACTGAACTTGTAATTTTTCAAAATGAAATAGATTGAAATGGAATAATATAGAAAATCATTAAAATGCATCACATGTAAGGTACTAGGATTTGAGGGTCATATCAGTAAATCATCAAAAGCAACAAGTTGTAGACTGTCAGCACCTAATCATTGACTAGTTTAGATTCTGTAACATGTGTGGGCTTTTCCATTGAAAGCAAATTACAACAGTGACTATTTATTAAGCGCCTCTTTGGAAAAACACTGTATTTAGGTATAAGCCATGGTTTTCATTTTCTTGGGCTTCTAATATAGATGAGAAAAGTGGCATTTATTCATAAATAATATAGTAACATATGCAAATAATAGAGTAAAAAACTAAGAGTTTTCAAATAAAATGTAGATAATTACATTCTTTAGAGGAGGGAAAGGTAACTGACTTGGGTGAGAATTAAGTCATGAAATTGTATAAGAGATGAATTTGAACACAATTTCTAGTTGGTTGCAGGAATGACCAAGATTGATGAAGATTTGGTCAATTTTGAAATGCTTACTGGCCTAATTCATGGATGAAGATCAGGATTTTTACAACAAAGGTCACAAACAAAGTAGATGAAGAATGAACTGCCCAACTGCTGAATAACTCTTTAGGAGCCTATTGATGTTATAATGCCATTTTCTCCTAGTTTCTTTAATGAGCTATTATTTGGGAAAAGTCTATTTATACAGTTCTTGCAATCCAGATGTCATGGAATATGCGAAAGTTTTTAGTACAATGAAAGTAATAATAATAAATACTTTAAGGTCAAATTTTATCTCTTCATTTAAGCTTATTCAGATACTTAAAGTCAGTCCCAATGAGCTCTCTCTTTTTAAGAATCTCTCTTTACATAACATATACTTCAGGGCCAAAAGAAAACTTCTCCTTAGCCCACTGCTGAAAACCAACTCTCAAAAGGCAGGTTAATAAGTGAGAAGGCATACAAGTTTATTAACGTGCATAGGAGAGAACCACAGCGATTACCCTACCACCTAAAGTGACGTAAGGAAGCGTAGATGACTTTGAGGGGAGTAAATGATTATTAGGAAAATTCAGTGGGCTTGAAGAACATGTAATGGCCTGAGACCAAGTCTGTTGGGCTGCAGAGCAGACAATGGTTTATGGCAAAAGTCTATCCAGATGTGTTGACAGATTTATCCTTCTTCCCATGATACGAGTTCAGTTCATGAAAATTCTTTGGTGGATCTGAGCTTTACATAAGGAAACTTCTGAGAACAACTTTATCCTGTGCTTTGGGAGAAACAGGAGACAGAGGATTGAGAGACTGAGAGCTCAGACTGGGGGCTGAGGTGGGGCTGTCAGAGAGACCATGAGGATTATTCTTTAGTTCAGCATGTAAAGGGCCAAATTTTGGGGTATACGTTTCTGGGGCCAACCTATTCATTGCTGTGTTATACTTAGCCCTTAAATGTCATCCTGGTTTTTTAAAGCAAATTTCTTGTTTGTGCATCTCCACTACTTAAACAGATTATAAACTTCTAGGTACACTTGCCTTTTTCTAACATATTCTTAGTTCTTTACACATGAGACATGGTGAATGCAGATTTGATGATTGGTTAACAGACATAAGTTTTCAGCCAGGTGTGGTGGCTCACGCCTGTAATTCTAGCACTTTGGGAAGCCGAAGTGGGCAGATCACTTGAGGTCAGGAGTTCAAAACCAGCCTGGCCAACATGGTGAAACCCCATCTCTACTAAAAATACAAAAAAATTAGCTGGGCACGATTGTGGGCACCTGTAATCCCAGCTACCTGGGAGGCTGAGGCAGGAGACTCACTTGAACTTGGGAGGCAGAGGCTGCAGAGAGCCAAGGTGACGCCACTGCACTCCAGCCTGGGCGAAAGAGACTCTATCCCCCCCAAAAAAAATGTTTTTTTTTCTTTTTATGGCTAGGAAGTGATTAAATGATAACAAATTAAATAAAATTTAAATGATCAATTAAAAAATAATAAATGTGATATACATAGGAAACAGCACAAAATGAGTTCATGGAGAGCTCTCAATAAACATCAGTTGAATAAATGAACAAGTTATGAATTCTAACTTTTGCCACTAACTAGCTGTGAGACATAGCACTTCTTTTGAAGACTCAGTTTTCTCATCAATAATATGAGATGTTTGAATTTTAAGAATAGTTTTCTAACTACCTTTCAAATTCTATGAAGGTACTTGGTGAATGCCACAAAATATAAAGTATATTCTTAGCCGATGATAGACATTTAAAGTGCCTTAGCTTATGTTGGGCCCAAGCTGTTCTTTCAAAGAAGAACTCCATTGCTAAAATTGTTTGAAAATTGTTGATATACATTAATTAGAGTATAGAAATTTACCTTTCTAAACCAATTTGAACACATAAAACTTAAAAATGTATCTTCTTGTCATTACATTACTATACAGGAAATGGACCAGAGGTCCTATTATTCCAGAAGACACATTCCAATGAATTTGATATTAATTTTCTAGAAATATTGGAGACAACATTAATTAATTGCCAAGAGACATACTACAGTTCTTTTGTTGCAGAAAGCAATAAATGTATGTTTATTTGTCATGCATACCATGAGGAGCTTCAAAGAATATTTTTTATTCAGACTGGAATAAAAAAATCTTACTTTTTCTCTTCTCATTTCATATTCTCTTTTTAGTTAAAAGGAGAGCATGCCAAAAACATTCTATTGAATTTCTTCTTTGATGAACGCTTGGGTTTTTTAGGCCTGTCATAATAGATGACAATAATATGATGCTACTAAGAGAATTGTTATTTTTTGGAAGATACATTTTTTTTCTAGAATCTGTATACTCTCTGTTGACCACATTATGTATGCAATTATTAGGTACAGATACTAGCTTTCTTTACATATTAAGTGCTAATAGGACCCAGTGTTTCGGGTTCACTTGCGTATGTCATAAAAGTTAATCAATTAAACTCTGGTTTAACTACTGGCTTAATTACTAGGGACACTTGCAGCACCCACTTTTACATACATGGTATCTGGGTACTGCCTTGTTATTACATTTAAATCTCCTAAACCATTTAATAAAATTGGGTTTCAGTGCAGATGATCTCTCAGATTTTACAAACTTAAATCATTCCCCAACTTTCTGATTTTCTGCTAGAAAACAGTAATAATGAAAAGGAGAAAGGGGGGCGAAACATGAAACTCATTTAAAAAAATAAATAAAAGCCACTTAAAAGCTATTGTCCCATACAGGAATGAAGAATGGAAGATAAGTAAATGTAGTTAAAGCATGAGTCATGATCATGACCCGGTCTTCATTCAAAGGCTGAATTTGCCTTTTTAAATTATGCATACCAACTCTTTGATTAGTAACATAATAAAATTGTAATACAATATTAAAAAAGGCTTCAAAAAAGACCAAACAAGGCCAGACAGCTGATTAAAAGATGCTAAATTGTGCCGCTCCCTGGAGACTGGAGTTCCTTTTAAGGTTGATTTTGAATGACTTGTTCAGGCAGGCAGCTTTCCAGGAGGAAATGCATCCTTGCCTGGGGTTCAGTCAAGGACTGGACTCCCAGGTCCTCAGTGAAAAATTTCTCCTGGAGAAATTCCTAAGGCAAGGCTCAGACAGGAGTCACTAGATCTCCAGAAGAGGAAGGAAAAGATTTACTGTGTCTCTGGTCTGATTTTCAGTTGCAACATTTCTCAGGCAAAGAGTATGCCAACAGCCTTTCTCTTCTGCTTTGCTGGTCTGAGGTGGATACTAGCAATCTATGTGGTTCTAAAGTGTCAAGCTGAGATTATAGTATCAATGAGTTGGAACATCAATAGTGCCAAGTGCCACTTAAAAATCTTTTCATCTTCCTGTGTGTTGCTTCTGGAGAGGAAATGTTCTAAGCTGTGGTTTCCAGTCTTGTAGAAAAATGGCATTTTCAGGCTGTGTGGGACTCTTACATCATCTAGTTTCAATCACCTCGTTTTGCAGATCAAGAAACTGTGTGAGAAAGAAGGGACTGGCCAAAGTTAATCAGCTAGACAGTGTCAGACAACAGTGGAACTTGTGGTAAGTTGTGTGGCCTCTGGGCTTTTCCTTCCAAGTATAAAAAATGGAAATGAGGGATCGGCTTAGATAATCTTTTAAAGATTTTTTTTTTGTTCTAATACTCTGCTTATTATTTATTTATGTTATATTATTTATTTATTTATTTATTCTGAGACAGGGTCTTGCTGTGTTGCCAAGGCTGAAGTGCAGTGGTGCCATCATAGCTAACTGCAGCCTCCAGCTCCTGGGTTCAAGCAGTCCTCCCACCACAGCCTCCCAGGTAGCTGGGACCACAAGTGTGCACCACCGGGCCTGGCTAATTTTTTAACTTTTTTGTAGAGATAGGGGTCTTGATATGCTTGGCAGGCTGGTTTAGAACCCCTGGCCTTAAGCGATCTTTCCACCTTGGCCTCCCTAAGTACTAAAATTACAGGTGTAAGCCACTACACCCAGACGATTTTTAAATTGTGGACACCTGTCCATTCTTCAATAACCAAAAGGCTTTTATAAAAGTAATGCATTTTTATGCCTAAACAACAGTGTTTAAGCATTTTGATGAAGCCTAAAGTTTTAGTTAATATTTTGCATTGTGTAGAGATATTTACTTCAGAAAGTGGCCTAGAATTACACTAAACATCTTGAAAATGCGCTCTGGTTTGACAATTTACTATATTATAATTCTAACACTGTAAACATCCTAACACTATAAATGCTTTCTTAATGCAACTATAATACATATTTAATATTATTACCTATGGTGTTTTATCCCATTGCTGGAAATATTCTGATCACATAAATGACTAAAGCCAATTAAAAAGTCATGCTATAGAGGAGAGAAATGCCCAAGAAGGTTTTAGTTAGTTGAAAACTCCATTACTTATAAGCACGGATTAGATTTTTCTTTTTTACTCCTTCAGCAGGCACATTTTAGAGAAACTGACAGCAAATCCATTATGTAATGGCCACTATAAAAGCTTTCATCAAGAGTGTGCATGTTTAGTGTCTGTGTGGGAGAAACTGGGTTGTGGTAGTTGAAAAGGCAAAAAATTCAAGAGTAAGATAGAACTGGGCATTTAAGTTCTTGGCTCCATAGATAATGCAATCAGAATTCTCTAATCCTGAGGTTGAAGAGTTGGTTGACTGTAGACAGAAGCCGTCTGCATCTTCAAACCTTTAGACTTGGGGGTTCTCAGACATTTATTTACATAAGTGATATGTAACAAGTTATACAGGTTGCTATCACAGGAATATCATAAGGATCTAACAATATGTGAATGTGAATGTGTATGTGAATGAAATGTATACATTCTCTGCATTAGAGAAATCTTTTGTCTTTTTGTATTACATATTAAATGGAGAAAATCATGGAGGGTTAGAGGAGAGGGTGTGAGAAGCAAATCATTTTTTTAATAATCTTACGGTTTAGAGCAAAGAGACTGCCAGGAAGCAGATGAAATATTGATGCTGGAATATTCAGTGTCCAGGCTTCTTTAAAATGTTACCTACATATGAGTCATTTGGAGATAATGTTAAAATGCCAGTTCTGATTCAGATTGTCTGGGAGTGAGTTCGGAGATTCTGCTTTTCTTAAAAGTGCCCACATGATGCTGATGCTGCCGGTCTTCAACACTTTGTGTAGGAGAGTTTTATGTCTTCAGATTAAGGGTCAACTGAGTATCTTCTCAAGAAGAAACATTTGTTGGGGTTTATATGCCAAGGCAGTACCATTTAGCCTTGCTAACACCCATCTTGCTACACCATAAAAAAGCTTTCTACACTTTCTGGGTTTATTATTAAGTGTTGAGAAAGCATTCAGCTTTCACTGTTTGGCTGGGGCTGCTGGCTGACAGCAGCGAGGAAGGGGTTTAAATTTAATATAATTAGGAATAAACAGGCCAGAGAGAGAGAGAGAGAGTCTATGCAGTACCAAGGAAGAAGAGTTGCTGCTTGTCTCTGGACAAGACCTCATCTAATACAGGTCTCTAAATGCTGCCTTAAGAATCTTGGATATGTGATTGGTTGTCTTAACTATCTTTTTCCTTGACATACTGCATGTTTACATTAGCTTGGACCCTTCGCTTTCCTAATACAAATATGAACAGCAAGAGGCCATCTGAGATTTCCCCCTCTTTTTATATTTTAAGTTCAATTTAGCAAACATTTACTGACTGGTAAGTTACAAAGTAGTGGACGAGGCACTCTGAGGGAACTGAGGGTCAAAACAGAAGATAGGTTCCAAATACTGTCAATTTATCCATAGAGGATACGGACATTAAAAATAACCCAAAATGGCCGGGCCTGGTGGCTCACGCCTGTAATCCCAGCACTTTGGGAGGCCAAGGCGGGTGGATCGTGAGGTCAAGAGATCGAGACCATCCTGGCCAACACAGTGAAACCCCGTCTCTACTAAAAATATAAAAATTTAGCCGGGCATGGTGGCACGCGCCTGTGGTCCCAGCTACTCAGGAGGCTGAGGCGGAAGAATCGCTTGAACCCAGGAGGCGGAGGTTGCAGTGAGCCGAGATTGCACCACTGCACTCCAGCCTGGTGACAGAGCAAGACTCTGTCTCAAAAAAAAAAATTAAAAAAATAAAAAAATAACCAAAAGTAAAGCAGGTTGAACTTAAAAACACTAGTTGTGGACAAAAACATGCTTAGAGAGCTGGAAGAAATTGAAATCAGTTCTGCCGGGGAGTTAGGAAGACATTATAAAGGAGGAAGACTTTGAGTAATGATTTAGAACATGGTTATTTGCACATAGAGATAGAAAATACTGAGACCAAGTCTTCGACATGTTGTAGGAATAGGAGAGCAAAAGCAGAGACATAGGTTGGAGTAATTTAAGTAGTACCATGTTGAAATTTAAATGTCATTTTTAGGAATTCAGCTTAAGCCCTAGGTCTTGTGTGGGACTGTTAAAGATAAGGGATACTATTTTAAGGCAGTGGTTTTGCTGGATTTATCAACTGTTGATTTTTTTTTTTTTCTACTGGGTCTAGTTCTCTAGACCCTGCAGTAGGAAACATCTCCTTTTTTATAAACATATCCCCTTAGCAAATAAAATACAGCCCTTCAGCAGGTATATGAGTAAGATAGGGGAGAAAAATTCCAAATCCTCTTTAAAATATTTTTTCATACTAACTCATTTATACATTAGGTGTTCCTTCTTTGTAACTCTTACACTCATGCGTAACAAAAATTTTAGGTGAATTTACATTTCTTGTTCAAATAAGTGTTTTTCATGAAAGTTACATTGGAGTATTGCCTGGTCATAAAGAAGAAATTTTTTTTTTTTTTTTTTTTTTGTGAGACGGTGTTTTGCTCTTGTTACCCAGGCTGGAGTGCAATGGCGCGATCTCGGCTCACCGCAACCTCCGCCTCCTGGGTTCAGGCAATTCTCCTGCCTCAGCCTCCTGAGTAGCTGGGATTACAGGCACGCGCCACCATGCCCAGCTAATTTTTTGTATTTTTAGTAGAGACGGGGTTTCACCATGTTGACCAGGATGGTCTTGATCTCTTGACCTCGTGATCCACCCGCCTCGGCCTCCCAAAGTGCTGGGATTACAGGCTTGAGCCACCGCGCCCGGCCAAGAAGAAATTTTTTATATCTTTCCTCTGATATGCTGGTGCTTAGCCATTTAAAAAACAAATGATTGTGCTAGCCTCCTCTGATTTCCAATTGTTCTGGATGGTGCTGTTGCCTAAGCAAAATGGGGCTGGGGTATTATCTGGTATCAGCAAAGTCAATGCAGCCTGAGAATCAAAGTGGACAGAAGTGAGGATAGCCAAAAAATATTAGCCATTATCCAACCATAAAGCAAGTTTGGGGCCAAAGTCAGAAAGTGAAATAAATTTAACATTTACAGATATTTAAGAACATGTCAGGAAATGGTGGCCAGAACAGGGCTCTGTTGAGGAATTACTGTGTGGGATATTTGTTTTTATGGATATTGACTGTATTGGCTGAGATGGACTTCAAGACACCAGAAAAGATTGGAAAATGCCACTCCATCTCTTTTATTGCCTACCCTTGGAAGATACTCTTTAAGAACACCAATAATGTGAAACTTGTGCTGCTGTGTAAACTTTGGATCCTTTTGAGTTCCACTGAACAAAGCAGTGTACCATTTGTGCTGAGTTTGTTGTCAATGTATCTGGATTAGTTAAAATACAGGAAGTGCATAGTATCAAGTCTTCGAGACTAAATTTTTTGTAAACTCTTTTGGGCTGTGGCTGTTTGCAGATCACTTTACATTCCTTCTCATTTGTGCTGTTGCTTACCCTTCTTTCACTTCTCTCTATTCCTTCTCATGCCCCAACTTTGGTGGTGTAAGATATTGTGATATTATTTTGATTTTTGTCAAATCAGGCTACAAAATCCAAATTCCAGGCAATAAGCTGGGCATAGATATTTCCTACTGATCAGGGTTTTCATGATTATCTAGCGTTTATCTTCATTTTTTAGTTTAAAACAAAAAACAACAAGACATTGAAAGGAAATATAGAGGAAGGTAGAATGGAGGGTGGCAGAATACGAGAAAGGGAATGAGGAAATTAAACCAGCATTTACTGGGTGCTGCCAACATAGACCAAACACTTTCCCAGATTCTTTATATACAAAGTGCTAACTAATCCATACTGTGGCCTCCTGTTAGGGCTGTCATTGCACCCACTTTATCAGTGGGCAAATAGAGAGTAACAACGATTCTAATCAGAGGTCAAATCCGTGCAGGCACTGCCCAGCAGAGCTCTGGCAAGACTCTGGACCTCGAAAGCTCTCTAGCACCAGGCTGATATCTGTCGTGAAAGTGCCATCCTCTCTTTTTTCACAAAGTAGCTTGTACTATGCCAAGATAAGCAATTTAGATAAAAGGCAGAAGAAAAATGAGAATTGAGTAAAAGTTCAGATCCACTTCCTTCTAACTAGATTGCTCTTTTCATTCACTTTGGACCTAACATATATGGGCTGCTTTATGGTGGTAATAAACTTTTTATGTGAATATGACCTGTCTGTGCCTTAGTCAGCAATATGGAGTAGTACTGAGTATTCCCTGAGCTATTTAGTAGGTTGATATATAGTCTGCACATGCTTAATATGCAGAAATTGCTTTTTAATATAAATCAAGATTACTGTGATTTTTTTCTTTGTAATCCATATCTCAACTTTTGTGATACCAGTAAACGGTGTTCTCCGCTCTGCACATTTGTTTTTAAAGAGCTACATTTTAAGCACTCACTTCATACTAGACAACAGTGTTAGGAGACATATTTGTCAGGACAGTCTGAACTCCGCTGTGATAATGTATCAACCCTGAAGCTTTGGTGAATGAACACGACAAACATTTATTTTACCATGTATGGAGAGTCTACTACGGGCCTTCCTGTTCTCCAGGGAAGCTCCCTCTCAAGACCTCTGTCAAGGGGCCAATCTGCTTCTATGTTAGTAGCTTTGCCATCTCAACATGTGGCTTCCGTATTGCTATTACAGGGGAAAAGAGAACTGGGGATTGGGGAGTGCCTCAAGGACCTTTTTTCTGCCTTTCCCTAGAAGTGACACACTATATTCTGTTCATAATCCTTTGTTCAAAACAAGTCATCTGGCCCCACCTAACTGTGAAGGTGGTGGTGAGGAGGGTGCTGGAAAGTATAGGTTCCTCTATGCCCATGAAATAAAGAATTAACAGATACCAGTGTGTTCTACTGCTAGATCATAAGCTCTTCGAAGAACAAAGATTACATTTTTAAAAGTTATTTGCTTCCATGAGAGCCATTAAGTCATATGAGGAAAATAATAATTACAGAGGAGTATTTAGGGCTGTATTACAATTTGATAGGGCCTATAGCTCCTTAAGCCAGAAGCTGCTGTTCTCTTTAGAGAGCTCCTTTTTCATCTGAAATCATTGACTTGAGACATAAAAATGCCTGTCTTTTTTGTGTGTGTTCATGCTGTCTGCTTTGTTTTCTTAAATATTGGAGGTCAAAATGTGTTTAAAAACCAAATCTGGGTCTTAGAGCTTTTTTCCTGGAGCAGTGGCCTTGTGGTAGCTGTTTTTTTTTTTTTTTTTTTTTTTTATAATGGTGGATTTTTTTTGCCCACAGTGAACCATGACTGGCAGAATGAAGCTGTGAACCCTGATAGCTCTTTCTCTGTTGGGCACTTGTTCTTTATAATGTCTCAGCATTTACGACTGGCCTGGGCAAATGATGAGATGGTGTTTTGGTACCGACCATATAAAGCAGCAAAGCACAGGCAACTGGAGAGCTCCATACCTTGAGTAAAAATAAGAATACAACTAATAATAATAAGGCCATGCAATTATGTTTGGGTTTGAGAGAATAAACAGATCCATGGATTTGGCTTGAAGACTGTATCATGCTAAACATTCTAGATATTTTCTTCTTGGGTTTGGTACCTATGTTTCTGTTAGTACTTTTGTATTGAAAGATAATTGGTAAAAAGCTACACAATTAGTGAGTATCATGTTGATTTGTATGAAGGGAAGAATAAAACCTGCACCATTTTTTGAAAGTTTTTCTTACAGTGAAAACACTTTTCACTATTTATGTCTTATTTATAACTGGAATATGCCTTATCCATAGACTTAGATGTTTGAGCTTTTACTGGAAAATACTTTCTTTCAACAATTTGTCACTGTGCCTGATTCTCAGCTTCCATTGATGTTAAGATTGTATCCATATTATG
Source organism: Sapajus apella (assembly GCF_009761245.1). Taxonomy (NCBI): domain Eukaryota; kingdom Metazoa; phylum Chordata; class Mammalia; order Primates; family Cebidae; genus Sapajus; species Sapajus apella. The sequence goes on from NW_022436954.1 coordinate 22,833,600, forward strand.
AGTTTGCTTTGGCATTTATACATGTATTATGACCTCTAAGTAAATGTTTTCAGTAAATCTGGAGAGGAACTATGATAGTTTCTGGAAATATGAAGATAAACTAGAAAAGTAATCTGTGCAAACTGCACAAATGATAGTTATGATAATAAAATAATCATAAACATTAATTGGGCATTCATTATAATCCAGGTATGGGGCTAAATGTTTTACAAGCATATTTTTGTTTGATCTGCATAATTGTGTAAGACAAGGACTATTATATCTGTCTGATCTTTCAAAGTTAGCCAAGAATTGTCCTGTTACAAGATATTTAAATGGTTTCTAAATGTGTGGATAATCCACAAAACCAAAATATAACTAAGGAAATTGCTGCTTAAATTCTGGTTTTTAACTTGCATAAAGATAGTCTATTTTAACAAAAATACTGCAATCAGAGTAATTGGAAACAGAGATAAAGTGGTGGAAATGTTTTTAGTTTTTATCCAAAAGTCTCCAAAAAGAAAAATCCACTACTTAGTACAGTGGTTTTCAATGGGAAGAAACCTTGCATCTCTACCTATAGGACATTGGGCAAAGTATAAAAAAAGTTTTGATTTTAGACTGGCACCTTATGGATAGAAACTAGGGATATGCTAAACATCCTACAGTGCACAGGGTAGCCCCTTCAACTGATGTTTTTTGCTTGTTTGTTTTGAGACAGGGTTTCTCTCTGTTGGCCAGGCTGGAGTGCAGTGGCAGTCATGGCTCACTGCAGCCTTGACCTCCTGGGCTCAACTGATAGTCCCATCTCATCCTCCTTAGTAGCTGGGACCACACACATGTGCCAACATTTCTGGGCAATTTTGAAAAATTTTTTATAAAGAGGGGGTCTCACTATGCTGCCCAGGCTGCTCTAGAATTCCTAGGCTCCAGTGATCCTCTTGCCTTTGCTTCCCCAAATGCTGGGATTGCAGACAGGAGCCTGGTCTAAGTTTTATCCACTCCAAATAGTAGTGCTGAGGTAGAGCTGTGTGAGAGATTCTTCTCTTACTAGACAGGTGAACTCTTGTAATTAAGAGCTCAATCCTTAGAGTCAGTGGATCTGGGGCTCAGGGTTTTGATTCTACTGCTTGACATTGGGAACTTAACCTCTTAAGTCTTAATGTAACTACTTATAAATTAAAAATAATAATACTTACAAGACTGTTCTGAAGATTAAATAAGAGAATGTCTGCAAAATGAATGGCATAGTCCCTTGCCTTGTTAGATGAACATTAATTCTAGCTGAGAAAAAAACTTTGGCTAAACAAAGTATGTTCTTTGGGGACCCTTAAATGCTGCTTAGCAGGTGTTAAAAAGAGCTGCTTCCAGATCAGACAGCTTTATTTTGAATTGTGTCTTCTGTATTTGTTAACTGTATGACCTTAAGAAAGTACCTTCGAATTCTCTGTGCCTCAATTTGTTCATATAAAAGATGAGGGTAGTAAGTAGTATGTATCTTCTAGAGTTTTCCTCAGGCTTAAATAAGAGTATAAATGTGACGTACTTAGAGGAATGTTACCACTTACAAGCAGACAATGTTAGCTCTTATTATTCATATACCTCATATTGTTAAATAAGGCATAACATACAAATTAATCTTCTAAGTAAGTGAACATTACCCCTTGAAGTACCAGTCCTTTGTTTTATTTTAACAATTAGAGTAATGAAAATTACTCTACAATTATTTTTAAAACTCTTGCTTATTTAAAAATGAATACTAAATGCTTTTAAACATTTCATTGTTCACTCAGGGTCCTTGTCATTGTAATATTGTTTCTTGTACTGGATTATGATATAGGAAACTCTTAGAACTATTGACGTATGAGGATTTTTCTTACTCTACTGAGATTTTTATTTTTATCTTTTTAAAAAAATACTGTTTTGGTATCATTTGTATCAAAATATCAACTGTCAGAGTCTAGGATCTCTATCTTGCCTTTTCTTTGTTTTTTTTTTTTTTTTTGAAATGGAGTCTTGCTTTGTTACCCAGGCTGGAGTGCAGTGGCCTGAGCTCAGCTCACTGCAACCTCCACCTCCTGGATTTATGCAATTCTTCTGCCTCAGCCTTCCTAGTAGCTGGGATTACAGGCATGTACCACCACGTCCAGCTAATTTTTGTATTTTTAGTAGAGACAGGGTTTCACCATGCTGGCCAGGCTGGTCTTGAACTCCTGACCTCAAGTGATCCACCACCTCAGCCCCCAAAAGTGTTGGTATTACAGGTGTGAGCCACTGCGCCTGGCCTTTTCTTTTTCTAAATAACTACATTTGATCAGCTGATAAACAGTATTTATTGAATGTGCTATATACTGTGCTCTCTTAGGTAGATTAGCGACCAAAACAAAATGGTTTTTCTTGAGGATTTTAATTTAGCAGAAGTAAGCACTGAAGACATAAATAACTATAAATTTAAAGGTGATCTAGGCTGTGACTGAGCTGTAGCAGTTGCTACACTTATGAACAAACCCCACTCATGTAGGACACAAGATAGGCCCTCATGAGGAATTAATTGTTAAATGGCAATCTGAAAACTGAGTGGGGATTAGCAAAGCAAAAAGAATGAACATTACTAGTAGATGCAACAGTATATGTACAGGTCCTGATTCCAGAGCGGGAGGCATTAAAATAAAGGGATTTTTAAAAGTCAAGTGTGGCTAAAGACTGAAAAAAAATAAAATAAAATCTAGTTAAGGAGGCTAGAAAGATTGCCAGGAGCTCAGTCAACCATGGACTTCCAAAGCATGTAAACTGTTCTAGACTTTATCCAACAGAAAATCGCAACCCAATGGAAAGTTTAAGCTTCTGAATAGTATGATGAATTTTCATGTGAAGAATGGCTTGGAAGTAGGAAAGAATAGAGGCAGTAAAAACAGAAAGTGTCTCCCAGTAGTTCAGGCAAGATGCGATGAAACCAGTGAGAATCGTGTCTGTAACAGGAGTAGACAGTCTCTGAGAAATGAGACCTAAAAATTCTCTTATGGGAGGAGGCCTGATATTTAGTTCATGAACTTGGAAAATTTTGTTTTCACTGTTTTGGCTTTATAATCTTTTACTTGTTCTTGGCATCATTCTGAAGGATTGCAACTGATGAATAAGCAACTTCCAAAAGAATGAGAAGAACAAATGTATATCAATAATAAAAATTAAATGTTATTTGTATAGTACTTTAAACATTACTATTGCATTTGATTAGCAAATTTTTTTAACAAATGATGTTTACCCTCATTGCCCCTAGCGAGTTGGGTAATGAGGGTAGACATCATTTGTTATAAAAATTTGATGGTCCAAGTTGATGTCTCTTAATATATTGGCAGTAGGAAATGCTTACTTCATAGGCCTCGATGCATAACAGGAAACTTTGTCTTATGTTATCGAGATAGTGGAAACTGAGAAGAAGTGATCTTTCATTTTGTTCTTTGCATTACATGAAGAGAGATATAAAAATGTTGACTTTGGCCAGGCACGGTGGCTCACACCTGTAATCTCAGCACTTTGGGAGGCCAAGGTGGGTGGATCACCTGAGGTCAGGAGTTCAGGACTCTGGTGAAATCTTGTCTCTACTAAAAACACAAAAATAGCCAGGTGTGGTGGTGGGTGCCTGTAATCCCAGCTACCAGGAGGCTGAGGCAGGAGAATTGCTTGAACCCAGGAGGTAGATGTTGTAGTAAGGCGACATCACACCAGTGTACTCTAGCCTGGACAACACAGTGAGACTCTGTCTTTAAAAAAAAAAAAAAAAAAAAGAAGAAGTTGGCTCTTCTGTTTCCATTTTTAGCCACTAGTGTCTTGATTCAAAATATAAAACTTTTGTTTACCTATGTAACAAACCTGCACATCTTGCACATGTACCCCAGAACTTGAAATAAAAATGAAAATAAAAAAAGATACAAAACTTTCAGTGTTTAAGTAAGGAGAACGTTAGCTATATTTATGCATGCAAACGTGCTATGTGAAATGTAAGCTGTGTAAATATTAAACATGTATATGTGTGTATACACAACTAGACTATTTAGGGCCTTCAGTATCATATTTAGAAAATTGAATGTTCATTTTAAACATCTATAAAACCTGTTTATATGTCTAATTCTAAAATGTCTGTGTCCATCTAAACCACTTCTAAAATAGGTATAAAAATACCCTGTAGGGTTATTGGGAGAATTAAATGAGATAATTTAGACAAGGTGATTTTGTACCTGGCACATAATAAGCATTTAATAAATTTTAAATATGCAGATACTATTAATACATAGTTTTCATTATCACATATTGACTATATAATTTATTATAAATGTATATATTGATAATATACTTATGTGTGGAGACAAATATACATATATGGACATCTATACGCTACATTAGCTATTGACTATTATAATAAAAACAGCTGCACAGTGATATTCAAAATGACATATCATCTTTGAGCCAGTTTTGGTAATATG
>NW_022436954.1:22838159-22871654 GCF_009761245.1 Sapajus apella
TGTCCCTCTGTTATTGCCAAATTTGATCTTGAACTCTTGGGCTCAAGGGATCCTCTCACCTCAGCCACCAGAGTTGCTGGGACTACAATGTGCCCCTAACCTAGCCATGAAGTTCTGACTCCACATGTACTCATTATTTTCTTATTTGTTATTTAAACAAATATTTATTGGATCTCTATTCTGTGCCAGTCCTTGCGAATCTTATAATCTGGTGAGAAATGAACATGAAAGCAACTATTTGCAATAAAATGGTGTGAACGATGTGCAACACAGTGGCCTTTTAAAGTAAGGGGCATCTGCTGCTTTAAATGGCATATGGTTAATTATTATGGACATATTTGTCAATTGTTAAACTAAATAGAGAAGAATAGAAACTAAATAGAGGATCATTTCTTTCTAAGTATCTATATTTGATTCATCCTTTTGTCTTCATTTACCACCTACATGCTGCTGATGACATGCGAGTGATTATCAGTAATTGCTATCACTTTCTCTTACCCCAGATTCCTATTTCCATCTGATTTTTGGCAATCTGTAGGTAGATGTTCCATATATATCTCAAATTCATCCTGCTTAAAATAAGCTCATTGTATTCCTACTGCTCACACAAATTGTTTCTTCTCCTGTATGTCTAATCCCTGTTAAATGTATCGTCACCCACAAAATCACCCCAACTGAAGTCTGGGAGTTCTGATCAGTGTTCAGTGCCTGCCTACACCCCACTGCGAATTGGTCATCAAATCTTCCTCATCATCTGCCAGTTTTCTTCTTCTCCCTCTTGGGTAAACATGTGCATGGTACACACCCCTTATGCCCCAAATTAGTAGAATAAGAAAGCAATTTTCAAATTGCTAGGCAGCAGCAGTTGAAGAGAAAGCTCAGAAAATTAAGTCAGTGACTTGGATATCAAAAGCTATCACTTTACTGTCTCTTTTTCTGAAAATAGAAAATGTTTCTCTTTAACACAAAATAATTAAGTTCTATTGATCTGTGAACTTCAAAACCAACCTCATACGTATCTCCACATTGAGACATTTGCTGAATTTCTTCATCCTTCCTTCCCTTCCATCACTGATATTTTGTACTTCCAAGGGGAGTCTGAGCTATGAATTTCAGAGTCCTTTTCAAATCTCTGACTGCCCAGATATGGATGGGAAATTAGTACTGCAGTTTATGTTCATGGAGATGTATGTTATTCATTGAGATTCATCATTGGAAATAAATGATTGATATTACATGACATCACAATAATAAGCGATATCACAAATTAGCTCTGATCAGATTTTGAGTCTCTGAGTGTTCTCAAAATTTTCTTCTGGTCCACAGTCTTTAAAGAGTCATTTATTAACTTATAAGTGTAAAGTGCAAAACTATCTGGGCATAGCACGTCTAAGTATGTAGTTCAGCCAGTCCCCCTTGTAGGATATCTTTAAAAACAAAATCAGTAAGCATCCAGGTCCCAAAATCTAGGAGAATGTTTCTGAGTTCCTAAGGAAAATACATTGGAAGAAGAAATGACAGTTTTGTTTTATCCTCTTATCATTTTTATGTGTTTTGTAAAATAGTTTGATATTCCGACAAATATGTGGAGTGCTATTAATATTAACCAGTAGGGCCGGGTGCAGTGGCTCACTCCTGTAATCCCAGCCCTTTGGAAGGCTGAGGTGGATGGATCATTTGAGGTCAGGAGTTTGAGATCAGCCTGGTCAACATGGTGAAAACCCGTGTCTACTAAAAATACAAAAATTAGCCAGGCATGGTGGTATGCACCTGTAATCCCGGCTACTCAGGAGACTGAGGCAGGAGAATTGCTTGAACCTGGGAGGCGGAGGCTGCAGTGAGCCGAGATCATGCCACTGTACTCCAGCCTGGGCAATGGAATAAGACTCCATCTCAAAAATAATAATAATAACAAATAAATAATTATAGGCAAAATTGAAAAGTTTAAGTGACTTTAAAATGTGGGGTTTTAAATGATATAGTGCAATAGTTACAGAGGAAAAGACTGTGTAGAGGATAGATAAAGAAGACAATTATTCCTTGAATAGATAGAAAAAGAGAAGATTAAATTTGCTTTGAATAGTTCTCAAGTAAATGGATTATTACTTTCTGAGCTCCCAAGTGACTATTTTTTCCGTCCTTTTGTAAAAGGATTAAAACTTCTGATGCGCCTTAATATTTCACATCTTGTTTTGTCTACGCATCCTGATCTGGCATGATAGCCTGACATTGTTTGCAAACAGTGGTGTCATTGCAATATACATATTCATTGGTCCTTAGCTAAAATTAGGTTTGCTGAGTAAATAGATTTTGTGCAGCCATCCTAAACAGATCATTTCCCAGGATGCCAAAGGAAAACACTGTCAGTGCAACTTACTTCATACTTTATCAACGTGTTATCGTATTTACAAAAGGAGAGAGGGAAAAACTGAACCAAACAAAAAGCTGTGATTCACAAACATAAACCTCTTGAGTGCAGACAAGAGTCCTATATTTGAAAAGATGATCTGTGTGCATCCTTCCACAAGCAAGGGATCATTGTTAGTGGATGCTTATAATTCATGGTGGAGCGCTTTAGGAAAATATGACTGCTAGTCCTTATGCTGCATTTATTCTGCTTTCTGTAAACTAGATGAATATAGGATTATTTGTATAATAATAGCTTTCAGCATGGAAATAGATGGAAAGTTTATTACCTGTTTTCTCCCTTCCCCTAGGAGGGATTTTTTTTTTTTTCTTCAAAGTAAGATTCTCATAAAAAGGCTGCACAACACAGTGCATCTTGTAGTTTTCTTGGAATAAAGTTCAAACTATAGTCCATTCTGCTTTGCCAATTAATCTGGAAGCTACAGACACATGGGCAAATATGAGGATAAAAATTCAATGGATTTTCGCCTCACTGGAAGAATGCAGTATTTCTCATGTGGAGATTATTCAGTAAATATCACGGGCTTTCCGACATTGCTTAGTTGAGGGTTACATAACTGTGACTCTCTGCTAGCTAATAGAACCCTATTTAGACTAGATGATTGAAGGAGGTGAGAAAGGAATGAGCTATGAGATAGATAGGAGGTAACATAAAGAGAAAAGGCTTCTGGCTGGAGTTTGGAGACGCCAGAGTCTGAAGGACCTGGATTTGGATCTTTCCTTTCATTGTTACTAGCCAACATGTCTGTCAGTTTCAGTTTTCTCTTCTGCAAAGCAGCAATCATAAACTGTCATGCGGATTGCTCTCTGGTTCATGTGGGTTAACATATGACTCATCATTCTTTCATCTAGCAGGCATCAACCCCACTGTGAGTGGTAGATCTTTTTCTCTTCATAGTATATCTTTTAAATGATATTAAAAATTAACAATCCATGTTAATAAGAAAATAAGGTTCCTTAATTAAAAAAAAATGTTTAGAAATCTGAGATTTTCTATCGTACTTTTTTTCCCTAGTACTTTTGTTATCTTTCCTTCTCTTTTTAGCACCCATTGTTTCTAAGTTTATGTAACCATAACCTCTCCTCTCAACAAGGAACAACTGAATGCAGGGGAGTCATCATGCATTAAAATGTGACGTTACATACCCTCCGCAGCCTAGGACTTTACACCTCTCTTTCTCTTTCCCTTTGTCTCCCTTTACCTCCTCCCCCCTCAGAAACAAAACAACCTATACTTTAGCTCCATGACTTTTTGAACCAATTATTTACATAAATATTTGGTGGGAATGAGTGTCAGTGGTAAAGTTACTGACCTAATTCTAACTTCACAAACAGGCTGTGTTTAAAAGAAGAGAGAATAGAGATACAGGTAGGCTAAAAACTGTCATCGTCATAACCATTCTCTTCAAAGGAGCATCACCTACTTAGGCAGATTGAGAGAGATAAATATAGGATGTTTTATCTGATGCTGATATTCCATTGGGAGGAGAAGGGGAAGATGTATTTGATGTAATCAATTTTTACACCAACTTCATTTGTCAAAGACTCCCATCATAACAATTAGATACCTCTCCATTCTAGCTTCCCCATGCAGTTCATTCTCAGAATGTTCTCTGCCTACACTCTTTCAGGGAGAATACTCTTTGTGTGAGTGGCTAGATTTTCAGTGTGCTGTGTTTCAAAGTTAATATCACATTCTGGCACCATATGGGTGATGATAGAGAAAAACAGCCTTTGAGGTCTCACCTTTCAGGAGGGGAGGATGTGAGATTTAATTAATGAATGATGTAAGATCTTTCAGCATCCTGAGATAAAAGACTTTGTAAAATCAGAGAACTGCCAATTCCCTAGTCTTAAGTGAAGACCTGCTGAGCTAACAGGCGTTTAAATAACTATTGAAATGCAAAATGTGCTTGTGTATGTACATATGTATATTTGTGATATAAACTACATTTTAATCCCGGAAGATAATTTAAACTGTCCCCTCAGGTTACATCTTTAAAAAGTGAGGCCCACAAATGGATGCTCTTAGGATCAGAAAGCTTATTAGGATGAGATGCCAAAAGATAATTCAGATTTCTTAGATTCAGTGCTCTGCGCAACATGTAAGATGGCCTCACTATTGATGTTCTATATTTAATCTATGGAATCTAAGAACTGGCCTCCGACCACTTGCAAGCATAAGCAAGGTTATTACTGTTGTATGAAAGATCACAGATGCTTTTTCTTCTTATTGAGCATACAAGAAGATATGGGCCTAAAGCCAAATCTGTGCTAGCAAAATATTATCGGCAATAACCCATGCCATTGGCCAAGGCAACAACTGCATTGTGGGATCAAGTGGAGTTTAATGTGATATTGTGGTGGTATTGAGGCATTGTTGAAAATTGGTCATAGGAAGTACATAAAGCCTTTCTGTATAGCAAACCAGAGGAAAGACCCAATAGTTAATGTATTGGCCTAATATTGATCTAGCTTATCACAGTTGCTGATAGGCTAGGAGATTTGTCTGAGTCATAATGGAATGAGCTTAAGTCTTTGAACCAGGTGACCTGAGAATGAACACCCACGTTGGTATTCTTATAACTAACTGCATGATTTCTGGCAAATCACTAAACCACTGAGCCTCAATGTACCTTTTTATAAAATTGGAATAATAATTTCTAGATTATGTGGTTTTAGGGAGAACTATATAAGATAATTCAGGGAAAGTTGCATTGGATAGTATTTATCACCTATCTATGTAGTCTATCAGTTAGAAATGTAGTATTTTGAATCTAAATCTAAAGAAAGATGTCAGTAAAAATTAGGAAATGTATTGGGGTGTTGTTATGTAAAAGCAATCCTCCAGAGATGGAGAAGGAAGTGTCTATATAACCAATCAGAACATGTATGTCTTCTACTGGTTAGGTAGCTTCACTCAGTTATGATAGCCACACTTCCAGATAGTACCATACAATACCTGACATATGGATGGCAAAAGCCGCTTTGAAAAGGTGAGAAGGTGAGACCAAAAGAGGAGAATATAACTTAAGATGTTTAACACACATGATAAAAGATATAAATGCTAAATGGAATTGGAATTATATATAACCCAGATCAAGATGTTGGAAACTTTATTTTTATACAAAAATTCCATTTTCCCAAGCTCACCTTGTTAGATGTTTTAGTTTCTTAAAATTTTTCAGAGTCAGCTTAATTAGTTAAAGTCTCCAGAGGCCACATCATCCCTGTCTTTCATTTTTCAATTTTTTTAATGGATCCCAGGCCAATTCACGACAAAAGTTTTAGCTCTTCAAACAGCTCATGTCTGTCTCTCTAGGAATATTCAATTTAGGCTATTGTTTTACGTGGTTTCAACTGTCTGGATAATTCATGTTTTCATGCAGGCAGCTTATAAGATTTCATTTCCACAAAAGTTTTTATTGGTCTCTTCATATTTTACAGTTGCTTTCATTTTAGTCAATAACAGTGGCCTATATAGCAGATTATTATGGGTTGTTGTAGTAACTTTTAAGAAGAGGGTATTGACTTCTATTTATTTAACATTGTATGGGTAGATTTCTATCTGACAGCAAAAGATGGGAGATAAACAAAATGACTTTTGAGAATATTTCAGCTTTATGAGGCTATGAGAGTCAAATCAGTAAAAGTAAACAAATGGATATCACAAGTCTTATTATGTAACTGATGACTCCCACTAAGAATAACATTAATTCATTCAGTGCCTGTTTTTGTCACATTGTTCTTAGATGTTCTCCATGTAGGCTAAGCATTTTATGTACGTTATCTCATTTAACCTCAACAACCAATCTGTAAGGTCAAAATTCTTATTTCAACTTTAGAGATGAATCAATAAATAAAGGCTTTGAAGAAACAGTAGGCTATATTCTTATATACATATAGATAGTGAGTAAACGAATGGAGACGAAGAATATTGTTTATCTTGAGTCTAAAGATCATGATCTTTGGGCTATGTTGCATTTTCTTTGTATTAAATTATATTTGTCATATTGTATTTATTTTGGGCACCACAAGTCTCCAAAGTTGTAAATTGGAAAAAGCTGAAAAAGTCAGGCAAATAATGAAAGAATTGGATTTGGGGCATATACAGATAGATTAAAGGTTATTAAATAAAGCCCATGTTGTGGGAAGGGGTTTTAAACCACATGATAAAAGATATAAATGCTAAGTAGAGTTGGAATTATATATAACCCAGATCAACATTACATAAGGATTTTAATGAATGTGGAGGCTATTGAGTATTTGACAGCCTCTATAAAATAAAAAGCTATTGGATTTTGAAACTCATCCCATGGGAAATATTGGAAGTTCAATCACTTGAGGAATGAAAGCTAAATTAGATAAAACATATCTCTAATCTCCAAAATGATCTCTCTGTGCAAGATGCATGTACAAACACATATACCATTCAAAGGTACTTTTAAGCTTTACAAACTAAATATCTCAGTGCATTTAAATAATAATTTTAATCCAAATTAGAAAAACACTTAAATCTTTTTAAAAATTAATTTGCATGTAGAAACTAAACTATTGAAGGATAAATTGTAGAAACTGAAGATTCTTTACAGTTAGAAGGGACATAGCAAGTCATTTAAAAATAATTAGTTTTGCAAAAGTATACATGAATGGAAGGTCTTGGAAAGGAGGCAAAGAATTAATTTCCCCAAAGACACTGCAAATAAAATTGTGGTTGGCACATTTCATTCTGCAGAAGAAACACCTCTTATTGGTATCTTGTCTGTTCTCTTGGGTAACATTTTAAAATAATGTGTGCACTAATTATTGTCCAGTAACACAAATGAGAAAGGCAATTTTCAAACATTTCACTCTGGATAGACACTCTGAGCCCAGCCTTGGTTGGTCTCTTCTTAAGGAAGCCTAAAAATAAATTGCAAAAGTAGTTATTCAGACCTCTGTTAAATGGGAGTTTCAGGTTCTGCAATGTCTCTTTACCCTGTTCAGTCCCCCTGGGTGCTCACTATTTAGCAATGGAAGTGAGGATCATGACATAGAAAGGGGTCATTCAACTGCCCTGACATGTTTCTTTTCGTTATTTGCTGTAGATCCCTGAATCACACTAGCCCTCATGATCTCTTGTTCCATGTTCACTTAAGTTCTGGTTTCCCTTCTCCTGCTGATTTTTCAATGCTTTGCTATGTATTTAATCTCTGGCATCCCAACCGCTTCAGGCCTCAGTGGCTTTGCTGATTACATGATAAGAAATGATGCTATTTTTGCCATGTTAACTAGTTTCCACTGGACTCAGTGAAATATATCATGATTTTTCCCCATTGCAGACATAATAAAAGATGGACCCATTACCCTGCCATTCAAAGTCTTTTGTAATATGGACACAGTCTATATTCTAACCTTTTTGATTTTTAGTATATTTCTTATATTTTCTTTTCTATATTTCTGAACTTTTACTTACATATGCCTTTGTTCCAATAAGACTTCTCACTGTCCCTGAGCTTCATGCTTGGCCACTTTCCTGCTTTTGCTAAAGTGTCCCTTCTGCCTCTACTGTCTTTCCTATTTCCTGTCTTCTCTCTGCTCTATTCACATTGTCTGATGAAAGAAACTCTATTATTACCTCCTAAAAACATGTCTTGATCTTCCCCACTAAATGAGACTCCTTCCCACTCTAAGCCTGCATGGTGCTTGCCTGGAATCTTCCCTGTAGAATCATCCTCATCCACTTTGAGCACTCATTGTGTCACCTCAAATTTCCATCATAGCAGTTTAAACATAGAAGGTGATGGATACATATTTATTGAATGTACAGGAAATATTTCTTTGAAATCCACTGCTTTATTCAAGTAAAAACTGAATTCAGAAGCAATCTAAAATGCCCAGATGTAGAGAAAATAGATAAATGTGTTATAGCACATCAATACGTGGACTATGCTGCAGTAATTAAAATTGAGTTTATAAAGAAGTTTTAATGCCCTGGGAACATAATTATGCTAGACAGTAAACTCTTAATATCCATGAGGAATTCTTTCTGTTTCCTTCAGAAGTCCACGAATTTTTAATAATAGCTTAGTAATAGTAGCTAATTCTTACTGGATATTTCTAATGTGCCAGGGCATCTTGAGTTGTCCTCTATCTTATTTAATACAAACAAATACATGGAGGCTCAAAACAGTTAAATAATTTTGTCAACAGCAAATGCTTTAAGCAATGACATAAGGTGACTAAGAGGAAGGGTACTGACATTAGAACTCCTGGGTGTCAGTCATGGTGGCTCCATCACTTGCAAATTACTCGCCCTTACTGGGTAACTGTTTTGTAACTTTACAATGGAGTTAGTGGTGAGGATCAAACATGGTAAGTAGATACAGTACTCAGCATAACACCTGGAAATGGGAAAGCTGGAGGAAAAAAAACAGCTATTTGTATATATAGAATCCAGTTTTATACCTGGCTAAATAAGTATCTGTGGACTGAATGAAGAAATGGAAATGGTATTTGGACCCAAATCTGACTGGCACTCTCCTGCCTCCCAGTGGCATCCTTGCCATTGATGTGAGTTAGTGCAAACATAGCAACAACAAAACACATTGAATTCCAGATTATGGGCAATCTGATAGACTGATTCATCAAACTATTCACATTCCCTGCATGATTCTGATTTGTCACTTAGAAAAGTACAAATCATTACCAGTCAAAGACATTTAGAATAAAGTAAAAATGGTTGAAACATGTGAATGCCAAGGACTATTGTAGTATTAAGGGGAGAAAACTGAAAATAAATTAGAGATACATTGGATAATAATTGCCTATTTTATAAATAGGTTTGAACAGCACTTTGGGAGGACAAGGCAGGCGGATCACCTGAGGTCAGGAGTTCAAGATCAGCCTGGCCAACATGGTGAAACCCAGTCTCTACTAAAAATACAGAAATAAGCTGAATGTGGTGGCAGATGGCTGTAATCCTAGCTACTCGGGAAGCTAAGGCAGGAGATTGCTTGAACCCGGGAGGCGGAAGTTGCATTGAGCCGAGATCACACCACTGCACTCCAGCCTGGGTTACAGAGTGAGACTCTGCCTCAAAAAAAAAAAAAAAAAAAAAAAGATTTGGAAATAAACTGAGAAAAACTAAAAAGTACACCAAAATATTAACAGAGATTGTGTATGGATTGTAAAATTAGGTGTTTCCATTTTTAAATAGTTTTTAATATTTTGTGTACTTTTTAATATTTTATTGTTTCATCCTGTTACAGTAAGAAAAAATATTATTTAAAAAACTCAGGTCTTCAAAAGCTAAAAAATTGAATTTATTTGTTCTGACTCTAGAGCATTTTAAGCTTAGATTCAGTCTGAAAACTGTTGCTTTGGCCAACAGTATGGATCTTTAATATATATTACATGATCCTGTACAGTATTGACAATGATGAATTCCAACTTCAGAAGCACTCTGCAAAGTCACTCAGAGAAGGTAGTGATCATTCATATTTAGGCCTTCATTCTAATGAATATAGTTAGGAATAAAAATGATTTTTACAAGGCAAATGCATGTCTATGCTTATAAAACCAAATAGATTGACTGATGGCCATTATCCACTAGTAATCTATCTGTATTTATTATAGTATATATATGAAAGGCCTAATCAAATGAAGTGCTCAACTCTAAAACTTTTATGACAGTTAACAATTTTGGGGAGGTGTAGGTGTTGACAGATTCTTCTGCCATAAATCTTGATATATTTCAGTGATTATTGCTCTGGCACAGTACATAAATGATTACAGGAAATCACAGTCTCAAAACGTTTAACATTCATAGGTATTTGGACAATTATAAGCAACAAATAGCCCTGATGAAATACAACTGAGCATAATTTGGCATGTTGAAATTCCCTCTAAGGAGGAGTGATGCAACTGTTTTCTTATTTCTGACATTTGTTAAAAATAAACTTTACTGTATATATTTAAGATGTGTTATACATGATGTTATGGGATGCATACAGGTAGTAAAAATGTTTCTCTAAAGAAGAAAATTAACATCTACTATCTCACATAGTTACCCATTTTTTTGTTTTTGTGGCAAGAGTAGCTAAAATCCACTCATTAACATGACTCAGATATACAGTGCAATTTTATTACCTTTAGTTCTCATGTTGTGCTTTACATCTCTAGACTTAGTATTCATCCTACATATTAGCTACTTTGTATCCCCCAATCTACACACCCCCAATTTCTTCCCCTTCATGCTCTGTCCCTGATAACCACTGTTTTGTTCTCTGTGTCTGTATATTTGGATTTTAACATCCTACAAGTGAGATTGTGCAATATTTTCTATGTCTGGCTTGTTTCACTTAGCATAATATCCTCCAGATTTATCCATGTCAGGGCAGCTGGCAAGATCTCTGACTTTTTAAAGGGAAATAATGAATGGTTATGTTTAACAGGTATTTATCGAATATCTCATGTGCGCCAAGGATTGTTCTAAGTTCTCGGGATAAAGCAGCAAACAAAATAAACAAAAACCTTGGCCACTTCTGTGCTTAGAACTGCAGGGTAGACACGGGTGGGTTGGTAGAAAGATATATTAAAGAAAACAAATAAATATACGAAGTATACACAAGTCAAGAACAGCCCTGTCCCCTAGAAATTTCCTCAGTGATAGAAATATTATATAGCAGTGCTGTTCAATAGTTAGCCACTGGCTGCAGGTGACTATTGAATACTCGAAATAAACCGAGACTGGAGGGCTCAATTTTGAGCTTTGTTTTGTTCAACTAATTTAAATTTCAATTTGAATAGCCACATGGGGCTCGTGGCTACCGCATCCGAGACTGCAGGTCTAGATAGTTACAAAAGCACAGAGTGTATGTGAGATATGGGCAAGACATAGAGAAGCGATTGCAATTATAAATAGAGTGGTCAGAAAACGCATCTAGAAGAGACATATGGGCAAATATCAAAAAGAGGTGAAAGAGCTAGGCTTGCAGATATTTAGATGAAAATTGTTTCTGGCAGAGGGATTGGGAAGTGCAGAGATCCAGAAGTGGATGCCACCTGGCTTGGAAGAGTCATGGAGGCCAGAGTGGATGCAACAGAGTGAGTGTGTGGAGAAATGGTAGGATATTGCCAGCGTGGGGAATCAGGAACTTTACCCTAGGTTTGGATGGATGGACGGATGGACGGACGGACAGACAGACAGACAGACAGATAGACAGGATAGATAGATTAGATAGATAGATAGATAGATAGATAGATAGATAGATAGATAGATAGATAAATAATAGATTATCATTCTTTAGTTATTCTTTATGGAGATATATTAGATAGATAGATAGATGATAGATAGATAGATAGATAGATAGTAGATAACTCATTCTTTATGGTGATAGATAGATTGATTGATTGACTTATTCTTTATCACTCTTTAGTCATTAGTCATTCTTTACGGCAATCGATAGGCAGGTAAGTAGGTAGGTAGGTAGATAGAAAGATAGATAGATTGATTGATTGATTGATTGATTCTTTCTTCATCTCAAGGTTCACAATTTAGAAACTTATGGGTCTCTTAGTTTCTCTGAAGATCTTTGTTGATGTGGAGGCTGGTTCGAATATTTTACAGAAACTTCTTATTTCAGATTCATGGAGTCTAGAATTTCGAATGTTCTGTGATTCTCTAAGTAGCTCTTGGACTTGCATTTCCCCATCACATTCAGCAACTTTTGTGACCATAACCCTTCACAGGCCTGTCCTTGCCCCATTCAAGCTATTTCTTTTATTTTATTGGAATTTAACTCATCTTTAAAATTGAAATGTAGTGGAAACGTGTTATAGGAGAAAATTTGCCAATTTTAATAGGCAGATAATTCTGTAAGATTAATGAGAATTATAGGTCATAATGCTGAAGGAGATCTGAATGCAAAATATTTTAGAATAAAAAATATCAGTCACATAAAACTGTATAGGATGTTAAGGAAATTTTAAGTATTCAGATTTATCTTGAATTTCATCCCACTGAAATATACCTGTCACATTGTAAGTCTCCTGAACATATATTGACACTTAGCAACCATATTATAGACTTTTATTTGAGATTTTCACTTTTTCTATGACTTCATTTTTAAAATACATCTGATTGCTTTGCAGGGATATTATAATGCCCCCTTTCCAAAGTTTATTTTTAATCAAGAAAATGTTTAAACAAAGCTGTCGTTTTTTTCAATTAAGCTTCAATAATTTGGAACTGCCATTTTAAAATTTACTTTTCAAAGTTTGTATTTATTTAGTTAGCTAGCTATGTCATTTGTGAGTAGTCCTTACTTACAGATGGGAAAGGATGAGAAAAGTCACTAATATTATTTAGGTGCCCAATATGTGCTGAGGTCTAAAAACAGTAATATTATCTGTCATTTATTGTGTGGCACTGAATAAAGTTATTGAGTGAACAATAAAATGAAGAATGTTAACATTATTGTTTTATACATATATACTATGTATTGTAAATACATTTATCTTATTTAATTTCTATACCCGGTTGGCAAGATCACAAATAATGCTTTCATGATAAAGAAATAAAGGAGATGCAGAAATTTACCTAAATATACACAAAACTAGTATATGATAGAATTAGGACTCAATCCAGAGCCTTTTGACTATAAAAAACTATGTCTTTTTTATTACAGTCTTTGTCTGTGCCAGTAATTTGCTAATATCTGAAAAATAATATTTTTGCTTCTTGGCTTTGCTATTTACTAGCTGTATTTACTATTTCTTACTAAAGTTTGTGAATCTTACTAGACTTTAGTTTCCTTAGCTATAAAAATTGAGATATTAACATTACCTATTTTATGAAGTTATTGTATTATATGAGATAATTCATGTAAATCACACAATGCTTAGAACAGAGTAAGCACTCTATACATATTAACTCTTAATTATTTTATTCAAAGTTCTGCATATGTACATAGATATTAAAAAAATTGTTAATTCCATGTAGCCTAATACAATAGATTTTCTAAGCCTCATGCTCTTTCACCCTTTCCAACCACATCACTCTTAAATTTTAGTCTTCCCTAATTTACAGATTATGTGCAACCAGATACCATTATTAATGAGCTTAAGGGAAAATTAATTAGCTGCCTAATGACTTCCTTCCTCAGAACTGAAAAAGATCCTGGATTTCCTCAGATGCTCTGTGATTGCTGCTCTCTGCCTGTAATCAGTGTTTTAAAAAAGATTGACTTGGCATTTTGCTGTCCATCCCTAAACACCCAACTCCTCTAAAGAACTTGCTCTCTTCTGTGACTCTGAGGACCTGTTAGCAAACTCTGTTACTTTGTGTGCAGAATATTGGCAGGCATACTGATGATGCCATTGCTTTCACTTTTACTTTTTGTTTCATAACTGGGGAAATTCACAGAGGCTTTTATTCTTGTTTTTCCAGTTTCTGGGAATCCCCTGGATCTTTTTCTTGCAATTCTGTGTTCTTTTTAGGCTATTCTTCCTCCCCTGTCTCCCATCTTCCACTTCTTAATCTCATTTTAGAAGAGAACTAGCTTGTTTTTATCAAATGATTCATCTGGTCTCATGAAAACATTGTCTTCCATCTGGAAGAAATAGTCCCATAGGACAAAAAAAAAAATAAGAACTCTCTATTGAAATGGGGGATTATGATGGCTAAAGAAATAACTGGATTCTGTTCATCCCCTGTCGCAAATGAAATGGTCAGATCAGTCTTGGTTATGTACAAGTATTAGTAGCAAATATGAAAGTCACAGTACAGCTGGGATTCCATAGTAGAAATCTACAGCTTTAGCAGTTGCATATTAAATTTAAAAAATAAAAGAAATGCAAGAGGAACAGGAAGGAGATGAAGACTATATTTTTAAACTTACATAAAAAGTTACCCCAAGTAGTGAGCGATGAGAGTAACACTCCAAGATAATATATCTAAAAAATTAACATCTGAATAGTTTTTTTTTTTTTAACAAGGGGAATTTCCCTTCTTATTTTTCTTATTTGCTCCAATTTGCTTCAGTAGCGAAGTTAGGAACCTAACTTGCACTTTGCCTTTGCTACTGATTCACAAAAAATACAGATTAATGTCATTACCAGCTTTGAACAAAGAAGGCCATGTGTCTCAGCTCACAGATTTTTCCCTCTTAGTATTCTTGAATGCTCTGCAAATTTCCCTCTCCGCTCTTTGGCCTTTGGGCTTGCCAAAGAGTGTCTATTCTTTGAGCTCTCTCTCCTTAGGCTTTTTGCCTTCTTAGCAGTTCTTAATTCTCTTCTTTGTTTCTTTCTTGAGGCAGTCCTGAGCTTGGTCCTCTCCCAGACTGCCTTCGTGTTTGCACTCCATGTGGAAATTTCCATGGGCCCTCTCATATTTATGCAGTCAAGACCAGGGAAGGTCTTTTATTTCTTTCTTGGACCCAGCAGGGGTTTCCTGCCTGCTTTTATATGTCAGTTTCCAAGTTAATTGGGCTAATCAATCTAACGAATTTTCCTGAAGTTGTCCAACACCAAGGGCTATCTGGACAACAGTCATTGCAGCTAATCAGTGGAACCCCTAAGGGTAGAATTTAGTTTTACTGGGCATGATTTAAGAGGCTGTTTCACCCTCTGGAAATAATTTCTGCCTTTCTAGAATTTATTGGACTTCTGAAAAATATATTTTAAAATGGTAAATGTGAAAATGCTTACAAGAGAAAGATGGATATTCAGGCAAGCATAAAGGTCACAGGGTGGAGGGCACTGAACAGTGTTCAGGAACCTAACTGCACTTTGCCTTTGCTACTGATTAGCTACCTCTCAGCAGCTCCCCGAACTCCATCTTTCTCATCTGTAAAGTGAATATAATATTATGTTGTGATTATAATATGGAGATTTTTAATTAGCCATAGATTGTGAAAGTATTTTTTTCAAAAATTGTACTCAAAGTTGGGGTGCTGGTAGTGGACACAGAATAGAAAGAGGAGCAGGAAGAACAGTAATACTATTAGTTGTAGTACTGCTGGAGGGTAACAATGGAAGCACGTGGCACCCAGTGGCAGATTTGCTTTATTGTCCATTTATTCATGTCCATTTATTCATGTCAATTATGCAGACAGGAGTAAGGACTTCCAGGTTCCTTTGCGCAGGCTGTGCACAGCACAACTCCAGGGAGCACCAGCAACACTTCTAATGTAAAATGTAAGTTCACTAGCTCTTTCATGATTCCTCCATTTATTTTTCAGGCATTTTTTTGACACAACCACTAGGCATGGCTTAGTGGGGAAAAAAAAAGGCAAAGGCAACCTTTGGAGTGAATTATTCTGCCTGGGCTACCATAACAAAATACCATAGACTTGCTGGCTTAAACAACAGAAATTTATTTTTTTACAGTTCTGGAGGCTGGAAGTCTGAGATCACAATGCCAGCACAGTGGGTTCTGGTGAGGGCTCTCTTCCTGGCTTGCAAATGTCCATCTTCTGGCTGTGTGCTTACACACCAGGGGGAGAGCTCACTTTCTGGTATCTTATTTTATAAGGACACTAATCCTTTTCATACTCTGATGACCTTATTTAACCTTGATTACTTCTTATCTCTAAATATAGTCACTTTTGGGGTTTGGGCTTCAACAAATGAATTAGGGAGTATTTTGAGGTAGGCAGGCCTATGCAAATCTATCACCAAGTCCAAGGAAGTTAAGAGGCCAAAGAAAGGGCTCACAAATCCAGTTTCTTAAAAAGAAATATTTAACAGGGACTCAGGAACAGAGAGTATCTCAGGTAGGGACTAGAAAAGACAGTCTCACAAGAATGGATCCCAGCACTATCATCCCCCAGACACAGGGATTGTATACCATAGGGGAAGGGCACATGTGCTTTAGGGGAATGCGTAAGAATTTGCCAGAAGGACAGGATTTACATAAGTACATGCTCTTATACAAGGAACAGTAGATAAACTGGAAATCTCAAAGGCCTTCCCAGAACTGAGGTAAATCAGAAGCTAACATGGCAGATAAGCATCAAAGATGGAGCTGCTCCAGCCTCCACAGGAGGAAAGATGATACAAGTTAGTCCACAGCATGGAGTAAGACAGATCGGAGTTTAACTTTAGTTTCCTAACAATAGGATTAAATTCTCTTATTGCTATTATCTAGCTGTGTGAGGTTGAGCAAGTACTCAAACTCTCTTTGAGGTTTTTTCTCATTTTCAGTTTGGGATTATATTATCTACCATGTTGTCTGTAGTAAGGATTACCAAGTATATAACATAGATGATAGAAAACTTGGCACATATTAGATGCTTAATCAATACAGCAATCAGTAGGAAGAAAGGAAACTCATTCTTAATATATTTAATGTTCCAACCCCATTCTGTCACTTGAGATTAGATATGCCTATGTCACTTGAAATGAAATCTGTCTGAGCTCTCTGATTAGGGAGATTATCTGATTATCTACCAGATGTAGATATATCTGTATCTACTATGTAGATGTATAGTAGACACCATAGTTATCCTTCTGATTTTATGACAGAAGACAGATCTTGGAAATCAGGGTGGCCATATAACGTTCCTTTGTTTTGCCTACTAGGAAGGGGAGACCACAATAATTTGAGGGATTCCATTAAGATCATTCAGCTACTAAACAGCAGCACCATGATTCTTGGCCTCTTGACTCCAATCTGCTATTCCAGCAGTTTCCAGCTTTGTGTCCACCATAACACATTCAACTGATGATGTTCACACAACATATCGCCACGGGTGCTGGCAATGCTCAGTGCCACCATGTTAGCCAAAATGCCATTCCTTTTGTCCTTACACAAAGAAGAAGACCAAAATCCAAGTGAGAGAGAAAAACTATTAATAGGCGTAACTGAGTATCTTCTACTAGTAAGATTGTGGACATTATTTCCAAACTTTCCTGCTCTAATAGTACTGCAACAGATTACTTGAGACATTCCTCAAAATACTGGCCCAGCAGCATTTTGCGAATGGTTCGAGTATTGCAGCTGTAAGTTGAGTTTTGATTCTAAGTAATGTTCCATCCAGCTTTTGTTATAAGGGCAGGGCAAGAAAGCACTTCCAGGTGGTGCTGGCATTATGGTTCCAAGATGTTTGGCCTATACCTTGATATTTAATTTCCATTCCTGGTAGCCTGGGAATCGTTTTCCAGTTTCCTTTATTTGACAGTATTTCCAACTCAGTCATTTCACTAGTACTTCTCAGTGATTGCTCCCCAAGTTACTGCTGCCTCCCAGCTGTTCTGCAGTGGTAACAAGGCACAATGGCTAAGCATAGAGAGTCTGGAACTACCCTGCTTGGATCCCAATCATGACTTCAGTATTTACTAGGTATGCGACCTTGAACAAGTTACTTAGCATCTTTGCACCTCTGTTTTCTCTTCTGAAAAATGAAGTATGCACCTCATGTGTCTGCTATGTTGTTTACATAATTTAATATAGGTAAAGAGATTATTAGAATGGCACATATAATGAATACTGTAAGAAGTGTTGAATATATTATTATTTTTTCACTGGGAACAAAGGCTCAATCTAGCTCTTTGTATATACTGGAAGAGATATAACATCTCATTTGTAATTCCTAGTTGTTTCTGAAACGTGTTAATATTCCTATAGGTTTTTTTTTTTTTCTGTAATTCTGCTTGTGTTTGTCTTGCCTGGGCTGTTGTAAAAGTTGCATGTTTTTACATACTACTAAAAGTTTCTAATCTGAGCATGTAATTACCCTGACTGCTTTGCTCCTAAATCCCCAACAAGCATTGAGTTTGTTTTTTAGCGCTACTGTGCTTAATTAATATTTATGCAGGGCTTAGTAAAATCATGAAAATTAACAGATGTCCTTACCTAGAACAGGTGGTGAATATATCAACAATTGCAGCAAAAACAATGATGACACGATAGTACTTTTTAGATGGATGAAAATCACTACTGAGTCTAGTAAACATGGTTTCCACATTTACTACTCAATCTGGTAAACATATTGTCAGGCAAATAAATAAACATGACTCTAAGGATAATTTAAGATATTCACATGACATATGAACTTTACTTCAAGGTATATAAACAGAAAACTAAAAATAACAGCATCATCAGCACAGAGGGTTTATTCTGTCCCATGGAGAAGTCTAGAAATAGTACAGAGAAGGTGTGATGGCCACACAAAATCACAAGGGATCGGGGCATCTTCCTTCTCTGTCCCAACATTCTAACACAAAGCTTTCAGTCTCAAAGTCAAAACATGATCAATAAGTGACCACTAAAGCTCCAGTCACCACACCAACATTTTGGGAAGCAGAAAGAAAAAAATGGAGAAAGCATATTACAATGTTATCTCTAGCCTGAATTTACATCTTTAAAGCAGCATTCTTGGAATTTTTACATGACATTTTGCCTTATATCTCATTTGGCCAGAACTTAGTCATATAACTATACCTGGCTATAAGAGATTCTGGGAAATAAAGTATTTTATTTGGAGCTCAGTGTAGGCCCCAAACCAAGCCTACAGTTTTACTAAAGAAAAGGGAAATATGACCTTTGGGCATACTAACAAATTTAAAGTTAGCTTTTTATTTTGAATCTTGGTATTTTGCTGATTTTATTTATTGTTTATATTTTTAGATATAGTTACCTCTTTTGAAGCATTCTTCTATTCTTGAAGTCTATTTACAATGAAATAATGATTTTGTTTTAGTTTTATTCGTTTCTTTTTTAAAATACACAACACTTGCTTTCAAAAAGAACTGAGAAAACTTCCCACAAAAGCACTTATCTAATAGAGAAACTTATTTTTTAATTATATATTTAATAATAACTGACTGTATACCTTCTATGTGCCAAGCACTGGTTTAGATGCAGGGGGCAGGAGTAACCAACACAAGGTATCGTCTAATATGGGGCTTACATATTGATGGGAAAAGATACAATCTATAACATAATTTCAGGTTCTGGTAAGTAAAGTATTGCAAGGGACTTGGGTGTGTCATATGATAAGATATGGTATTTTTTGGCTGGATGTGGTAGCTTAGGCCCGTAATCCTCCTACTTTGGGAGGCCGAGGTGCGCAGATCACTTGAGGTCAGGAGTTTGAAATCAACCTGGCCAACATGGTGAAACCCTGACTCTACTAAAAATATTAAAAAATTAGCCAGGCATGGTGGCAGGTAGCTGTAATCCCAGTTACGAGGGAGGCTGAAGCAGGAGAATTGCTTAAACCCTGGAGGCGGAGGTTGCAGTGAGCCAAGATCACGCCACTGCACTCCAGCCTGGATGACAGAGCAAGACTCTGTCAAAAACAAAAACAAAAAACAAAAGATAGAAAGAAAAGAAAGCGAAGGAGGGAGGAAGGGAGGGAGGAAAGGAAGGAAGGGAGGGAGGGAGGAAAGGAGGGAGGGAGGGGAAGAAGTATTTTTTACAAAATGGTCAAGGTAGATATTCTGGGGGGGAGAGACAAGCAATACCAGTGCCCTCAAGGAAATAATTCTTAGAGAAGCTTGTCCTTGTTGTGCTCAGGAACAAGGAGGGCAAAGAAGCTGGAGTCCAAGGATAGAAAGGGAGAGTTTTAGAAGACGATTTCAACAGACAGAGGGATCAGAGCCATATAGCCTAAGAAGAGAGAGAATTTTCCAGACCTTTGAAGAAGATAGCCAGCATCCTGCAGCAGATAAAGCAAAACAGAAAGCTGAACAACTCTATGTTTTACTGTGCATTTTCCTCTTCTTCCATTTACCAGTTATTTAATAATTGCCTACTCTGGATGAAACCCTTGATTAGGTCCAGAAGATGGCACATGACTAAGAAATCTCTGAGGTCAAGGTTTTTATTCCCTAGAGATTTCAGATAAGTCCAGAGAGCTTATAAGCTCTAAACTTTATACCTGCGTATCCAGCAGATTTTATTTTTTCATATTCTCTTCTGCATAATGGAATCTTTATACACAAATAAATCTTGAAAACTATAGGTTAACTCGTAAGTTCATTTGTCTTCATTGTTGAAGACACAGAAATCTTCATCCCGCTATTAAACCTCTCACATCTCTTCCTAAAGGATCCTGTATTATGCAAGTGTGTGACATACTACTCCCTCTAACTAGCATGCCCTTCCTTCTTTCTATAGCAAAGTTTTATTCTTTCTTCAAGGCATCTCTTTTGAAATCATTTGCTCAGCTCTTTCCCCAGAGAATTAATTGCATCTGCCGGTTTTCAACCCAATACTTCTCTTTTATCAGGCATCCTAGTATATTGTCATGATTTATCCTTACATTATTCTTTTTCACTAGAATTAAACTTACTGAGGAACAGAATGCAAAGTATTTTTGTTGTTGAATCTCTCATATCCAGCAAAGTGCCTGACACATAGGTAGTGTTTAAAAATATTTTTGCCATGCCTGTAATCGCAGCTACTCGGGAAGCTGAGGCACGAGAATCTCTTGAACCCAGGAGGCAGAGGCTGCACTGATGAGAGATCCACCAGTGCACTCCAGCCTGAGTGACAGAGCAAGACTCCATCTCAAATTAAAAAAAAAAGTATATGTATTTGTTAGATGAAAAACATCTTATCAAAAGTAGAAGCTAATACATGCATATAGTAGATATCATGTAACACCTCTTGAAGTATCTGGGCAATATTTGTAATAACATGTATTAATATTTATGCAGCAAAATACACGAGTATTCATAGTATTCATACTAAGAGGGATATATAAGCATCAGGCATTGGGAAAATTGCTTTTAGTTTTCAGGGCTTCTTTTCCCCCTCTTGTTTTCAGTTTAGAATTACATCTAAGATGCTAGGACTCTACTTTAATACTGAAAGAAATTAGTACTTCAATGGAAACATATTCATGATGTATATCACACCAATCCAGGATATTCAGTTCTAGTCTTATTATTGTATTTAAGCTGTTTTGCACCTTTGTAAATGATAGGTAACTGATTGGTATGCAAATTCTGTCTTGGCCAGTAGAATTTCAATTGACTTCCCTCCATCCCAGTAGAAAAATCACTGTCTTCATTTGCAGTTTAGCTCAACATTCCTTTACTCCACGTAATTTTGTAGTGTTTTGACTTTTCCTTTGAACTGGTGTAACATCTGCTTGATTTCCTCCTATCATATGAGCAAAATAAATTATTGAACTCATATTCCTATTTATATGTGTGTAAGGGTCATGATTTTACTTTTTTCTGAAAATTTCTTTTAACACAATACAGGAGAGAGATCAGATATGTTCTAGAAAGCTTCTGAAGGCAGAACATGGACTGATGTAGTACCATAGGCAAGTAGGTTTCCTCAGCGTCCCATAGCATTGTCAGAAATGAAGAGCCAGGAATCAGTGGTGTGCACTTCCCTGAAAGTTGATTCTTTCACTCACAGTGCGCCACTGAGGCTCTGTACCTTTGACTGCTGTATGTAGCAGATGCTATGGAACTGGATGGAATGCTATCTTTAAAGCTTAAGTCTAATTTTTTATGGTTCTAACTCTTCAGTTGAGTGTTAATCAAGTGAAATAGAAACACTCAGTAAATCATTAATCAATCTAAGATGACCAGGAGCTTGGATGAACAGATAAGCACACACTTGGCTGATGAACTCTTACAATTCCTTAAAAATAAGTTAGCAAGGATGTTTTAATCCTCAGAAAAGTAGCTCTTGCAATCCTTTGACTCTCCTATTTGTTTATTTTCGAGACAGTGACTCACTCAGATGCCCAGGCTAGAGTGGCAGTGGCACGATCATTGCTCACTGCAACTTCACACTCCTAGGTGCAAGCTCTCCTGTCACCTCAGCCTCTGGAGTAACTAGGACTACAGGTGTGCACCACAACATGTGGCTAATTTTTCAATTGTTTGTAAAGATGGAATCTTGCTATACTGCCAACCGAGGCTGGTTTTGAGGTCTGGGCCTCAAGCAATCCTCCTGTCTCAGCTTCCCAAAGTGCTAGGATTATGGCCTCTTATACTTTAAAACCATAATGCCCGGCTTTATGCACAATTGTGCCCAATTCACAGTTTTCCATTGCATGGAAAGCAGCTCTGTGTTTATATCCCATCATCCAAACTTCGTATTCTACCTCCAAATGAATACATTTGCAAGAACATCAAAGTGGAGAAAAAAATGACATTTCAGCTACACTGACAGTTCTGTACAATATATTAAGATTGATCAAGGCTTGGGTAATGAGTTCATGAACACTGGCCTTCTTTCTGGGACTGAAAAGATCTGGGGTCTGAGAGACTGAAATGTCTGATGTATGGAGGACTGGCATTACTGTTTCTTGCAAGGAGATAATCTGTCTAGTGTTTTGTTTGTTTGCTTGTCTGTTTGCGAGTGTGCACGGTGTCCCCTTCCCCCAGGTTTATGCCTCTTATCTACTGCCTATAATTGAAAAGTCATTCTTACCAGAGCCAAATCTAATGAGTATATGAATTCTATCTGTTAAAAACAAAAGGAGAGCTGGTGAAATGCAAATTTGGCCCTTCCCCACCAACACATGCACATATATGTACATTCACATACTAAATCTTAAGAGTAGCATGATTTAGAATTTCTCTTGTATGTTCCACCGAGTAACCAGAATTGACACACATCTTTAACAGAGATGGACTCTGGGACTCTAGGTCTAATTGCATACCCAAAGTCATTCCAATGAGATGTACATTCATCACTCAGGGGGGCTGATTATTCCACGTCCTACATTGAACAATTACTTAGCCTGCCTGAAAAAATGGCAATAGGCTGGGCATGGTGTCTCATGCCTGTAATCCCAGCACTTTGGGAGGCCAAATGAGGTGGATCATTTAAGGTCAAGAGTTCGAGACCAGCCTGGCCATCATGGTGAAACTCTGTCCCTACTAAAACAAAATACAAAAATTAGCTGGGCATGGTGTTGGGCACTTGTAATCCCAGGTACTCAGGGGGCTGAGGCAGGAGAATCGCTTGAACCCAGGAGGCGGAGGTTGCAGTGAGCCAAGATCACACCACTGCACTCCAGCCTGGGCAACAAGAGTGAGACTCTGTCTCAAAAGAAAAAAAAAGAAAAATGGCAATAAATATTTATTCCATTCTCTGTCCTACAAAATTGTTGGGAAGATCACTTCAATTTTCTCAATTTTTATACCTTTAACTGTATTTATTGAGATATAGTATGTGGCAGGAATCATACTGGTTATTATGGGCTAATAAGATAAATAACATTTCCCTGGAAGAGCTCTAAGCCTAGGATACAAGGTACTGTCAGTACATAGTTCTATAAAATTATTTTGAAAATATATTTCATAAGAAAGACACAAATAAAATAAATAAATGTTATGAAAATAAAAATATTACCTTTGAATATAAGGGGACTGTGAAAAAGGAGCAACAGAGATTGCTTAAGTATTACCTTTTCAGAAAGAAAAAGGCACTTAATGAGCTTGTGCTTTCCATCTTTGCCGTGAGAACCAAGCGGGCCTCTCAGGGTCAACTATTAACACACTTGTAAATTAATGATA
This sequence comes from Sapajus apella, assembly GCF_009761245.1. Classification (NCBI taxonomy): domain Eukaryota; kingdom Metazoa; phylum Chordata; class Mammalia; order Primates; family Cebidae; genus Sapajus; species Sapajus apella. The sequence continues at coordinate 22,862,067 of NW_022436954.1, forward strand.
TTTTCTTTGATGAAAAACCTCGTGGGTCAAATAATAAAATAACTTGATTACCTGACTGACTGGTTACCCCTTAATTTTAAAAATTATGCCCCGATGGAATGAAACACTAGCTGAATGTTTTGATAGGGATGAGAATGTGGGAAAACATCCAGAAAGGAAAATGTCTAGACCTGAAAGAGAGGACACTTCAAGTACTGAAAAAAGGGAGGGTGAATATAATGAGTATAAATAGCAAAGTCTGCAGGAGAAGAATAGAATTTTTAAAATAAAACTAATTTTATAAATATCATCATAGAGTTTCCAAGGTCATGACTGTAGTCTAGAAAAAGAATTTACTAGCTATTACTCTCCTCACCCACTTAATTGAATATGTAGTGTTTTTTTCATGAGAGTTTAATGAAATAAAAGTACCAAGTCTTGGTATCCTCACCCTGGGCTGTTCAAACCTCAAATAGATTGCTATTATTTATAGGGTGAAGAAAACATTACTGGAAGCTGAATGTATTTGTAATTCATACTGAGGATACCTGATCTGTGGGTCATATCCTGAATTATCATAAATTTTATTTTTCTAAAGTAAAACACAACACCTTCAGTTGCCTCTTCTATGCCTGGAGTTACGATATCTTTATGCACTCCCTTAGGGAGATCCTTTGACAAAGACACATCTGAGCCTAAGGCTCAGCACCTTCTGTGAAGGTCCTGGGAAAGCTTACCTGGCGCACAGAAGCTTTCTTCAGCTATTTAAAGAGTGTGTAAAATATTAGGCATATTCTATACTGGTCCATAGAATTCCTAGTGAGAAACTCTGGTTCCTTGTAGGGAAGAATTATCTAAAGTCAGGGTTGATGAAGGAAGGAATGGATATCCAAGGAGGTAGGTGTTGGGATCCCTGCTCGTGTCCAGAAAGCTTTAAGCATCAGAAGCAAAAATTGCACTGGCCAAAGCTAAGCAGGCAAGGGAGCTTATTCAAGGATATTACAATAGAGCAGAAGCTAGAACACAATCTAGACTCAACTGAAGAAGAAGGTGGGAGGGTTTTTCTAAGAGTTGGGTGAGCTCAGGAAAAAGGCCTGGAGGTTGTTAAGGGGAAGTCATAAGCCATCTGCATTTACCAATTGTCTTTATCCAAAGGGAAAATAAACTTTTCTTGTCTTTAAGAGAGAAGGTAGCTTTCCAACTTTGAGTAAGGCACAAATATTCAACTCTCTCAGAAAAACTGGTAGATAGATGTGCTGTCTCCTTGTTGATTGCCTTTCAAAGAGATGGCTCTAGGTTTTTGAGAGGTTGCAAAACTGACAAAAACCTTTTAAAAAGATGTACATGTCAAAGGGGCAGAGAAAGGATTTATAATTACACGTTTTTTAAAGTAAATGCTATAAGAAAAGGGATGTTAGGGACCTAGAGTCAGGAATAAGCCTACTTAAGGCTTAGTCAAGCTGAAGGAAAGGCTAATAAGGCTGCTGGGTCATGCACATATTAGGGACGTTGTAACCAAAAGTCAAGTGTAGAAGGTTGGTCCGAAAGGATCACCACTAAAATCTCTTCCTGGTCTGGCAGGGGACTCACATCTGTAATCCCAGCATTCCGGGTGGCTGAAGTGAGAGAATTGCTTGAGGTTAGGAGTTCAAGACCAGCCTGGGTAACATGGTGAACCCTCCTGCCCCCAGCTCTATAAAATGTTAGCCAGGCATGGTGGTACACACCTGTAGTTCCAGTTACTTGGGAGGTTGAGGTGTGATGGTCTCTTGAGCTCAGGAATTTGAGGCTGCAGTAAGCTAGGGTTGCACCCCTGCAATCTAGCCTGGGCAACACAGTGAGACTCTGTCTCTAAAAAAGTAAATAAAATAAGAAAAAATCTCTTAAAAATTTCAGATTTCCCATGTCCTCACTTTAAAAAGATCAGGAAAAGGGGGCGGGGGACGTTCACAAGTAATGCCATTCATTTAGATATTTATCCAGTCAGCACCTCCATGTGCTTTAGATAAAATGACTGCCTTTTTAGTGAGGAAGCTTGGATCAGTCTAAAATCTAGAGGCCCCATTTTCAAGTGAGATTCAGTTTCATACTAATTCTTTTTCCTTCATTATGGCTTCGCTCCAGGATCCCAAATAATTTCTCTTTTACTATTTGCAGAATTCAGGGATTTAAAAGCTCATGTTTTTGCAGCTGTATTCATCAGCATTAGGCAGAAACATCTGGTGGTGCTGCTAATAAATTGTGAGCTTCTATTTTTAGTAACCAACTACCTCACTCAGGTTAAGAAAACCCAGACATTATGAAGCTAATTAAACATAGTAAACATCTCCCACCTGTTTTTTGCATTTGAATGGAAGAAATGTATAAAAACCCACAAAGCCTGTCTTATACTTGTTTAAGAGTTTTGGTAACAGAAGGGAAAAAAAAATCACTAGAGCATGCACTCTGCTCTTAAAAGCCTTTCAGATATAGTTCGGAGCTTTTGTTTTTATTAAACTGTGTGGTTCTTTATTGTGTATTAACATTAATGCAGTTGCTGCCACTAAACTCACAGCATATTCATATCATTTCAGCCTGATTGGAATTGAAGGTGGGTGAACTCCAGTTCTTTAAGGGAGCCACAAACAAAAGTACCCAGTAGCAAAGGGATAATTGAATTTGCCAATACAGTCTGCGCAAGGCTTGCTAATTTAAAGGGGCATTTTCAAATATTACAGTGGCTAGGATTTCCCCGAGGAGTTCACTTGGGCACAGCAAGTGAAGCAGTGTTTAAATGACATTATTTTTAGAATGATTTTGCAAGAAAGGACAAAAAAAAGTAAATAGATGATTTTATAATTAATATTTGAAATGAGTTGTAAGCTCCAATCATGCGAGACCCATTTGTCTCATAGGAGAGGCAGCTGAGCCCTCTTCTGTCCTGCTCTGCAGGATATTCAGTCAGGGAAAATGCTCCTGGGGTAAAGCAGTGAATTTGCCTAACAGCTTCCCCATTAAATGGCCAAGCTTTGATTATTACCCTTGATAGCTTCACCCCTTCCCTTCATGCACAGATCCCTGCAGGCTGGTTTGAGATTGCTCCTCAGCTGACCCCATAATTGGAATTGATAACTGACCATCACACAGGAACTGTAGACATTTGTCAAATGCTGTCATCCTTTACAGAGCTAGAAATGGCCCTTCCCCTATTCGGGAAATTCAGCCCACAAAGTGTTTTAGACTTTGGAACCTCTAAGCTTAGTCTAGCTCAACTCATTCATTTTACACAAAGGAAAATGAGGTCCAGAAAAGTTATGTGACCTGCCCATGGTAGTACAATGTGTTAGGCACAGAGGGAGAATTATAACTCACCTGTCCTCTCCCTGCTTGGCTTTCCCTTCACCTGACACCATTTCTTTGTGATTAATTTTCTCAAGGTTAGAAGATAAGTTGGGGCTGATGTGTGTGTGGACATAGTTGTTAATCAGCTATTTAAAGAAAAACACTGCCTGTTTTGGACAGCCCTCCTCTGGCCCACTGAGTGTGGAGTCCCCCCGTTTTTGGTAATCATATGGGGACCCTCTCAGGAAGGCTGTCCCTATGCTGTACGGGCAAACTATTTCCCAAGTGTTGTTTTCCTTAATGACCCCAGCCACTCAATCTCTTGCTGTTATACATATGGGAAAATGATGGCCAGAGGTGCTAAACACCTTGACCAAAATCACATAGCTTATAAGCGTAAGAAATGAGATTTGAACAAAGATCTTTGTGATTCTGACACCTTGAGTCTCCAGCCAAAATTATATGTTAATTTGGCCTCATTCTCACTTTCATCTAAGCAACTGATTTAGCCAAATGTAAGGGATGATTCAAACTGGTGTGTAGTGAGGGCCATGTGAGGTTGCATTTGCTGCCTGGAAACTTCTTCCTTCATTTTCTACCCCACATTTCCTCTCTGGTATTCCAACCTAAGTTTAATTCTATTCTTTCCCCACGTAGCTGTGGAGACAAGCACCTATTCTAAAATCACTCCTCCTTCTAGAATAGATTTGCCTCTATGCCTCTTTATAAAGCCTTAAAGCAGGTGTTGTTCAAAATAGACATCTGAGTCCTTGTGGGAGTTCCATGGGTCATTCTTACAACTGCACTTCCATGGGGTCTGCAGACTTTACTGACCCTTTGAGAAGGAGGCCACCAGCTCGTGGGTGGAGTTATTGAATACAAGGTGTTCATTTCCACTGCTGAGGGGGAAAACAAAGTCTCCTTCTTCCAGTTAGTTTGGGAAGATAAAAGTGAAAGCCTTCATTTTGTAGAAGTGGAGGAAAAGATCTGTCTAGTTTATTCCTGTACGCAGTAACAATGGTGTGTTTCCTTTTCTCAAAAACAAAGGACTTTAAAAAAACTGTGGGCCAGTGAGAGAAAGAATGAGAGGTGACTAAGAGAAAAAACCAGGGAATCCATAGATTGATGAAATACCTCATTTGCAACCAAAACTCTAAACAAGGTGAGGTTGGTGGGTGTCTGCAGCTCCCACTGCCAGTGTGAAGTTGAAGGCTGAGCCTGACAAGTACAGTCTGGTGTGTGCCTTCTGCCTTGCGTGCCTGCAGGATGGATACACTTTTGCATGGCTGGAACCAAGACCTCTCTTTCTCTTTTTCTCTGTCCACCCTGCATGCATTCCTCTTCAACTTATTGCATAAAGGTTTGTTCAGCTGGCTACTTTGCAGAGGGTATATATTTGTATGAGTAGCAGTGGTTTGGTGGAAGAGCCAAGGAAAAAGATGTGACCCTCAGGAGTTCAGATTAGTAATTCAGCTTTACCTGACTTACCAAGGATTTGGTGGTGTTGATTCAGGCTTATCAAAATTGTGAAAGACTACTTGAAAAACTAGAATTTTTTTGCCCTTTTTTTTTTTGACATGGAGTCTCGCTGTGTTGCCCAGGCTGGGGTGTAGTGGCACAACCTCAGCTCACTGCAACCTCCACCTCCTGGCTTCAAGTGATTCTCCTGCTTCAGCCTCCAAAGTAGCTGGGATTACAGGTGCACACCACAGTTGTACATGGGTGTGTGTCTGTCTCTCAGCTAATTTTTGTATTTTTAGTAGAGATGGGGTTTCACCATGTTGACCAGGCTAGTCTTGAACTCCTGACCTCAAGTGATCTGCCCACCTCAGCCTCCCAAAGTGGTCAGATTATGGGTGTGAGCCATCGCGCCGGCTGGAATTTTTGATTTTTAAAGAAGTGGCAGAGAAAAAGTAATACATTTTCTTTACCCATTGCAAGGATCATGATTGGCATCCCTATAATAAAAGACAGACTAACAAGAGAAAACCATAACAAATTTATCTAAGTTTTATGTGACACACAACTATCCACAAATGATGACCCAAAGACCAAAGGACAACTGGACATTTTTATGCTTAGGTTGGATGAAGAATGGACAGTTATGCAGAAATGTGACTGGACAAAAAATGTGTAATCTAAAGGTAATAAACTAGGGGGAATTGAGCGAGGCATGTTTGTTGAGATTTTTCTTGGCCTCTCTGTGTAGCATGCTTTTTCTTCAGGTATAGGGCAGGACACCTGTCGCATGAGGATCTTATGACCCATTTTCAGGGATGGTGAAAGCTGGCCTTTGTGAACAACTTTCACACAGAAAGGTGGGAGAAGATCAGAGAATTACCTTTCTGTTTCTGGTGCTTTCTCAATTTCTAAGGTCCCATATTTTGAAGTAGTATGTTCTAAGTCCCCATAAAAGCTGTATTAAGAGTTTTGTTTTGTTTTGAGACAGAATCTCACTCTGGTGCCCAGGCTGAATTGCAATGGTGTGATCTCAGCTCACTGCAACCCCCATCTCCCAGGTTCAAGTAATTCTCCTGCCTCACTTCCTGAGTAGCTGGGATTATAGGCACCTGCCACCATGGCCAGCCAACTTTTTTTTGTATTTTTAGTAGAGACAGCGTTTTGCCATGTTGGCCAAGCAGGTCTTGAACTCCTCAGACTCCAAAAGTGCTGGGATTACATGTGTGAGCCACACGCTCAGCTGTATTCAGAGTTTTAATTGACAAGCAGGAATCACTGGGAGAGCCACAGAATGACCAAGGCCCTCAGAGGTAGGTGGTCCTGAGTTCCCATTTTTCACCAGCATTTCTAACTGTGTGACTTGAGCTAATTATCCTCTCCAAGTTTGCTTTTTCTTTTTTTTCTTTTTTGAGACAGTCTCCCTCTGCCACCAGGTGCCAGGCTGGAGTGCAGTGGCGTGCACTTACAGTGGAGATCACTTACAGTGATCTCGGCTCACTGTAACCTCTGCCTCCTGGGTTCAAGCAATTCTCCTGCCTCAGCTTCCCGAGTAGCTGGGACTACGGGCGCACGGCACCAAGCACAGATAATTTTTGTATTTTTAGTAGAGACAGGGGTTTCACCATGTTGGCCAAGATGGCCTTGATCTCCTGACCTCATGATCCACCCACCTCGGCCTCCCAAAGTGCTAGGATTACAGGCATGAGCCCCTGCGCCCGGCCCAAGTTTGCTTTTTCATCTCGGGGAACATAACACCTATTTTGCAGGATTCTTGTGAGGGTTAAACAAGAGAACATCCCTGGAGTTATCTAGCAGAATATCTGTCAGTCTGATTCTCATATTCTGTAGTAGCCGGTACTTGCTGCAAGGAAATTTCCCAGAAGGGAAATTATTTGGGAAGCAAAATTAATAATAGATTTAAAAAATCAGATATAGTTCAGCCATCTTAAAGGAATATTGTATAATTAAACTCTAGAAGCTTAATAGCTTTATAAAATAACCAGTCATTTCTATTATACTAGGTAAGGTGTTCTCTTTCTCGGTCTTTCTGGAGAAATCCACGCACTCCAACTACATGAAGGATGAAAAAGGGAATCCTTTAAATGTCTATGAAATCATGTATTAGCTCAAAACCCAGTGGCTCATTGCAATCAGGGTTAAAAACAGAAAACCTTATTGTTATAAAGACCCACAAGCCTTATGCAATTGGGACTCCTCTTTCCCCAACAATCACAGCAAGAATAACCCTTTGCCAGGGCGGGCACAGTGGTTCACTCCTGTAATCCCAGCACTCTGGGATGCCAAGACGGGTGGATCACTTCAGGTCAGGAGTTTGAGGCCAGCCTGGCCAACATTGTGAAACCCTGTGTCTACTAAAACTACAAAAATTTGCTGGTGTGGTGGTGGGCACCTGTAATCCCAACTACTTGGGAGGCTGAGGCAGGAGAATTGCTTGAACCTGGGAGGTAGAGGTTGCTGTGAGCCGAGACTGCCCCACTGTACTCCAGCCTAGGTGACAGAGCGAGACCCCATCTCAATAAATAAATAAATAAATACAAATAACCCTTTGCCCTCAACTTCTCTCTTCCCCCGTTAGTCTTCTTTAAACATGTCAAGCATGTTCCTGCCTCAGAATCTTTGTATTTGCTTTCCTGCTGCCTAGAACAGTTGTTTCCAATATATCCACAAAGTGAATTCTCTCACCTCCTGGGGAGGATTTCTGGAGAAGGTAATCTTCTGCATGGTTTACATTTTTGTATCAGTTTCTGGGAATGTCCATGTTTTATTTTGTCTGATCTCGTGCCCTGAATCTGAAATCCCCTTTAAGCCCAGATTGACTCCGTTTATTATCCAGGTACAAACTAGCATCCATTTAGAAAGCTTGCTGAGTAAGCAGCCTGGAGGAATGTAAATACATGTAGAATTATTCCATATCTCAGATCCGGAAAGGCCTGTGGACACGGATAGGTGCCTATGCTAAATAAGAACTGGCATAAATCTTAACCTAGAATTGGAATTTAAAGTGGAACTTTATTTGAGCTTCAAAATGGACTTTCTTGAACTCTCTTAAAGGAATACATAAATACGAAAACAGATTACATTCTATGGGGCCTCTTGACATGTAGACTGGGGATATTTGCATTGATATTATAAGAGAATATTTATAGCGGATATCTGTATATCTCATAACAATTGTTAATCGAGGAGGGAAAGTAATTGAATCATTGGACTTAGATTTCCACTAATTCAAGTGTGTAATGTAATTGTTGTGGTGGATCTCTGCTGAACATAGAGAGCTGTGGATTTATGAGTTAGAATCAGGCTTCACTCTTTAGGGTACACAGTCGTACATGGGTGTGTGTGTGTGTCTTAGTATGTATTTGTCTATATGAAACCAAAGTTTAGGAATATGTCATTGCAAACATTTAACACCTGTCTCTCCCTTTCTCCTTCCTTTTTTCTCTTCTTGCTTCATTTACATAGTCTATGAGTAAATGATATCTGCCCTAAAAGCCCTTCTTGGCTCTCACCCCAACTCCACTGCTGCCGCATCTGCTAGCACGTGAACTTTCCCCCTCTTCCCACTTATCCTACTTTATTGAAAAGGCTGATAATATTCTCATTCTTGTTAAATGTAAGTTTTAAAAGATCAGTGATCATGTCTAGTCTGTTCTCTATTATAATGTAGTGTTTGACACACAATAGGTGCTTAATAATACTGACTTAGTGAATGGATGAATTGGTCTAGGGCTGAGTAGATAGGAAGCACTGTGGTAGATCCTGAAAGGCATTTATCAGAAATTGTGTTTGTTCCCCAGACGCCTGTAATGTTGTTGAGATAAAACATACTCTCCTAACATAGTCTAATGCAACAGATTATATGAAACAAAGTGATTGTTATTATCAGTTCTTGTTAGAAATCAGAGATAAGTCAAAATCCTGTGAGCTATGTCACAGGGAATGTTAGTTTTAGAATTTGAATGGAAAGGGAAAATATGCTGGAACAGCATGAGCTTGTGTGACTCAAAATTGGTGATGGGAGAGCTTTGAAGGTAGATTTATCCTATGGAAAGTCCTAAGAATAAGCCGAGCTGTAGGGCTTTCAATTCAGTGCCATGAGGAAGCTTTGGTCATTTCTGAGCAAGAAAAGGGCATGATGGAGTCACCTTTTAATAAGATTAATATGTGGCAGCTGAATGCAGCATGGATTATCTACTGGTAAATAAAGCACGTTTGTGTGAGCCTGTGAATTGATATGATAGGTGAGTGCCAGTCTGATTAATTATAAACTCCCTTGGGTCAAATAAGCAGGTAAATGAAGGAGGCTAATCTTGAGGTTAGCACAATTTATGAAGGCTCAAGCTCAAGTGTTACGCTTGAGAGAATTATTAGCACAAGAAGCATACACAACGTTAATTTTTCCAGCAGAAATTAACTTTCCAACAATTCTATAGCTTGTATTTCTGAGTGAAGCTAATAGATAATGAAAGAGTATCTGGGTCTGGGTTAGTTATTTTGTTGTGTGGTATTTCTGTTTTACCTATTTGGTGCAAGATGGGGCATAATTTTAACCCTTTCAGTATCCCAATAGTGTTTAGATAGCCAATTTGAAAGCAATTTTACACAGTAAGAAATAGTGTGGTCTCCATAGCTAGAAAGCCTTTAGATTTTAATCACAACACTGACTTCACTAGTGATCTTGGGTAAGTTACAACTTGAGCCCATTTAGCTATGATTATACTTCAAAGAATCATTAAAAAGATTGTAATTAGATTTATGTATATGGAGTAATAGACCTTTTAATATGATAATAGCTAATATTTACCT